>NC_084794.1:231382468-231693718 GCF_963169125.1 Humulus lupulus
GAGAATTAGTCAGAGTATAATAATGCATACTTTGAACTTGGACAAGAACGTGCCTGCAAAGTCCCAAAAATGAAGGCTTTTGGGGAAGGTACGGTCAAAAGCATTGGAAGAAGAAGTAGCTCGCCTGCTTAAATGCAGATTTATCATAGAAGCAAAATACTTGATCTGGGTTGCTAACCCCGTTCTGGTCCCAAAGCCAAATGGAAAGTGGAGAACTTGCTTTGATTTTTCCAATCTCAACAAAGCTTTTCCTAAGGACTGTTTCCCGTTACCAAGAATTGATCAGTTGGTAGACGCCATAGCCGGTCATCAACTCATGTCTTTCATGAATGCATATTCTGGATATAATTAGATCTCGATGAACCCTGCAGACCAAGAGCATACTAGCTTCATGACTGAGCATAACGTATCTAGCTACAAAGTTATGCCATTCGGGTTGAAGAACGTCGGTGCTACATACCAACGTTTAGTCAACAAAATGTTTGCCAACCAGATCGGGAGAAACATGGAGGTGTATGTCGACGATATGCTCGTTAAATCAAAGACTGCCAATGACCATGTATCCAACCTGGAAGAATGTTTTGGGGAAATATGACATGAAGTTAAATCCCCAGAAATGAACTTTTGGAGTTTCATCGGGAAAGTTTTTGGGGTTTATAGTCAACACAAGGGGGATAGAGGAAAATCCAGAGAAAATTACGTCATTGTTGGTAATGCCTTCGCCTAGGTCACGTAAGGAAGTACAAAGTTTAACTGGAAAGGTGGTGGCCTTAAATCGCTTCGTTTCAAAATCCATTAACAAATGTCTCCTGTTTTACAACTTGCTCAAAGGAGACAAGAAGTTTGAATGGACCAAAGAATACGAACAGGCATCTCGCGACCTAAAAGCACATCTGGTTGAACCCCTCGTACTATCAAAATCGTTATCAGGGGAATGTCTATTTCTATATCTGGCTGTGACGAAAAATGCAGTCAATGTTGTGTTAGTTCACAAAGAAAATCAGGCGTAGAAACTTGTGTATTATGTAAGTAAAAGACTTCTTGGAGCTGAGTCCTGGTATCCATTGATAGAAAAGCTCGCGTTCTATCTTATTTTTGCTTCAAGGAAACTGAGACCATATTTCCAGTCCCATTCTATCCACGTCTTAACCGACCAACCTTTAAGGTAGGTTTTGAAAAAACCTGAAACTTCGGGGCATTTACTAAAATGGGCCATCGATTTCAGCCAGCTCAAAAATATTATATATTCCATGAATAGCAAACAAGAGTCAAGCCCTCGCTGATTTTGTGGCCGAGTGCATAGGATTTCAGGACGAGCCGATAAGGGAACTGGTGCAGGAATTGTGGAAAATCTTCGTTGATGGATTCTCTAATGAAATGGATCATGAGCTGGGATAATTTTAATCTCACCTGAGGGGCATCATTTCCATACAACTCTTAGGTTCGCATTCGAAGCATCCAACAATGAAGCTGAATATGAGGCCTCATTGGCGGGGCTAAGGGTGGCGAAAGAGCTAAAGGCAAAATCCATCCAATGTTATAGTGATTCCTAGCTTGTAGTCAATCATATATTGGGAGAATACCTAGCTCGCGGTATCAAGATGGTGGCATACTTATCCAAGGCGAAGGGCGAGTTGTTTGAATTTGAGTTTAGCTCTGTTAAACAAGTACCCTACGAGAAGAATTCCAATGTTGATGCTTTGGCACGACTTGCTACCACCAAAGAGGTGGATACACTAAATGTATTTTCGGTGGAATTATTTCAAAGCCCAAGTATAACAGTAGAAATTGTTAAGGTCAGAATAATTGACATAAAAATGACCTGGATGACCCCTATAGTGGAGTATCTCACAACCAAAAAATTACCTGACGATCGAAAGGATGCAAGAAAGTTGTTGTATCAAGCTCCGCGATATGTTATGGTTGAAGGGATTCTATTCAACGAGGGCATTTGTTACCTCTCCTACAATGTGTTCTCCCCGAGGAAGCACAGACTATCTTGCAAGAAATTCACGAAGGCTTCTAAGAAGTTCATGCTGGGGGGCAAAACCTAGCTCTGAAGGTACTTAGACAGGTCTATTTTTGGCCCACGCTAAAAAAGTACTCGATCTCGTATGTGCAGAATTGTGACAAATGCCAACACTTTGCCATAGTTTCCCAAGCTACTCCCATCAAGCTAACTATGATCTCATCCCCTTGATTGTTTGTCGTATAGGGAATTGACTTGGTTGGTTCTTTGCCGACGAAAAAAGGAGGAGTTCGTTATGCTGTTGTTGTCATCGATTACTTCATGAAGTGGGTAGAGGCCAAACCTCTGGCAACCATCACCTCGAAGAGAGTACTGGATTTTGTTGTAAAGAATATCATATGTCGATTTGGGCTCCTGAAAAAAATTGTGTGTGACAACAAATCTCAATTCGATAGCGATCTCTTCACAAACTTTTGTTAAAAATATGACATAACCAAGGGTTTCTCTTCGATAGCATACCAACAAGCCAATGGGCAGGTCGAGGCCGTAAACAAAAACCTGAAGGCAAGATTGAAGAAACGATTAGATGAAGCCAAGGGATTATGGCCCGAGTAGCTCCCGCAGGTACTCTGGGCCTATCGAACTTCACATCGAACCTCATGAGACATACCCCTTTTTCCCTGACCTTTGGAAGCAGGGCTATGCTCCCGATTGAAGCATTGGTGATGACCCACAGACAGAAGATTTTTTATCAAGATCAGAACCACGATCTACTTAGTGTGTCTCTTGATCAAATCGAGGAAAAACGAGAGGCATCACAATTATAACTCGCCAGTTAGCAGCAGAAAACCACTCGTTATTTCAATTCGAAGGTAAAAGGACGCAGACTTGGGTTAGGCGATTTAGTTCTTCGAAGGGTGTTTTTGGCAAGTAAAGATCCCAAGGACAGTGTGTTTGGGACGAACTGGGAAAGACCATACTAGATCGTGGAAATCCTTCGCGGAAGGACTTTCAAGCTAGCCTAGTTAAATGGAGAAATAGTTCCACGAACCTGGAATGTCCTGCCCCTCAAAAAGTACTATCAATAATTTTGCTGTCTTTAATGTTTTTGGAATTACTGTTTATGTAAGGCTTATCTATAAAAGCCATTTCATTTGAATAAAAATTGGATTATTACATAATCAATTTTATCATTTAAATTATCGTGGGCTCACTTTTTAAAAGCAACCTAGAACATTTATAAGTTCTAGTTGCTTGGGGGGGACATAACCAAATAGAGCTTTTAAAAGATTTCAGCCTATTCGGATGAAATCTGAAACTTAGAGTTTGGAAAAATTGATTATTCAAATGCTTTTTAAAGATCGAATTTTCAAAATTTCAAACACGAACTAAGTTTGAGAAATCTCTAAAAATAAAAACCCCTGGATACGAATAGGTTCGAGGCCTGATTCCTAATAGATACAAAGCTATTAAGCCTATTAAAACCCCTGGATACGACCAGGTCCGAGGCCTGATTCCTAACAGATATGATGCAATTAGGCGAGCAAAATCTTGGATATAACTAAGATAACGACTAAAAATTAGATAGTCGAGCCATCAAAAATCTATCCCAATCTAAAGACAACCCCTAAGATTTCGAGTGTACATGAATCCAAGGATTCACAAACATGAGAAAACAATAAACTAAGGGGAACATGAATAGATCACAAATTAAATATGTATTAAAACAATATATAGTTATCACGAGGAGAAAAAACCTCGACCTGAGCCCGAAGGCAATTGTTTTGGTCTCTAGGGACTTAGTTACAAAAATGTTAAATAAAAAAAATCATCATTGGGGTCCATCGACTCGCTCGAAGGAGGTCACTTCCTCGTGATCTCCTTTATCACCATCATAAGCTTCGGCGGTCTCCGAGGGTTCTTATGAGAACCTAATCCTGAACCTGGCAAGATATGGTTCCCGAAACCCTAGCTGCATGAAGGTGAAGTTCTCATCCTAATTGAAAGCCCAGCAACGGTAGAGCATCTCCTCCATTTGATTCAATGACTCTGCAATCTCTGACCTTGCCCTCTCAGCCTCCTCCTTGGCTTTGGCCTCGACCTCCTCAAGTTTCTTCTTGAGACCCTCATTCCCGTCCTGCAGCTAGTCTAGGCGATGACTCACTTCCACGATCTGGTTCTTAGCCATCCGCTCACCTTCCTTTACAGCTTGCTCGCCCTCCTGGGAGGAAACTAAGGCAGCTTTAGCGGACTACTCACTCTATTGGGCAGCGCTCAGGGCAACTCGGAGCTCCTCATCCAAAGCTCAAACCCAAGCAATTCTACGGAGTTGATCTAGGACAGACTGCAAAAGGATAAGGCAATTCAAGGTTAGTTTAAAAAGAAAACTAAAGAGAAAAGAAAAAGAAAAGTTAAAATAAGGAGAAGGGCTCGCAGTGAGGTTCATCCCTATAGCAGACTCAATGACATCTTCAGGAGTACACTCCTCCATGGCCCTCAGATCCTTGGCGTTGGTTCCATAGGCATGGCCCACCATATGGCTCTCCATCTCGTATACAGTTCCTCAAAATGCCTTGGAGATCCTTGCTAGGTCGAGTGGCTTCACTGGATCTGAATGGAGGGAGCCTCGCCTTGGATCCCTTGAGGAACTGACGAGGTACATGCTGAGGAAGAGGAGGCAGAGCCTGGAGAATTTTTTTCACCGGAGCTGGGGGCTGAGTCTTTTGTGGCTGCTCCTGAGTGGAGCTAACACCTTTGTCCTTGACTGGATACTCAGTGGAAGTCCCATTCTTGGAAGTGTGTTTCTTTGTCAGTCTGGGCCTCTTCGCCGCAGGACCAGCTCCGGCCCCGCCAGCCTTAAAGGCACCCCTTAAGACTGAGGCATCTAGTAAGTCCATCTCTTGGCCTGAAAAAGAAATGAAAGATTCAAACCAGAGGAGGAAATACTTAAATTTTATACCTTCGTTCAAAAAGAATGACGATACGTCCATAGGAAGCTCCTTGAAAGCTTCTGAGAGTTCGAAGGGCGATGAAGGTTTTTGGGAAAAGTTTAAGAGAAAAAGGGAAATTTTGTTTCTGAAAGGAAAGTTTTTTAATGCAAAGGTGGTAAGGTTTAGGTCTGATCTCCCTATTTATACGTAAACTTTGAGAATTAATCTGGGTCATCCAATTGGGATAACTCGAGATCTAAAGGCCAAGATTAAATGAGCCACACGGCGGCAAAAAGTTAACAGGACAATTGTCACAGTCCTCGAAACCTGAACGGACGCCAATTACAGACGGCCACGTGTCCAACACTCGAGTAGTAGGCAGGCATGATTTTACATGACAGAAGCCTAAAAGCCCCTACTATACATGTCAGAAAGTGATGACATCAAGCACGAGCAGGAGCTTGGGGGCGAAATGTTATACCCTAAAAATTAGCACGAATTTAGTCACTCAGCTAGGGGTACAGTTGGCAGATGAGTATATGGAAAAGCAGCCAAGTAGAATATCAAGCTAATAATGTTGTGAGCGACTCGAGTTGGGACTTGGCAATACGACATTTATGTTATTATCAGGTCATCTCTTAGGATAATGATCCAGTTTGAGACATATAGTGGTCAGAACCCCTTTTGGGCGCTCTGGAGTTTAGTCGAACTAAGGTTCAGATAATCTTTGTTCACCAGCTCGATGGATATATTTAGCTCGTGGAAACCTGGTCAGAATGCATGCTAAAGGATCTCGAGAGACTTGGAGGCTCTTTATACGCTCATTAATGCCCATGATGTATTGCACATTTATCATTTATTATCTGAGATAGCAGGAGGATATTATATTATGCAATCATATCCCAATAGAAATGGGAATAATCTGTATTAAATGTATACCATATTTATGCACATGGTACCCAAACCTGTCCGGGAAGTTCTACTATAAATATCAGGGATAATGGACAGGGAAGGGGATGGCCTTTTTTGTATTACTAAAACTCTGCAGAAATTGTGAGAGAAAAGCAATAATATTGTCTCATGGACTAGGTGGATTTTAACCACTGAACCACATAAAATTGTGTGTAAGAAAGGGTTTTTATAATTTCATTACGGTTTACAAATAAGCACTAGTATCCTTATTAGATTTCTCAATTTACTGTTGGCGAAAAAATGCGTTAACAATTTTCATAATTATGCCTTTTGTACCTAAAGTTTACAAAAATATGAGGAAATAACTTTTCCCAAATTTTATGGGAAAATTCCAAAAAAAAGTAAAAAATTTATGGAAAAAAATAGATAAGTAACAAAATGAGAAATAAATCATACAAAAGCAAAATCGACTAGGAAAACAGGGGCAAAATTGGACTTCGACCAACTTAGACCTGAGATTGCAAAACAACTCCTGCCGATCCAGCTCTGAACAACTCCAACCAATTTTGAAAAACTGCAAAAGCTCTGGTCGAGTCTCTCATTAGAACCTCCAGCTGAATCGACTCTCTATTCTTCATATGAAATTTGGATCGGAGATGACCATCGCCAATCGCATCAATAAACTGGGAGTAGAGTCACTACTCCCAATTGGATCAACAAGAAGAAGAAGTAGTTTCCTGTAATGATGATGACGATGAGCTCAATTAGGTTTGTCTTCCTAGACAAGAGTCAATCAAATTAATATTAAACTATTAAACATTTATGAATTCCAATTGATTTTTCAGTGGTGTCCTTAATTTTTGTGCTATGGTGGGTTTGGGATATATTCGTTGGTAGACAACTTTTAATTAGGTTCATGATTTTTGTTGCTTTCTCGTGAGTTAGACTAGAAAGGGGTACTCATTATCTTATATTGGGTTAAGGAAAAAGCTATGTACACTCCTATGATTGCTTACAAAAATTGTGGTCAACCTTAAGGCTGGGCATTTATGTTAGTGGGCCGACCAAACAGGCCAACCCAACCCGAATAATGGGTCGAATAACCTGAAATTGAGCAAGCCGAATTTAGTTGGCCCATCTGTGCTATAGGTCGAGTTACATTGGATCGGCCACGACCCAAAGGATTCCAAAACCTCTTAACTCAACCCGGGCCGGCCCAACCTATATTAAAAAAATATACATTTAATTTTATAACCCTAAAAATATATACATTCCTATTTCCTTCCAAACCCTAAATCTAATATGTCGTGCCTCTCTCCCTATACTCATTCTCTCTCATTGTTTCTCTTCTCTCCATCTCAGGCGGCAACTCCAGGTGATGGTGACACTCCAATAACTCCATTCTAGGTGACGGCGACACTCTAGGTGACTCAAGGGGTCCATGCCCACTCCAGGCGACTCACGGCACCAGCAGGCAGCAGCTCCACTCCAAGTATTTGTCTTATTGTTTTTTGTTAATTTTTTATTTATTTAAAATAGTTGAATAACTAAGTGTGTGTAGTGTGTATTGTATATTGTATAGTGTATATGTATACTCATGAATTTTTTTTTTTTTTTTGTGTATTGTAGTCAAAGACTCAATATTTTCAAGTTTGGAGGTATTAAAAAATTTAATATCTTTAATATGTATTCAAGTTTGTCACTCACTGAAATAAGTGATTATTTTGGGGATATTTTACCAGTGTTGATTATTTGTTAAGTGTTGAAATATTATGATATTTGATGAAATTAATAAGTGCTGAAATAAGTTATTATTGTGTGCATATTTTTCAAGTGTTGATTAATGCTGAAATACGTGATTATTGTGTGCATATATAGACAATTTTGCATATTTTGCAAGTGTTGATTAGTGCTGAAATAAGTGATTATTGTGTGCATATTTTGCTATATATTGATTAGTGCTGAAATAAATGATATACAAGCTTATGAGTTTCTTGAAGAAGGTAAAAATGAATTCTTAATAATGTTCTTTCTTTATTGCTTTTTATTTTCAATAAGTGTGTAACTTTTGTTTATGAATTGTAGACAACAAACTTAAGGACAAGGCATCAACAAAGGAGAAGACCAAGGCATCCATTGCCATTGTTGATTGATGGATTCAAGCTTTTTTTACTTTGTTTAAATTTCTATGAACTATCTACTTGCTATTATGGATGACTGTAATGATTTTAGGACTTGCATTTCGAATTTGGATGACTATAATATTTGGGTTGTTAAGTACTAACTAGTAGTAAAAACTACTAAGACATGATTTTCTTCATTTTGAGTTTTAATTTGATCATCTTTTTATTACATTGAATTATTCATTTTTATAAACTTGATAGATTTTCTTAAATGGGTTATAACCCAACCCAACCCAACCCTTAATGTAATTAGCAGTGTTGGGTTATATATTAAAAATATTTTAAATGGGTTAGAATTTTTTTAGGGCGATGTAATTGGGTTAGCTCATTCAAACACCCTCAACCTGACTGTTGACGCCGTTTTTCGTCTACTTAAATTTGAAGAGCACTAAACAATATTACAGAAAAGAAGAAAATAACAATGAAACTTTTACGTGGTTCAGCAGTTAAAATCTGCCTAGTCCACGAGTCAATGTTATTGACCTTAATACTCTCTCAAAGCTTCCTCAGAGCAATTCGACAGAGTATTCTCAGTACAAATTTATGTGCGAATACAAATGAAAATTACCAGGCTATTTATAAGCCTGGTTAGGAGGATATCTTCCCCTGATTCAGGGAAGTTACAACCAATTATTCAGATATGAAATAAATGTAAATAAATACATTAAATACATAATATCCCATGATCATTGGGATTTAATATCAGATAAAAACAAATCCCTAAGGAATAGGGATCTCCTAATTGTTGTTGTGTGCAAAACGCGTTGCTGACCTTGAATGCAAGGTTAACGCACTTTCGAGATCGACCAATACTTTGATCTCATTATTCCAGTCAGCCTCTTGCTCAGCTAGTGATTTTATCGAACTCAATCTTCGGAGACCAATATCTGCAAGCTTACACTAAGGCTCAAATAACACCCATATGCGTCGGAGAAGATTATTTGTTTCGAGCTTGAACCTTAAGCTCGAGCCTTTTAAACTTGTACTCGATCGTCAACAAGAACAAGTCAGGAATCATGCATATTTATACAAGTGTTCAGCCACTGCTTGTTATTTTTGAGCTTACACTTTATGAGCCTACATTTCAAGACTCATTTATTCATCCTCAAAATTTTGGTATAACATTTTGCCCTCTCAAAAGTGTTGATTTGAATCCTATGAGAAGGAAAATTTTGAACTCCACTTTCAAGAATCCTGTCACCTACCACACTCGATTGTGGGCACACTTCACTTGGGGATTGAATACCCAGAGTACTTGAGTCCTCTCTTTTTCTGCACACATCCTTTCCTATTCCTTTTTGCCACCATATTTCGGGAATCAAACGTGATCCCTTGGATTTCTTTTTAGTATGAATCAATGGCACAGATCTGTTCGATCTGTTGATTTGACAACTGGGGTATATATATTCTCCGTCTCCATCTTCCCCATTTTCACTTTTACCTTTCA
Source organism: Humulus lupulus (assembly GCF_963169125.1). Lineage (NCBI taxonomy): Eukaryota > Viridiplantae > Streptophyta > Magnoliopsida > Rosales > Cannabaceae > Humulus > Humulus lupulus. The sequence goes on from NC_084794.1 coordinate 231,391,910, forward strand.
CAAAATACGAACCAGAGATAAAAAGAAAGAAAGAACCAGAGCTCTCTTTGCATGTTTTCTAAACCAAAGAAGCAAAGCCATTCCAGTACGTTAGGCTCCGTGAAATCATTCTTGCTTCTACTACTTCACTCGACGATCTCATCGTATCCTCGATCCAATTCATCTAAGTGCTCTGATCTTTCCTGATTATATTTGCATTTTTTTCTTGTTTGTGCATTTCTTTTGTCTATGAGGATGGTTGTCTGGTTCTTACCAAATTTTATGGCTCCTTCCTCACATTAAGAAAGTTTTTTAATTTGAGTAGATTTGGCATGATTAGGGTCATGGTTTAGACCAAAACATTTCTAGTAAAAACATGTAAAAATGGAGTTTTTCTGGAAATGGGATATATTTTTTTTATAGGTTTCGTGTAGCTTAAGAAATAGGGTTTTGGATTAGGGTTTTAATGCACGAATCCTGAAAATATCGCCTTTTCGGGTAACTGCCAACTTTTTCCCTAGAAATTCGGGATTCTAATAAACTGGCAATAATCGTCCCACTCCCGCGTGGGTGTGCGCTCGATGCCCAAACTTTGCAATAGTTTAGGACAAACATCCGAGTCAATCTCGCCTTTTACAGCCTTCAGGCTCGATTGCAGTAACCTCATTATCTTGAGCTTTCGAGCTCGAGTTATCAAAATTTTAACCCCTCCTTCTTTTATTATTTTTTATATAATGGGCTCTCACCTTTTTCTTCCTTGCTAGATGTTGTAGTACTATGAGAATCAACTCCCAGTCCTAAATCGCATTTCACCTAAAACCAGCGATTGATCCACGAGCACAAATAGCGGTGCGAGCAAGAGGATATATGAGACCACTTTTGATGTTAGATCAATGAGGTCAAAGAGAGAAAAAGGAAAAGACTCTGAGTGTCAGCCTATCCTAACCCAGATCTAGAGATCCAACCTATTCCATTAGACCCCAAACTCAAAGTTACCATAGCCTTTCCACCTGAGGAGCTTGTATTCAGTCTTATGGAGGGTCCTTCTAACCAGCCGCCCAAAGCCCCCAAATCCATTTCTATCTTGATCTCAGAGAATTCTATCTTCGAGGTCGAACACTACCAGAGTTCCACTACCTCGACGCGACAAATTTCCAAGCTCCTCTCTTATCATGGGTTGAAGCTTTCTAGAAAGTTAGTCTGTCGCCCTACCAGCTCCAACGAGAAGAGTTGTTCTGCTTTTGGAGAAGACAATCTAGATAGAAAATCCAAGCTCGCAATCTGGAACAGTGAAAACTTACGAGCTAGGGCCTTACTAGCCCTAAAGGATTACTTCTAGAGCTTTCTGGACTACGCTGGCATAGCTCCGTTCCAACTCCAGACGAATTTGTACAGGGTTCTATCTACATTGAAGTCGTTGTACAAGGAGATGAAGTGGGAGGAGCCCATAGCACACGAGATCTTGTACCTTTTTTGCCTCAAAAGCAACCCTTCATGGTGGGGATGTGTTCTACTATATGTCGAGCTACCCGAATGAGAAGCGACTGTTCGAGGATATTTTGAATCATCCCCCAAACTTCAAGACCGCCTTCTTTTGGATAGATGGTCTCGCTCCCTCATGATTCTACTCCTTGCCCAAATATTTTATATAGCCACCTACCATCGTCCCCAGCCTACGGACGCCATCAGGGAACATAGGGAAGCTATCCTCAAGCTTCCCTATGGTCGATGATCCCTCTCCTATCTTCTCCATGAGAACAAGCTTCAGCTTTGCAACCTTCTAGAAGAAGGTGAAACCACTGACGACTCCGACAATTGCAAATATGCGAGATGGAAGGATGTTCCCATGCCTACCACCAAGCTCCCCGTGAGAGGCAAACACACGGGTCAAAGCTCTCGAGCCCATAGACCTAACCCATTTGAACCCTCAGCCTTGAGAAATGAGGTGCAGGACGAGGCCTCAACGAGCTCATCAAGAGGTAAAGTCGTGCTCGACTCATCCATGTGCTCTCCGTCATTACTTAAGCACGAACTCGATGTAATGATTCTCTTTGAGGACCCCAAGGATAACTTCCTAGCATGGTCAAGAGTAGACCTTAGAGTCCGTAGGTTCAATAGTTGGCTAGGTAAATACCAAACCATGTATAGCTTAAATAAGGTTTGGGATGGGGTAGCAGTGCAATACGGCACAAATGATTATAGGGACCTCTCGAGGATTTCCCCACTCTATGGATGTGGTTTTTGACATAGCCCTTGTAGTCCCCATAGTTGCCACCACCAAGCCCTCGGAGACCATGCCACCTCCCCAACTGACCCCTGCTGGAGACAAAGGCAAACAAGTCGTGCCTCCTTCTGCCCTCAAGCCTACGGGAGTACCCTCTGGAGAACGTTGTGGGATCTCTAGGATCCAACCTTTGCTCGAACATATTGTCCCGAACAGGCCAATCCTGCAGCAATCTCGATGCCAATGTGTGGCAGTTTTTGAGGGGGGACAATCCACATGCCTCACTGACCAAACAATGGAGCTTGGGGTTTCGGTAAGCCAGTTCCTCATGAATTTTACTTTCTTTGGTCATTTGTTTATTTTCTAATCCTTGTAAGCATTTTTGGTTTCAGGCCCTCCTTGATGTCCTTCGCCAGAGTTTGGTATTCTCCTCAAAGATGGCGGTGGCAAAAACCCTGGTTTACGAAACAAACCAGGCTCGCATCCGAGTTAAAGATGGCCTGAAGGAGGCCAAGGGAGCCCAGGTCAAAGCTGAGGAGGCCTGAGCCAAGGCCGAGGATGCCCTCAAGCTTCTTCAAGCTAAACTTGATTCCTCTGAGGCTATTGTCAACAGCTTGAAGGCGGAACTCGACACCAAGACAGCGAATTTCAACGCTGCCAAGGCTGAGATCGATAGCCTGAAGGCAGAGACAAGTGCTGCCAAGGCCGAGGTTGAACGCCTGAAGGAGGAAAAGGATTTTGCCTTCAAAATTCTTGAAGATGAGAAAAAGCGCCTCATCGAGGAGTTCAAGACCAAGATGGATTGGGCTACGGACCGAGCTATGTACATGATATGGTTTTTAAACCCCGACATATACTCTTTGTTCCTTTAGGATAAAGAAGAGGAGTTCATCTCCAAATGGAAGGCTCAGTAGGCCGAGGAGGTCACAGCCACTACCCAGGATGGCAGGAACGGGGATGATAAAGGCGAAGAGGCCGAGTCTAGTTCAGTCGACCAACACCGAGTTGGCTCGAATAGAGCTGCGTCCCTTATAATTTTTGTAATTATATATTTTTTGTGCCCTTGGGGCAAAGACAATTTACAGCTCGAGTCTAAGCTATTTTGATTATCTTATGAATGTTAAAATAGTAGTTTTTATACTCTCAACTTTCTAGCTCAAAAACCTTTTTGCACATTATCTACCTTTAGCTTTTTGCCTTAATATTATACATCATATTTCTAGATCGAAATATTTCTAGCATGTTATTATTAAGAACCTGATTTTATACTTGTTTATTCATACAAATATACGTTGGTTTTAAGTTCTAGTTTCAATTAATTCATGCATAGTTTATTTGAAATGCCCATGTTTAACTTTGTTATTGTCAAGGTCGAACTTTAATTTTACCATGTATTTAAAAAATACTCAAATGGTATGTAACCTTGTTAGTCTAGTTATATTTTATTTTTCCAGTTACTTTTCCTCATCCTCGAGTATGACCTCAAGGTTGCGAGGTCGAAACTCATTTGCAAAAATTTCCAACCCTAATCTCGACTTATGTTTTTTGGTTGGTTTATTTAGAATTCCAACTTTTTCCTGTGTCGATTAGGTTTTGTTGGTTTGTTCCAAACTTGTTTAATTCGTGTTTGGTTAATGATCCATACACTTATTATTTTCTTCATGTCAGGTTAATAATCCATACATTGCTATTTAGAGTTTATTTTTATTTATGTTATATTTTTTGAGCCTATGGTATGATTGTATACCACTTATGCCCCTTAATATCCTATGATTGTGATCTTAGATTATTGAATTTTGAGGGCTTGCAAAAAATTATAACAATAAAAATACAACATTTGAATGAAATTCGGTACTTTATTGACAAAAATCAAAAATCAAATACACGCTTTGTTAAAATGAATAAACATAAATCCTATATTACTAATAATAAGGTCATAGATGTTCACCATTCCAAGCTCGCAGAACCAATCCTCCATTTAGCCTTGCTAGTTTATAAACCCCAGGTCAAATCTTATAGGGTCCCTCCCAATTAGGCTCGAGCACTCAGAAAGATGGGTCTTGTGTGGCCAAAAACACGCACCTCAATACCAATTCTCCCAATTTGAATTTCCTAACTCAGACCCTTTTGTTAAAATATCTTGTAGCCCTATGCAGCATTTTTCAGTTGGGCTTCGTCTCGTGTTTCTTCGATGAGGTCCAAAATTTCTTCAAGCTGGGATTGGTTCGAGGTTTGATCATACGCCTCACGCCTTATAGTTGGGAATTCGACCTCGATAGGCAACATGGTCTCGCATCCATAAGCCAGGGAGAAAGGGGTATGCCCCATCAAGGTTCGCGCCGTTGCTCTGTATGTCCACGGTACCTGAGGTAGTTCCTCCGGCCATCTTCCCTTAGCTTCTTCTAGTATTTTCTTCATAGACTCTTTAGAGTCTTATTTACAGCTTCGACCTGGCCATTTTCATGTGGATGGGCCATGGAGGAAAAGCTTTTAATTATCCCATTTTTTTCACAGAAGTGTGTGAACAAATCACAGTCAAATTTGGTCCCATTATCCGGCACAATCTTTATGGGCATCCCGTATCTACAGATGATGTTTTTTACTACGAAATATAGGACTTTCATCGAGGTGATAGTAGCTAAGGGTTCGACTTCGGTCCACTTTGTAAAATAGTCAACGACGACTACAACGTATTTTACTCCACCCTTTCCTGTTGGCAAGGATCCTATGAGATCGATTCCCCATACCGCGAATGGCCATGGGGAGCTCGTCATGGTAAGCTCGATGGGTGGAGCTCACGATATTGAAGCAAACTATTGACACTTATCACAATGCTTAACATACTCGAATGAGTCCGCCTTGATTGTTGGCAATAATATCCTTGCCTAATCACCTTTTTTGACAGGATATTCCACCCAGTGTGGTCTGTGCAAAATCCTTCATGGATTTCTTCTAAAATCTTCTTTGCCTTGGGGGGAGTTACTGTAATGTCTCAAATTCCCTAATGTGGCTTAGTGCCTAGATTAGGGGGCCAGGAGGGCCATAATTTATTTAATATGTGATTATATGCATGATTATGTGAGTTACATTATTATATGATGGTATTTGCATGCATGTGGGCTCGTTTCTTATTAAAAGGGCATTTTCGTAATTTTTGCTCGTTTAGGGCATATTTGTATATTTATGTGCATGTATGTGATATATGGGTGAGACCACATTGTTATGTGGATATGTTTGAGCTATTCGACATGAGACGATCCTAGGATGCAAGTTAGCAGTTTGGTCATAACGGGGTTAATTACCGAGCTCGGGGTGAGCCTAGGGGTAAATTGGTGTTTAGTACATTACTGGGAATGAGCGTGTAATGGGATACTATTTGATAATTATTTGAGGATATTAGGAGCAACGGGAATTGGATGACGTTAATTATGATTAACGGGGTCGGTGGAAATGACAATTTTGCCCTTGGGTGGCTTTGATGGCTTTAGATGGCCCTAGGGGCAATTTGGTCAGTTAGGCCATTGGATATGTTCAGCCAAAGGAAGGATGTGGATTGAATTAGTAGATAACAGGGGTTAATTCTTTTCTCTCTCTCTCTCTCTCTCTCTCTCTCTCTCTCTCTCTCTCTCTCTCGATTACTTTTCTCTTTTCTCTCGGTGGAATTTTGAGGCAAGTTAGAAGATTAAACTTGAGGATTTACGGCTTGGGAGTTTAGGAATGTATTGCAGCAACTGAAGGTGTTAATTATGGGATTGAGGTAAGAATTGTCAGCTTAAACTTCAAGGTTTTTACTCTGTTTTTAGGTGGTTTGAAAGCTTTATATTTTGATCTTAGAATTGGGTATTTGATGGTGTTTTGAGTGTTTCTGAGCTTGGGTTTGTTGTTAGATTGGTGGTTATGTTGTATTAATGATTGTTTGTGATATTGGGATTTTTTTGATGAGTTTTGGCTGAGTTTGGATTAAGAAATATGCAGGGGATCTAGGTTCGCAGGGTCAAGTCGCGACCGAGTTCATGCAAGTCACGACTTGAGTGAACCCCAGAGCCTTCACTAGGCTCTGTCTGGCAGGCGCGCCACGACCCTCAGGGGCAAGTCGCGGTCAGCCCCTGGCTCCCAAACAGGGGGCGCACTGCGGCCCGCCTGTTCTTTTGCACCAGGCTGGGTTTTGCTTAGTTTTAAGCAAGGTTTTTGAACCTTAAGACTCAAGATCGAATCTACTGACCGTTTTAGCGGGATTCGAGGTCCCGGGGGCTGGGTTTTAGTCCATGAACCTTTTATTACTCATTTTATTGATGGGATTTCATATTTTGTTATGATTAGGTGACCGCTAATGGCCTAAGGACAGGAACGTTCTCAAGGGTCGTTCTTTATTTATTTTACACTCGAGTCTAAGGTAAGAAAACTGCACCCAGTATGTGACATACATGATTATTGATGAGGCCTGTTGAGTGCTCTATATATGAACATTGTTTGCATTGTAAATGCCTGGCAACATTGCTTACTTGTGAATGGCACTGACTTATTAGTCAGAAACGACAATTGTGTTTAGTACTGGTCATGAAGCTATGACTTATCATTCATGATCGGCAATAGTACTGAGCGTTGGTTGTATTGAATTGACTTATGAGTCAAGATCAACAATAGCGTATTGAACGTGAGCCAAAATGATTAGATCTATATAACATAAGCATCAAATGCTTAACCGACCTATTGGTCGAAGAAAACTAAAGCGATTGGCTAGTCTAAGGCTAGTTACTCAGAGTCAGGGTTAAAAGGCTAACGTGACTTGATGGACACATGGCTTAGGGAACAGGACTCCAAAAAGGCTTATTAGTCATCTATTCAGGGTGCAGGACCCCAGAAAGGCTTATTAGTCATCTATTCAGGGTGTAGGACCCCAGGACGTCTCATTCATCATCTTTTCAGGGCACGGGACCCTAGAAAGGCTTAATAGTCATTTATCAGGGAGCAAGACCCCAGATTGACTTACTAGTCATCAATAGATTAGGGTTGCGAGCCCCAAAATGACTCCATGTTCATTTATTAATACTTGTATACATGCAGTAATAAGTTTTCTTGCTAAGCCTTGGCTCACGGGTGTTATGTGGTGCAGGTAAAGGGAAAGAGAAGCTTACCCAACCTTGAGTGGAGAGCTTTAATGGCGAGGTGTACATATGTGGTTGCTTGACCACCACGGCCAAGGTGTTTCTCAGGGGAACTAGGGCTTAACCCTATTTTTTCCACTTAGGTCGGTGGATTGTAACTTTTAAACTGTAATGACCATTTTGGATTGTAAACAACTTTGTAAACACTTTTATGGGATCCCATGTACAGTTTAATGTTTTTAGTAAGATATATCCATTCCTTTTTTACTGAGACTTTCACCCTAGCACATTAATAACACTTAGATGCATGTACATGGCCCAATGTCTCGTTTAGCGAGTTAAACACTATTTAAAGTACACAGTGTGACAGTCTTGGCTAACCAGGGCGTTACAGTTATGCACCTAAGTAGTGGCATGGAGTATCCCTTTCTATAAACCTTTCCTTCCAAGATGGTGTATCTTGGTATTTTGTACATAAGTTTTCTAGCCTCATTCCGGTCTACTGGGAGACTTCTAGTTTCGAGATAGTCAACTATCGGGATCATCCAGGTGGGTTACGAGTCAATCATGTTGGCATCTTCTTCCTTAGGCTTGGTTATGCTCGGAACTGGTAGGAATTCTACTGGAACCATGTTGAGTGTGTCAGCCACTTTGGTCATGGCGAGCCTGGCCAATGCATTTGCATTCGAATTTTGTTCCCGGGGAACTTGTTCTATAGTGTAGGACTCAAATTCCCCAAATTATGCCTTAACTTTCTCAAGATAGGCTTCCATTTTGATGCCACGAACTTGATATTCACCTAGGACCTGGATAACGACCAATTGAGAGTCACTGTAGTAGTGGATGGCATTTGCTTTGAGCTCAGAGGCTATCCAAAGTTCTGCTAATAACGCCTCGTACTCAACTTCGTTATTCGATGCCTCAAAGCCAAACCTTAATGCCGAATGGAAGCGATTTCCCATCGAGGCGATCAAAATGATTCCTACCCCCGACCCATTTTCATTAGAGGACCCATCAATGTAAAGTCTCCACAGCTTGCAGGTTGGGGTTACGACTTCCTCGTTGGAGATTCAGGTACATTCGACAATGAAGTCTGCAAAAGCTTGCCCTTTGATCATTGATCTAGGACGATAGGTGATCTCAAACTATCCAAGCTCGACAGCCCACTTTAACAATCTCCTAGATGCTTCGGGCTTGGATACCTGCCTTAACGACTAATCAGTTAACACATGGATAGGATGTGCCTGAGAATATGGTAGAAGCTTTCGAGATGCATGTATTAGGCACAAAGCCAATTTTTCAATTGATGGGTATCTCGATTCTGCCCCCAGTAACCTTTTGCTGATGTAGTATCCATGTTTTTTTACTTTCTTATCCTCTGGAACAAGTACTGTACTAATCGCATGCTCGGTTGTGGCAAGGTATAAGTACAAGACCTCCCTAGTGATTGGTTTAGACAAGATTGGTGGCTCGGGGAGGTGTTTCTTAAGGTTCTGGAACGCGAGTTCACACTCATCCGACCATTCTAATTTCTTTCACCCTCTCAAAGATTAAAGAATGGAAGACATCGATCTGTAGATTTTGAGATAAACCTACTTAAGGCCACCATTTGTCCAGTTAGGCTCTGAACATCTTTATGTTTTCGAGGTGAGGGCATGTCAATTAATGCCTTAATCTTGTCAGTATTAGCCTCTATACCCCGAGCATTCACAATGAATCTGAGAAACTTTGCTGAGGATACTCTGAATGAGCATTTCTGTGGGTTAAGTCTAATATTGTATTTTCGGAGCACAGCGAAACATTCAGTGAGATCGTCCACATGGTTACAGTTATGTTTGGACTTAGCTAACATATCATCCACATAAACTTCCATATTATTCCTTATCTGCTTAGCGAACATCCTATTCACCAATCTTTGGTATGTTGCTCTTGCGTTCTTGAGCTTGAAAGGCATTACATTGTAGCAATACAAGCCCTTATCGGTCATGAAGCTCGTATGTTCTTGGCCGGGTGAATGCATGGCTATCTGGTAATATCCAGAATAAGCATCCATGAAGGACATGATTCCATGACCCGCAGTGGCATCTACGAGCTGATTGATTCGAGGCAAGGGAAATCAATCCTTGGGGCATGCCTTGTTGAGATCTGAATAATCGATGCAAGTTCACCACTTACCATTGGGCTTCGGAACCAGCACAGGATTGGCTATCCAATCAGGGTAAAAGGCATCTCGGATGAACTGATTTTCCTTTAGCCTTTCGATCTCCTATTTTAGGGCTTTCTTTCTGTCATCGTCCAAGAGCCTCCTTTTTTGTTGCTTAGGAGGGAAGCTCTTATCTATGTTGAGTGCATGGCTTGTAATGCTTGGACCGATCCCTACCATATCCGAGTGTGACCATGCAAACACATCCTGGTTCTCTCTCAGTAAGTGAGTTAACTGTTATTTCGCATCCTCAGAAAGGCCATTTCCTATTTTTACCACCCTCGTGGTATCTTTCTCATCAAGCTTTACCTCCTCAAGCACCTTAATTGGTTTGAGATCGACCCTTTCTTCTACCCTAGGGTCGATCTCTTCTTCGATTTTGAAGATGGATCCATTCATTTCCCGAATAACAATAAGTGCTTGTGCACTTGTTTGGTTCTTTCCTCTCATGGAAATGTTATAGCATTCCCGTGCAGCGAGCTAGTCTCCCTTCAGCGTCTCGATGCCACTAGACATCAGGAACTTGATGGCTAAATGCCTAACAGACGACACTGCCCCATCCCAATAAGGGCTGGTCTCCCGAGCAGTACGTTGTAGGCTGACGGGGTGTCCACCACTATGAATTCCATCATCTTGGTCACCGAGACTGGATATTCTCTCAAGGTTACGGGGAGTTGGATGGATCCCGTGTTGACAATTCCTTCACCTAAAAATCCATACAACGTCATTGCACAAGCTTTCAAATCTCGAAGCCTGAGTCCCATCTTTTCTAGAGTGGCCTTATAAAGGATATTGACTAAGCTCTCGTTATCTATCAGGACTCGGTGCTGCCTTTTGTTGGCAAGCTTAAGTGTGATGACCAGAGGGTCGTTGTGGGGAAACTGAACATGCGAAGCATCTTCTTCTGTAAAATTAATGGGTTGAGATTCAACCCTTTGTTTCTTGGGAGCTCGCGATTCAGACTCATAAGGAGAAATGTCTCCCATCTTGAGCTTATTCACATATCTCTTCTGGGCATTTCTGCCCGATCCAGAAAGGTGTGGTCCTGCGGAGATCGTTACCACATCCTCCCAATCTATTGGGGGAGGTCGATCATCTTCCCTTGCTCGGGAGGTGTTATTCTGTTGGGCAGGCTGCGCAGAAGCTGCCCTCTGTCCAGCAAATGCCTGAGTGGCATTTCGGTTTCTTATGTACTATCCAAAATATCCTCTCGAGATCAAGCCTTCGATCTTGTCTTTTAGTTGTCGGCACTCATCGGTGGTATATCCGACGTCCCTGTGGAACTTGTAGTACTTGTTGGTGTCTCTCTTTGATTTCTGATTCCGCATTGGGTCTGGTTGCCTAAACGGGACTTAATTCTCATTTGCGACAAAAATATTATCCCGAGTTTCAGTGAGCTCGGTGTAAACCATATAAATGGAGAAATACTTGTCTCCCTTCTTCTTTTTCCCCCCGTCCACCTCTGAGTTATTCCCTTTATTTTTCTTTCTTTTTGAAGGGTTATCTCCTGAGGGTCAAGATGTTGATGGGGTAGCCAAGGTCGAGGTTGAGTTAACATTTGACGTTGTAATTATAATGGGTTGAGGGGTCAGTTTTAATGCTGACCTCGCCTCCTCTACATTGACGAATCTCTAAGCCCTTTAGTTGAACTCGGTTATTGTTCTTATCGATTTTCTCTACATATCATCCCAAAGGGGACTTCCTGGAAATATACCAGCTCGAATGGCTATAAGATGACCACTGTCATCAACATAACAGGCTTGTGCCACCTCGATGTTAAACCTCACCATGAAGCTTTTTAATGACTCTCCCGACTGTTGTTTAACATTGGTCAAGGTCGAGGCCTCAGGCTCAACGCCTACCATGGCCTTGAATTATTTGTTAAACTCTTTTTCCAATTGATCCCAAGAGGAGATTGAATGTCTTCTGAATTTATCGAACCAGTTTTTCACTGGTCGTGTCAAAGTAGTTGGAAATAACATGCATCTGAGCTCGTAGCCAACGTTGCTGGCTCGCATTATGTTGTTAAATGTGCTCAGATGGTCGTATGGATCTGATTTCCCATCGAAAGGAGCTATGTGTGGTATCTTGAATCCATAAGGAAATGGTGTGTTTGAGATATGTGGAGCAAAAGGCTCGAGCTCCTCATCGAAGTTGTTGGCCTTGTCCTTGTTCCTTTCATCCTGAAGGAGCCTAAACGCTAATTTGAGTTGATTAATTCTCTCCTGAACTAAGTCCACTGGAGGTTGAGCTTGTGCTTGGGGTAGCTGGGTATTGTTTATAAAAACTCCAGCTCTTTGTCCCAGTATAGGGTTATACTGGTTCCCATATATTGGCTGCACAGGTTCCTTTTGGTTGTTCAGATGTGCACGTAAATCGAGGTTCAAGGGATTGCCTTGCCCCTGGTTCAAGTTCAGATGATCTCGAATATCAAGATTATTGTCATAATTCCCAGTATTCTTGGGTTCGGTATTATATACGCTTACATACCTAGTCAGGTCCAAACTCCCACTCATAAAACTAACATTTCTTTCTGGTTGAGGGACTCGATGGTTGCGAGGTGGATCTTCCACCGACCCTCTTGCTTCAGTTGTCTGTGATCTCGACATGTGGCTTCCTATTTGTTGGGCTGCCCTATGTCCTCGGGTTATCTGCTCTCCCCCGTGTTCGGGTCGAGTTCGATGGTTCTCATCTTGGCTGCCACTTCGAGATGGCTTTTGTGGTGCATACTCCCTTGCCCGGTTCCTATTAGGAGTAGGCTGGGGTGCTTCTCGGATTGGTGATGGGTTCCTTATGGGAGACGGTGGATGCCTTATAGGCGATGGTGGAGGCCTTCCATTGTTAGGCCTAGAAGGTCCGAAATTGGCCCGGACTAGTTCCAGGTTATTTCTGACATATTCAGGATTAGTGCTCCGAGCTTATTGGAAAGCTCGGTTATTCCCTGTTCCTACAGCTACCTCCACCGTTGGATTACCAGTGGTATGAGCTTTAGTATTCCTCCCAAGGCGATTGTCGCCAGTGTTTGCCCTTGGTCTGTTGGGCCCCTTGTCCAGCCCTCCTGGCCGTCGTGCTCCCGCGGGGATGCCCTCTGGGCCACTAGGGTGGCGCCTGGACCTTGGCAGCCTGCCTAGGCAATTCTTCATTGCACCGTGTGGCTTTTGCCAATTGTTGGCGCAGTTGGTGATTCTCCAGTTCCACAATGGGACGTACCTCTCAGAATTATAATAGAGGTCCTCGTCAGGCCTGGAAGTAGGCGTTCCCTGGAGTCAGATGATGGTCTCCCCTTGTCTGGGTCGTGGTCTGACATTGGTTGTTTCCCAAGCCTCCGGGGATAATTCTCAGTTTGAGGAGTTTTCTCCTCATGTATTTGGGGCAATGGACACCCACCAGCTCCTGGGTTGTTTGCTGCGGCCATTGATGCAATGCAAGAGGTTTCTTATTAAACAATACAAAGATTTGGTTAATTCTCTCAATGAAAGCACCAAACTATTGACGCCATTTTTTGTCACCTAAAATTTGAAGAGCACTAAACAATATTTCAGAAAATAAGAAAAGAACAGTAGAACTTTTACGTGGTTCAGCAGTTAAAATCTGCCTAGTCCGCGAGTCAATGCTATTGATCTTAATACTCTCTCAAAGCAATTCGACAGAGTATTCTCAGTACAAATTTGTGCGTGAATACAAATGAAAATTTCTAGGCTATTTATAAGCCTGGTTAGGAGACTATCTTCCCCTGATTCAGGGAAGTTACAACCAATTATTCAAATATGAAATAAATGTAAATAAATACATTAAATACATAATATCTCATTATAATTGGGATTTAATATCTGATAACAACAAATCCCTAAGGAATAGGGATCTCCTAACTGTTGTTGTGTGCAAAACGTGTTGCTAACCTCGAATTCAAGGTTAATGCACTTTCGAGATCGACCAATACTTTGAGCTCGTTATTCCAGTCAGCCTCCTCCTCAGCTAGTGATTTCATCGAACTCAATCTTCGAAGTCCAATATCTTCGAGCTTACACTAAGGCTCGAATAACACCCATATGTGTCGGAGAAGATTATTTTTTTTTAGCTTGAACCTTAAGCTCGAGCCTTTTAAACTTGTGCTTGATCACCAACAAGAACAGGTCAGGAATCATGCATATTTATACACGTGTTCAACCACTTGTATAAATATGCATGATTATTTTTGAGCTTATGTTTGTTATTTTCGAGCTTACGTTTTACGAGCCTACATTTCACAACTCATTTATTTATCCTCGAAACTTAGGTGTAACACCGGCCAACCCAACCGATGCCCAGCCCTAGTCAACCTGATGTCATTTATAATAATATTATTAGTATATGTGTTTGTTTGTTCCATTTGATTCTTAGACTTCTCCATATGTATACGTGTGCAGTTTTGGAAAAGTGGTTGATTGCTTATGCTAAGCGCCAATCAAAGTCTTTTAATGGTCTATCTTTCACCCCAATAATTGGATTTCAATTGTGAGAATAAGGAGTGCATTCACAAAGAAACAAATAAGGTACAATGATCAAAATTTACTTATTATAGAGTATAATTTGATTAGTATGACTGGAATGTGATTCAAACTACCATGTTAATGGGTTGTTGATAGAGCTGAGCTTCTCTATTCTTAAGTTCTTAATGCACTAATCCAAATGGCATAAAAAAATATATGGTTTAGGAATGCTTGGCAGTGGCATGAGAATGCCTCAATCAAGATGTCAAACTATAGAAATGGAAGGAATTCTACGAAAGAAAAAAAAAAGAATTTGAGGTTAACGATAATTTTATTTTGAAGATTTCACCTTATAGGCTTTATTTACCATGACAACCATTATATTTACATATTAAATATAGCTTAGAACTATATATCCTAACCATGATTTTATCCTATTATTTTGATGACTTAATTTGTTGATGTAAAATCCTATTTTGGCTAACATTTTTAATAAATATATTTTACTATTTAAATTGGTATTTTTCGAAATTGTATATTGGGTAAGTGTGATTGTGTCATGTTTTGGTAAGAATCAATTCCTTATTAAAAGAGCATTTTATTCTTAGTCAAGTTTCCTAATTTGTTTATGGTAACTTGTCAATTTTAAAAAAATACTTTTTTATAGGATTATTCTCTGAATATTTTGATTGATTCTAGTCTATTTTAAAAGAGGAAATTCAGTGAGTCTTGATGCCTGTAGCGTCTCAAATTCGCTAATAAGGCTTAGGGCCTTGATTAGTGTGCCTGGAGGGCAATAAGTGATTTATTGTATTAATATGTGAATTTGATAAGTATGTGATTAGAAATGCATGTTTAGGTGAATTAAATATGCATGTGGGCCCCATTTGGTTATTAGGGGCATGTTTTTTATTTTAGCTCGTTGAGGGCATAAATGCAATATCTATGAGTATTTTGATCTTTACGACGTGTGAGTGGTGATATATTTGAGATGCACGATCTGAGACAATCCTAGGGAACGATTTAGCTAGGAAGTCAAAACGGGACCCGATACCCGAGTCAAGGGGTATTTCGGGTATTAGACACTTTACTGGGTTATTGGGTTATGAAAATAAATATTTGGAGATATATTTGAAGTTAGAGCATTTAGGAGGAAATGTCGGGGAAATTTACCATTTTCCTTGGGGACGTTTTTGGTACCCCAAGCCTTGGAGGTAACTTAAGTGACCTAGGTTAATTAAGACAAAACATAAGAAACACTTAGAAACTTGGCATAAACCGACCCTATCTCCCTTCTCTCTCCCTCTTGTTTTCTCTAAACTTTACCAAGGGAATCGTTGAAGCTTAAGCAAGGAATTGGGGCTCTAGACTTGAGGATTAGCTCAGTTTCAACTTGAGGATTCAAGCAGAGGTTAAGGTAAGTTTTGAAATGTGATTTTAGCCATTAAATTATGTAGTTCTTGGCTGATTTTTTGCTTTCTTGAGTCTTTGAAGTAGAAGATTGAATTTGGGATTTGATAAGGTTTTAAGCTAGCTTTTTGTTAGGTTTTGTCGCTTGGACCATTCTAGAACTACTGTGGTGATTAAATTGAGTTGTTAGATTGGTTTTGGGGTAAACTGGCTGGGTTTTGGTTGTTAAAATGGGGGATTTTCTGGGTTCGACGGGGTCGGGCCGCGACTCTGTTTTTAGTGATCCGTAGCCCTCTAGAACAGATGGGAGGCCAAACTGAAGGACGGGTCGTGGTGCCCCTTAGGTTGGGCCGCGGCGCGTGTCTGCAAAATTGGGAGGCTGAGCCTCTAGTTGAGGTGGGTCTTGGAACAAGGCCTTGGGGCCGCAGCTCTTAAGGGGTTTTTGGACCCCGAGAAGGTTTTAGGCTCGGGAATCCAAAAGTTAAGGCTCGGGATGGATTTTATCACCCGGATCGGTAGAATTCAAGGTCCTGAAGATTAGAATTATAACCCAAAGTTATTTAATGGATTAGAATTTGATGAATGGATGTTGTTAATACGTTGTGACTAGTTTTTCAATGAGGCTCGGACTAGGGGACTGTACTCAGGATATCGGTGCTCGGGAAGCTTAGGACACAAGTAAGAAAACTGTTGTACCCGTAGAGCAGGGCGTGGCCCTATAGTTTGTATTGCAGGGCACGGCCCTATGTGATTGTGTTGCAGGGCATAGCTCTATTGTTTATGTGTGTATTTGTTTATGTATTTGTTGAATATATGCTATGTGTTGCATATCTATGATTGAATGGCAAAGGGCGGGAATGGCAAAGGCTGAGAACAGCAGGAAGTCGAGTACGTCAAGGGGCCAGGAACGACGTTAAGCACGTGGAGTGCGAGGCCGAGTACGGCAAGAGCCAGGAGCAGCGTTGAGCACGCGGAGTGCAAGTTGCATGGGTGAGACCCTTCTCAGATGCTTGAGACATCCTCACGGTGTAGACCGCGAACCCAGGGCTTGGTAAAGCGCCTGGGATGGCATGGCCGCTATGTGTTTAGCCTGTTGGCTGCCTTGTTGTATGCTAATTGATAGTAATGCATATAATGATTGTTTGTGTTAAGTTTTCTTGCTGGGATTCAGCTCACGGATGCTCTATGGTGCAGGTAAGGGCAAGGGAAAGGTCGACCAACCATGAGTACGAAGAGCGTGAAATGACGTGTACATGTTCGACTTTCCTGGCTGCCACGGCCAGGGGTATTTTTGGGAGATTCTATGTACTAATCCAAATTTTGTCGTTTAGTCGACTTTAATCATATTTTTGATTTGTAAATATTTCTAAACAGTATTTTGGGATCCCAAATGTATAACGCTTTATAATTTCAATGAATGATTATATTTTCAAATTATATGACTTTTATTATAGTTTAGCCACACTTTTAACCTAAAACCTCGATTAGCCAGTTAATTGCACGTTTAAATCTCACTTAGTAACGACTCTAAGGAAGTAGGGCGTTACAACTTGGTATCAGAGCGAGCCAAGGTTTATGGTTCCTAGAGATTGACTAAACATCTACACTCGCTACTAGTGACAAGCTCGACTCAGGGTGTGTTGGTAATGATTGAATTATATGCTTGATTATGTGCTCGAATGCCCTGTTTGCCTGATTATTTTATATAGAGCATGATGAATGTGTTAACATATGCATGATGCCAGGGCATGGCCCCTTGAGTGTGTGTATGCTATTTGTGTATTGTGGATTGCTGTTATGGATGGTTGACATGAATTGGGAGGTGGTTTTGGATGTTGTTATCATGCCTGATGAGCGGGATTGTTGATTACAGGCATATTGTTGAGATGCCTCGACAATCAGCCAGACTCCGCGACAGTAGGACCGAGGATGAAAACCAGGGTCAGGACCCTCCACCTGCCCCATAAAATTGGCAACAGATGTTTACCGAAATGGAAGCCAGACTGCACCGAATAGAAGAAGAGCTTCGGCAGCTGAGGCAACAGGCCCCTCCATAAGGCACTGGGTTGCAAGTTCAGCAAGCTGTGGCATTAATGCTAGTTCAGCCTGTTATGGAGAATAGGTATGAACCTTTGTATGAGAGGCTCAGGAAGCAGCATCCTCCCACCTTCGAGGGTGGACCAGACCCACTACGAGCAGAGCAGTGGATGAATATGATTTCTTCCATCTTGGATTTCATGAGGGTGGAAGGGAACGAGAGGGTAGCTTGTGCCAGCTACATGTTCAGAGAGGATGCCTGCATCTGGTGGGATGTAGTGACACAGAGAAGGAATGTTGCATTTCTGACCTGGGAAGAGTTCAGAAATATCTTTAATGAGAAGTATTACAGTGTTGCAGCTCGAGCTGCAAAGGTTGATGAGTTTACCAACCTAACTCAGAACCGGATGACAGTTACTAAGTATGCCTTGAGATTTAACCAGTTGGCAAAGTTCGCGCCGGATTTGGTGCCAACTGATGCAACAAAAAGGGATAGATTTGTGCGGGGATTGAATGTTATGATCACCCGTGATGTTAAGATTAGTTTGGATCCAAAGACTGCTACGTATGCATAGGTAGTGGACAAGGCCCTTACAGCTGAGGGGGTCGAGGATCAGATTTGGAGAGAGGGCACTACTAGGCGCGATGCCAAGAGGACGGTGCCTCCTTTTACCAGATCCAGTCGGGGTAGTGGCCCCAGTGAGCAGAAGAGAAAGGCCCCAGATTCTTTCATTCCTCCTAGCTTTAATAGGAGGGCACGGGATTCTTTTAGTGGCCGTCAAGGTGGGGGTGACAATTGGAGGAGTTTTCCAGTGTGTCCTCGATGCAGGCGACGACATCAGGGAGAGTGTAGGATTAGGGCCTACTTTATTTGTGGGAGTGTCAATCACTTGAAGAAGGACTGGCCACAAGCCAGGAAGGAGGAGCTGAAGCAGAACAGCCTCGCTCCTGCCAGAGTATTCACCTTGACTCAGACTGAGGCTTAGGATAGCCCCTCGGTCATGATAGGTCAAATTTCTAGTGTTGGTTCTTCTTTTACTGCATTGATTGATTCGGGGGCTACTC
The DNA here is from genome assembly GCF_963169125.1 of Humulus lupulus. Lineage (NCBI taxonomy): Eukaryota > Viridiplantae > Streptophyta > Magnoliopsida > Rosales > Cannabaceae > Humulus > Humulus lupulus. The sequence continues at coordinate 231,410,402 of NC_084794.1, forward strand.
ATTCATTTTTTTCTGCTAGAGTGATAGATCAGCTGAGTAGACCTAGTGAGTTGTATGCTAGGGGATTTCAGACTTTGTTGCCGGCTGGGAAACTAGTAGTCTCTAGGAGATGGATTAGAGCATTGTCAGTAGAGATAGACAGTAGAGAGTTGTCTGTTGATCTGGTTGAGTTAGCAATGGATGACTTCGATATGATTCTAGGGATGGATTGGTTATCGAAGTATGGGGCGACAATTGACTGTAAGCGCATAATGGTGACTTTTGAACCAGAAGGGTAGGTACCCTTTGTGTTTGTGGGGACAGTTAGTGGGCTGCGGGTACCTATGATTTTGGCATTGAAGGCTAGAGACCTAATGCAAGAAGGTTGCATAGGATTCCTAGCAAACGTTGTGGATACCTCGAGAGTAGTGTCGGTTGGACCGAGTGAGACTAGATTGGTATGTGAATTTCCATATTTATTTCCAGCAGACTTGCTAGGGTTTCCGCCACAACGAGAGATCGAGTTTGTTATAGAGTTGGAGCCAGGGGCGGAGCCAGTATCTAGGACACCTTATAGAATGGCTCTGGCGGAGTTGAAGGAATTGAAGATTCAGTTGCAGGAGTTACTAGATTTGGGGTTCATCAGACTGAGTTTCTCGCCATGGGGTGCTCCAGTGTTGTTCGTCAGGAAGAAGGATGGATCTCTTAGGATGTGTATTGACTACAGGGAGCTTAATAAATTAACCATTAAGAACAAGTACCCATTACCTAGGATCAATAACTTGTTTGACCAGTTACAAGGGAAGACAGTGTTCTCTAAGATCGACCTCCGGTCAAGTTATCACCAATTAAGGATTAAAAAGGAGGACATACCAAAGACCTCTTTCCACACGAGATATGGACACTATAAATTCCTGGTTATGTCCTTTGGATTAACCAATGCCCCAGCAGCCTTTATGGATTTGATGAATAGGGTCTTTAAGGACTATTTTGGACAAGTTTGTGATTGTGTTTATTGATGACATATTGGTGTATTCTCAGTCAGAGACAAAGCATGAGCAGCATTTGTGCCTAGTATTGCAGCAGTTGAGTGAGCATAGGTTATATGATAAGTTCAGCAAGTGCGAGTTTTGGCTACCGAAAGTCACATTTCTGGGCCATATTTTCAATAAGGAGGGGATTCTGGTTGACCCGAGTAAGATTGAGGCAGTGAGGGATTGGCCTAGACCGAGCAGTGTCCCAGAAGTTAGGAGTTTTCTAGGATTGGCAGGGTATTATCAGCGGTTCGTTGAGGGGTTCTCTAGGATAGCTACACCATTGACCGAATTGATGAGAAATAAGACTAAGTATGTGTGGACAAATAGGTGTGAGAACAATTTCAAGGAATTGAAACGGCAACTGATCACTGCCCTAGTATTGAGTCTTCCATCAGACAATGAGAAGTTTGTGGTTTATTGTGATGCTTCTAGACAGGGTTTAGGGTGTGTGTTGATGCAAGCCGGAAAGGTGATAGCCTATGCATCAGCTAAAGGAGTATGAGCAGAGGTATCCCACACATGATCTGGAGTTGGCAGCGGTGGTATTTTGTAGAGTCCAAGAACTTTACTTAGCTAGTTAGATAGTAGTAGCAATAGTAATAGTTGTAGTATTTTTATGATTGTGGATTTTGATTCAGACCGGGATTTAATTGGACACTCGTAGTAACACTTGTAGATTTTCTAAGTTTAACCTATAGTTTAAGAATATTAATTTTAACCTAAGGTTTGATTAATATGATTGATATTGATGGTGATATTTATTATATTATAAGGTTTAGATAGACCCAATAAATTAGTAACACTTGTCATATGTATGTTTAATGATAATTAAGTATTTTTGAGGAATAAGTTTATTAAGATTAATATTTGAATATCCTAGGGTCTGTCAGCAGCTTTGAAATCGTTAGAGGACTTAGTCAAGGTTGTTTACTCAATTCAAATTGGGCTGAAAATGTGCAATTTCGTGTTTAATATTTCAGCGTATGCTGATATATCGCAGCTATAGGGGGCGATATATCGCCATATGGGGATACGAAAAACACGTAACTTCGCACGATCACCTCGACGAGCCTCGGGCATATTAGCCCAGGCGATATATCGCCTACTAGGGGCGATATATCGGCTCCTTTGAATGATTTTTGAATGTTTTTTAAACCAAGCTCATTTTAATCTTTAACCTCTTGATAAGTCCAACATCTTTCTGACCGAGTCTTCAGCCTTTGCTGAACGATCATTCAAATATTTTTCAATTAAAAAGCCATTATTTTATTCAAGTTAAATGAAGATCTTTTCATCCTTGAACTCTATAAATAGGACCTAGTACCCAGCCATTTATTCATTCATCAAGCTAAGTTCAAAGTCTGCAAGCTGCTAGGTTATTTTGAGTGCTTAAACACTTAGGTTGGGAATATAAGCTTTATCCTTTTATGCTTAATAAACACTTGGGAAGTAAGGTTCATAGTATTTTTCGGTTCGAGGTATAGTTCGGTTATAGAAGCATTCGAGGTATTCATTATTCTAGTTCATTTCTGTGTTATTCTTATAGTTTTCTACTCAAAATCCTAACTCTATTCTTTATTCTTGGTTAGGATATCTAAGGTCTTGAACGTAAGATTTTTGGTAAGTATATTCTCAATGGTATAGTTCGCCCATTCTTTTCATCCCTCTTTCTTTAGTATACTCACCTTTCTTTGATGGTTTTTAGGAGTGTTCCAAAGTCCCAATCCTGTTCTCATATCCCGGTATATTTGGTAAGGAAAGTAGGATAGGATTTGATATGTTATGTTATATGTTATCTTATGATTTATGTGTTATGTTATATGTTGTATGTTGTATTATGTATATTGTAGACTTGGGCATATGACTTGTATAACTAACAAGCCCCAATAAATTTATGGTCATATGACTTGCTTAGCCAGCAAGCCGCACAAATCTAATGGGCATATGACTTGTTTAGTTTACGAGCCCCAAGTAATAATGGCCATTATAGTATATGTGGCATATGTTTATGATATTTTTTAGTATATGTTGCGATATGAATTTTATGTATATGATTTATGTGTTAGATTTTCCTTGCTGGGCATTAGGCTCATTCCTTTATGTTTATATGTGCAGGAAAATAGCTATGGTGGCGGAAAGGTTCTTGGCAGCTTGGGGGTTGTGTATTGAGGAAGAATGGAAATGGATGGATTGAGCGTTTGGGTGGAGGATGAAGTCGCTTCCTAGTCTTTTAAAAATTATGCTTTATATGTAATTTCTGCATCCATTTATTTAAAGTTATGTTATGTTTTCATTTTAAAAACAATGGGATCCCATATCCTACTTTAAATTTTATGTAGTTTAACATTTGTCTTACAAGTTTTAAATGAAGTTATGATTATTTCACTTGTGAGTTTTATTAAAGATTAGTGTCTATGTATAGTAGTCATTAATGGTCCAAAGTCTAGAGTAGTTGGGTCATTACATATTTGCACTTAAGGTTTGGAGACACTATCTATATGGTGAGAAGTGTGAAATATACACCGACCATAAAAGTTTGAAGTACTTCCTTACTCAGAAGGATCTGAATATGCGCCAGAGACGATGGCTGGAATTGGTAAAGGATTATGATTGTAATATCCTATACCATCCTGGGAAGGCTAATGTGGTGGCTGATGCATTGAGTCAGAAGGGCCCAGAACAATTGTTCAGTTCGAGGAAAATATCTGATAAGTTAGCTGAAGAGATGGTGAGAGCGGGCATAGAGTTGGTGGTTGGTCAGTTAGCCAACATCATTCTTCAGCCTGCACTCCTTGAGAGGATCAAGGAAGCACAGGGGAGGATCCCCAATTGAGAGGGCTCAGAGAGAGTGACTTAGTCGGAGCAGCTAGAGACTTCTCTATTTCGGAGATGGAACTACTGAAGTACAAGGGTCAGATCTGTGTTCCGATGGATTCTGATATTCGGCGAGAGATCTTGGATGAATCACATACCATTCCATATTCTTTACATCCAGGTATGATGAAGATGTACCAAGATTTAAGAACCTTATATTGGTGGTTGGGAATGAAGAAGGATGTGGTGGATTATGTGGCTAAGTGCTTAACTTATCAGCAGGTAAAGGCTGAACATCAGAGGTCAGCAGGGTTATTGTAGCCTCTAAGAAATCCAGAGTGGAAGTGGGAGGATATCACCATGGACTTTGTGGTTGGTTTGAAGACCGTGGGACAACACGATTCAGTGTGGGTGATTGTGGATAGGTATACCAAGTCCACCCACTTTTTTCCTGTAAGGATGACTTATACTGTGGAGCAGTGTGCTGAATTGTATGTGAAGGAAATTTTTCAACTCCATGGGACTCTAAGGTCGATAGTATCTGACAGGGACCCCACCTTCACCTCTAAGTTTTGGGAGAGTCTGCAGAAGGCTATGGGCACGCAGTTGCGGTTTAGTACCGCTTATCATCCTCAGACGGACGGACAGTCTGAGAGGACAATTCAGATACTGGAAGATATGTTATGAGCCTGTGTGCTAGATTTTGGGGGATCTTGGAGTAAGTACCTTTCTTTGATTGAGTTTGCATACAACATCAGTTATCAGGCGACTATCGAAGTGGCTCCGCATAAGATTTTATATGGGAGAAAGTGTAGATCACCTATCCATTGGGATGAGACGGGTGAGAGAAGGTATTTAGGTCCTGAGATGGTTTAGAGGACCAATGAGGTGATTGAAAAGATTTGAGCTCGAATGCTCGCCTCCCAGAGTCACCATAAGAGTTACTCGGACTTGAAATGCAGAAGCATAGAGTTTCATGTCGGTGACCATGTGTTTCTCAGAGTTTCTCCCTTGAGAGGAGTGAAACGGTTTGGTGTTCGAGGCAAGTTGAGCCCTAGGTTTGTTGGCCCCTTTGAGATTATGGAACGAGATGGAGAGGTAGCTTACAGATTGGCGATGCCTCCAGCTCTATCAAGGGTTCATGATGTATTTCACGTATGTATGCTCCGGAAGTACATATCAGATTCTACGCATATACTGAGTTATGAGAACTTGGAGCTGGACCAGGATTTATCACATGAGGAGAAGCCGGTTCAGATTCTCGACCGAAAGGATAAAGTTTTGCGGAGCAAGACCATCGCCTTGGTCAAAGAGATGTGGAGGAACAGCAAGGTTAAGGAGGCGACGTGGGAACTTGAGTCAGATATGCGGGAGCGGTATCCCGAGTTATTCAGGTAATTTTGAGGACGAAATTTCTATAAAGAGGGGATAGTTGTAGCATCCCAAATTTGCAAATAAGGCTTAGGGCCTTGATAAGTGTACCTGGAGGCCAATGAGTGATTTATTGTATTAATATGTGAATTTGATAAGTATGTGATTAGAAATGCATGTTTAGGTGAATTAAATATGCATGTGGGCCCCATTTGGTTATTAGGGGCATGTTTGTGATTTTAGCCCGTTGAGGGCATAGATGCAATATTTGTGAGTATTGTGATATTTACCACGTGTGAGTGGTGATATATTTGAGATGCACGATCTGAGACAATCCTAGGGAGTGGTTTAGCTAGGAAGTCACAACGGAACCCAATACCCGACTCAGGTATGAGTCAAGGGGAATTTCGGGTGTTAGACACTTTACTGGGTTATTGGGTTATGAAAATAAATATTTGGAGATATATTTGAAGTTAGAGCGTTTAGGAGGGAATGTCGGATAAATTTACCATTTTTCCGTCGGGGACGTTTTTGGTACCCCAAGCCTTGGAGGTAACTTAAGTGACCTAGGTTAAGTAAGACAAAACATAAGAAACACTCAGAAACTTGGCATAAACCTACCCTATCTCCCTTCTCTCTCCCTCTTGTTTTCTCTAAACTTTACCAAGGGAACCGTTGAAGCTTAAGCAAGGAATTGGGGCTCTAGACTTGAGGATTATCTCAGTTTCAACTTGTGGATTCAAGCAGAGGTTAAGGTAAGCTTTGAATTGTGATTTTAGCCATTAAATTATGTATTTCATGGCTTAGTTTTAGCTTTCTTGAGTCTTTGAAGTTGAAGATTGAATTTGGGATTTGATGAGGTTTTAAGCTAGCTTTTTGTTAGGTTTTGTTGCTGGGACCATTCTTGAACTACTGTGGTGATTAAATTGAGTTGTTAGATTGGTTTTGGGGTAAATTGGCTGGGTTTTGGTTGTTAAAATGTTTTGGGTTCGAAGGGGTCAGATCGCGGCTCTGTTCTTGGTGATCTGCGATCCTCTGGAACAGATGGGAGGCCAAAATGAAGGGCGGGCCGCGACGCCCCTTAGGTTGGGTCCCGACACGTGTCTGCGAAATTGAGAGGCTGAGCCTCTAGTTGAGGCGGGCCGCAGCTCTTAAGGGGTTTTTGGACCCCGAGGAGGTTTTAGGCTGGGAAATCCAAAAGTTAAGGCTCGGGATGGATTTTATCACCTGGATTGGTAGAATTCAAGGTCCCGAAGATTAGAATTATAACCCAAAGTTATTTAATGGATTAGAACTTGATGGATGGATGTTGTTGATACGTTGTGACTAGGTTTTCGGTGAGGCTCGGACTAGGGGACTGTGCTCAGGATATCGGTGCTCGGGAAGCTTGGGACACAGGTAAGAAAACTATTGTACCCATAGAGCAGGGCGTGGCCCTATAGTTTTTATTGCAGGGCACGGCCCTATGTGATTGTGTTGCAGGGCATAACCCTATTGTTTATGTGTGTATTTGTTTATGTATTTGTTGAATATATGCTATGTGTTGCATATCTATGAATGAACGGCAAAGGCCGAGAATGGCAGGAAGCCGAGTACGGCAAGGGGCCAGGAACGACGTTAAGCACGTGGAGTGCGAGGCCGAGTACGGCAAGAGCCGGGAGCGGCGTTGAGCACGCAGAGTGCAAGTCACCAGGGTGAGACCCTTCTCTGATGCTTGAGACATCCTCACAGTGTAGACCGCGAACCCAGGGCCTGGTAAAGCACCTGGGATGGCATGGTCGCTATGTGTTTAGCCTGTTGGCTGCCTTATTGTATACTAATTGATAGTTATGCATATGTTGATTGTTTGTGTTGAGTTTTCTTGCTGGGCTTCGGCTCATAGGTGCTCTATGGTGCAGGTAAGTTCAAGGGAAAGGTCGACCAACCATGAATACGGAGAGCATGAAGCGACGTGTACATGTTCGGCCTGCCTGGCTGCCACAGCCAGGTGTATTTTTGGGAGATGCTACGTACTAATCCAAATTTTGTCATTTAGTCGACTTTAATCATTTTTTTTAGTTGTAAATATTTCTAAATAGTATTTTGGGATCCCAAATGTATAACGCTTTATAATTTCAATGAATGATTATATTTTCAAATTATATGTCTTTTATTATAGTTTAGCCACACTTTCAACCTAAAACCTCGATTAGCGAGTTAATTTCACGTTTAAAACTCACTTAGTAATGGCTCTAAGGAAGTAGGGTGTTACAATGCCCAAGAAAGGAAACTTCGAAAATGAATCTGGCTGGGTTTTAAGGCCAGGTTCGTCCATTTCTTGATGCTAGAGAATGTTTGTCTATCACATCTGGAAAAATCCTGCATTTAATAAAATGAGAAGTTATTTTGAGTAACTTCCCGATTCGATCTGATTTGGGCCATAAATGAGAATGGCTAGCCTATGGGTTTCTAAACTCTATAAATACCAGACCTAAGCAACAGCCAACCTTATCTCTTCACCCTTCTAACATTTCATGCTTTGAAGAGATCTTTTTTATTTAAAGAATAGTCTTTGTTCAACTATCTCTTTCTTTGTTTGTTTTTGCTTTGTGTTGTTTATTCTTAAACATTTCATAAAGCTTGTGAACATAGCATACAATCTTTGGGAGAAGATTTCCATAAGTCTCACTTCAGGAGGAAGTAAGCACTTATCAAGTTCAGAAGGGATTTAGTGTTCTTGGTGTTTATCAAAATCATATTATTAAAGTTGAGTACTTCAAGGTTGCGACAAGGATTTAGAGGGAGTCTAAACTTGTATAAGTCAATTATTTATTGTATTCTTAAGATTTTACTAATTGATTTTATCTTTGGGCGTGGCCCCGTGGACTAGGTTTTCCAAACCACGTAAAAAACTTCTTGTGTCACGTTACTTTTAGTTTATTTACTTTCTGCTCGTATATTCTGATTCATCACCAATCTATCCTGATACATCAGAATATCTGTCTCTTCAAACAATTGTTTAACTATTCCGCATTAATTAAATTATTTGTTAAATCTGGTTGGTAATCTTAAAAAACGAAATTTTAGTTGAATTATCAATAACCTAAGAATAGTAGATGTCTTTGTCACAAACCGTTATGCCATTATAGAATTTTGCACTTCTTATATTGAGAAAACAGAATGAATAAAAACTCAGCTCAAAAATTGACTGAGGAAAGTACTTGTATATATATTCCATTTTACAGTATTGCATAGATTTAGAGAGCCAATTAGCTCTGTACACATATGATATTCTATAACAGAATTTGTTACACGAAATCTTCTAGACACTGATTCTTCTCATTGTGTTGATCATTGCAGGTGTGATTTCATTAGGACCACTGGAGGATGATTCTTCAATTATTTATGCCACATGCATTGGATGCTTGTGCTGAGTCACCTGCTGACTGTGAGTCTTAACACCACCCCTCAAACGAAAGGGTGAAGGTTGAACACCGAGTTTGACAACTAGAGATCGAAATCTTTCATGAGTGAGTCCCTTTGTGAGGCAATCAGCTATTTGATCTACTGATGGTATGTACCTGACTTCAAGCTCCTTTCTCAGCACTTTATCTCAAACAAAATGTACATCCAATTCGATATTCTTCGTTCTTGCGTGGTACACTGAGTTTGACGCAAGTGCAACAGCACTGATGTTATCACACCATGTCACTGATTTGCTTGACAGTGGGAACTTTAGCTCCTTTAGCAATGATTCAATCCATGCAATCTCAGCTGCAACGTGTACTAGAGCCCTGTACTCGAATTCTATACTAGATCTTGAGACAACTGCTTGCTTCTTCGATGACCAAGACACTAGAGAGTCTCCAAAATACACACAGTACCCTGCAATTGATCTTCTATCATCTGGACAACACGCCCAGTCGGCATCTGAGTATCTGTAACGCCCTGGCTACCCCAGAACAGTTACGGTGAATAGTGAACCAGAAATTTGACTTCTTACCCGAGTCCTTTGGTTAAGAACATGATCTAAGTGTTATTATTAGGTTAAGGTGAAAACCAGTAAAAAGGAAAGGATACATTTCATTAAGTAAATAAACTGCTCATGAGCGATTCAAAATGTTACAAGTTGTTTAAAGTACAAAATGGTCGCTATTGTTTCAAATTTACAATCCCCGCCGACCTAAGCGGCAAAAATAGGGTAAACCCCTAGTCCCTCTGAGAACTCCCTGACCGTGGTGGTCAAGCGGCCCAATATGTACACAACATTGCCCAAGCTCTCCACTCAAGGTTGGGTGAGCTTCTCTTTCCCTTTACCTGCACAACATAGCACCCATGAGCCAAGGCCCAGCAAGAAAATGCAATAAAGCATGACATAATATCAACAATGATCATAATAACCATTCAGGACTATCAGTCCATAACAGATAGGTGACAGTAGCAAAAGTTACAAAAGTGGGTACAACTCCCTTTAGCCATGTGACGATAGGGTCACCAGGGCTTAACTGATAGGTAATTCTATCATAAGTTTGATCAGGATAGGTGCATGGTGAGTGGTCACCAACATAACCTTCCTCCCGACTCTAGAGTCGTAACTATGGACAGCGTCCCCTAGCCATGTGACAAACAGTCACCGGGGTCATATGCACTGGCTATGAACATCTGGACTTAGACCAGGCAAGCGCTTATAAGTTCCTCGACCTTAGGGTCGGTCCAACATTAATGCCATAGAGCCATTCAATGCATGTTCATCGACTTTAGGGTCGGTCCCTAACTAGTCAGTGTCGTAAACAAGTAATCAACATTCACTAGCATTTAATATGCAATCCATGTCCACATATATTCACCAACATGCTTCAATAACAAACCATGCATGTCATATACATATATAGGGTGCAACTATATCCATACACTGTTTTCTTACCTCTGGTTCGAGTGAAAGTTATTATAAGAACGATCAATCTTTAAATTCCTTGACGGTCACCTGGTCATAACCAAAATATAGGATTCATTAATTAAAATGATAACAGAGAGTTCCCAAACCAAACCTAGCCTCCGAGACATCAAACACTACTCAACCGGGTACTAGGTCTGACCCCGAGGCCTAAGGCTTGAATCCCCAAGCTGAAAAACTCCATTCTGGCCAAAATTACCCTAAGGGCCGCGGCCCTCCCCAGCTGCGCCGTGGTGCGCCCCTCTAACAGAGGCAGCCCTCTCTGCCAGACGCCAAGGGCCGCGGCGCACCACAGTCATGCCGCGGCACTCAGCCTAGACCAGCCAAAATGACAGCACGCACCACCAAACTTTCCCTTGCATTTTCCCTTGGACCCAAGCCCTCTAACCAGCTCCAAACCTCCTCCAAACACTCAATTTAACCTCTAAACATCACCCATAACTCACCCTCATGAAAATCCAAGCTAAACTTCAATCAAAACCTCTTCAAATCCAAACTATCAATAAGAATCCATAAGCTGAAAAACTAAAGGAAAAAAACAGAGTACAAACCAGAAACTCATGGCTAAACTCACCTCAAACTCGGATTTGAACCTCCTTCAATGGTTGAACCAAGTCCACAAACCCAGCCCTTGGATTCCCTAGCTTGAAACCCCACTTTGAGCTCAAAAACTTCAAAGGAGAAATGATGAAGGATGGTGTACGGGTTGGAGAAGAAAACCCTGTTTTGGCTCTGTTTATTCTATATGCTTCTACAGCCAACTAAAGGGTTATGTAAATCCATCCAAATGACTAAAATGCCCTTAAGTCGTATAAGGCTTCTAAAACCATTCCAAGGGTAAAATTGGTACTTTCCACTTATCTCGTTAATCATAATTAACGCTTCCCAATTCCCGCTAATCTCAATATTCTCAAACACCAATAATTCATATCCCGTTACCCTAAAATCCCCAGTAACGCTCTAATCATTAAAAACACCCCGAGACTCACCCCGAGCTTAAACCTATTATGACCAAACCGATAAATCATATTTAAAGATCATCTCATGCTGAAATACTCAAACCAATCCACATTATAATGTGGTCTCACAATATATCATTGACATGCAAACAAGTATACAATTATGCCCTCAACGGGCCAAATTACCAAAACACCCCTGTAAATAAATGTGGACCCACATGCATGCATTTAACATCATATTATAATATAATTCTCATGAACATGCTTAAACACATTTAATAGCATAATTAAACAGTTATGGCCCTCCCGGCCTACTAATCCAGCCATTAAACCATATTAGGGAATTCGGGGCATTACAGTATCCTACTATGCTCAGATTGTCACTTTCACCAATATGAAGGCCATTATGGATTGTTCTTTTCAAGTATCTTAGTATCCTCTTAGCTCCACTCCAATGTGTTGTTGTTTGTTCTTGAAGAAACTGACTTAACTTATTTACTGCAAATGAAATATATGGTCGTGTATGACAAAGATACTGTAATGCTCCCATAAGGCTTCTATACATTGTGGGGTTGTTGAGTATATCTCCAACTGTCGAAGAGAGAGGTTTGCCAGCAACCATAGGAGTGGGACACGGTTTTAGATTTACCATATTATACTTTTGCAGCAACTCCTCAATATATTTGGATTGTCAAGTAGATACATGTTGTATCTCTAAAAACTTCAATGCCAAGAAAAAAATTCAGTGGTCCCAAATCTTTCAAAGTGAAACTTCTGTTTAGTGCAGCAATAAACAAAGATATTTTCCTTGTATTGTTACCAGTCACAATCATGTCGTCTACATAAATAAGGACCAAGATTATCACATTGTTTTGATTGTAGAAGAATAGGGAGTTGTCTGCCTTTGAATTCTGAAATTTCCACTGCAGTAGTATTTATTTTAGCCTTTCAAACCAGGCTCTTGGGGACTGCTTTAAACCATACAATGACTTGTGCAATTTGCACACATGATCGGGTTTGTGCTTGTCCACAAATCCTTCAGGCTGAGACATATATACATCTTCTTCCAAATACCCATTCAAGAAGGCATTGTTGATGTCCAACTGTCGAATAGACCACTGTTTAGACACGGCTATAGTGAGGACAATGCGAACTGTGGAGGCTTTCACGACTGGGCTGAACATCTCACCAAAATCTATGCCCGATTTTTGGTGAAATCCCTTGGCAACTAGTCGTACCTTGAACCATTTGAAGGAGCCATCAACATTAGTTTTTGACTTTGAAGACCCACTTGTTACCAACTAAGTTATACTGATCAAAGGCAGGAACAAGTGACCAAGTTCCATTAGCTTGAAGTGCCTGAATTTCCTCTTGCATAGCTGATTTCCCACCCCTCAATGGCAAGTGCCTCAGAGACAGAGTGACGCTCCGGATGAAGGGAGTGCCATTGGGAATGACCCAAATACACCTTAGGCTTGTAAATATTGTCCTTAGCCTGAGTAATCATGGGATGAGAGGGTCGAGGAGGTGCTAGTGCAGCAGGTGGAGTCAAAGTGGTGCGTACAATGTTGTCCCTGCTAGCATTAGACTCACAAGAAGTAGCTGCAGGCCGTGAGTCATCAGAGTGTAAAGAAGAGGGAGCAGAGAGGCTTACCACAGGGGAACTCACCAATGGAGTGGAAGGATAAGTAGATGTTGCGGCAGGGAACTCAGAAGAGGCAGACTGTGAGGTAGCAGGCACAGGTTGGGATGGGCTAGGAGCAGGATGAGAAAAAGGGAGGGTAAACCAAGCACTGGGAGACACAGAGACAAGTTGTTCAGGCTGATGAGTTTTAAGAAAACCATGTTGGAAAGGGAACTCCATTTCATTGAAGGTGACATGCCGAGAAATATAGACCCTACCGGTGGAGCTAAGACATTTGTAACCCTTGAAGGTCTCACTAAACCCCAAGTTGACATACTTGAGAGACTGGAAGCTAAACTTTTGATGTTGGTAGGGACGTAGGCAAGGAAAGCAAGCTACACCAAAGGTTTTAAGAAATAGGTAGTTAGGTTGCTTATGAAACAGCAGCTCAAAGGGAGACTTTTTGCCAAGAACCAGTGTAGGAAGTCTATTGATAAGATACACAGCTGTGTGAAATGCATCTACCCAGAATTTCAAGGGCATATCAGCCTGAGCAAGCAGAGTGAGCCCCATTTCGACAATATGTCAATGTTTACGCTCGGCTCTCCCATTTTGTGCCGAGGTGTGTGGGCAAGAGCGTTGGATTACTATCCCATGATCCTCAAGACTTTTACTGAAAGATTGATATTCCCTTCCCCCAATCGGTCCTAAGGGTCTTGATTTTTTGATCAAATTGGTTCTTAACTAAGGTTTTGAAGTGAGTGAAGGCAGCTAGAGCATCTGATTTAGCTTTGAGTGGATACAACCACGCGAAGTGACTAAAATCATCTATGAAATTAATGTAGAATGAATAATTTGTATTGGACATAACCGGAGCTTGGCCCCAAATGTCTAAATCAATTAGTTCTAACACATAATTAGCTTTGCTTGAGGAAGTAGGAAATGGCAAGGCATGAGACTTTCCAATTTGAAAAGCATCACAAAACAAGGATTTTTCATTAATTGAAAGTTTTACAATAGTAACAGCCAACACTTGGTTGAGAACATGAGATGAAGGATGGCCTAGACGCCTATGCCATACATCTTTTGTGGAAAATAAAGACTCATTGATCACAGATCAATTTACATTAAGGGAGGACACATTTGCAACACCAATAAACTTAGAAGATAGGGGGAGTGAAATTGTAACGCCCCAAACACCAGGGACCGTTACGGTGTGCCTTGTAAACAGTGCTGAACTCGCTAAACGAGTCATTTGGCCAAAAACGTGTAACTAAGTATGATTAGCGGTTTAGGGATTAAACATTTAGGTTAGGGTGTAACATTTCACTAGAACGTTTAATATATACATTGGGATCCCAAAAATAAAGTTTCAGAGTTTATTACAGAGAATATTTACAACAGGCCGCTCTAAGCAGCAAAACAGGGTTCAACCCTAGTTCCACTTTAAACCTCGGCCGTGGCAGACGAGCAGCTGCATATGTACACGTCATCACCTAAGCTCTCCAACTCAAGGATGGTCCAGCTTCCTCTTGCCTTTACCTGCACCACATAGCACCCGTGAGTCGAAGCCCAGCAAGAAAACACAACATAACATGATATAATATCAACAATAATCATATTATCCATTCAGGACCAACGGTCCAAAACTGATAGGTGACAATAGCCAAAAGTCACAGAAGTGGGTACAGCTTCCTCTAGCCATGTGACGATAGGGTCACCAGGGCTTATTTGATAAGTGGTTCCTTCATAAGCTTGGTTAGGATAGGTGCATGGTGATTAGTCACCAACATAACCATCCTCTCGACTCTAGAGTCGTAACTAAGGACAGCGTCCCCCAGCCATGTGACAAACAGTCACCGGGGTCATATACCTTGGCTAATGATCATCTGGTCTTAGACCAGGCAAGCGCTTATAGTTCTCATTGACCTTCCGGTCGATCCAGCATTAATACCCCATATGAGTCATTCAATGCCAACCTCGATTAGATCTAATCTTTATTTGGCCCGGCGTTCACAACGCACTGCCACTTCTAACCCTTGGGTCAGTGAAACACGACCAGTGCCCAGCCCGTTGTGAACTTAACTAATAAGTCACAGCTTCACAGACGGATCTGACACCATTGTCAATTCTGACTAATAAGTCAGCGCCATACACAGGTAAGCCATGCCACCAAACATATATCACATGTCCAATATCCATAACCAAGGTATTCAGCATGCTTACTTAACAGGTATTAGAACAATTAGGACTATGCATAAACACAGAGGCTCAAGCTCTGAACGATATCATACACAGTATACAAGCATGTCTTAATCACATGTTTCTCATGCATCATATGCATAATATTCCACAATCCAACATGCACCAATAATAGCCATGCATGTCACGTTCAACAGTCAACCAACATGCATCAAGAATAGCCACGCATGTCACATGTACATAGGGTGCAGTTTTCTTACCTCAAAGTCAAGCTAGAATGATTTAAAGAATGACCCTTGAGAATGATCAACTTTTAGTCCTTTAGTGGTCACCTAGTCATAACCAAATATAGGATATCATCAATAAAAATGGTCAACATAAGTTCCCCAACCAATATCCAGCCTCCAGGACATCTATCCCCACTTAACCGGGTACTAGGTTCAACCCCGAGGCCTATGGCAAGCATCCCTAAGTCAAAAACCCTATTCTGGCCAAATCTGCCTCTATGGGCCACGGCTCACCCTCCTGACAGAGCCAAACCCTTCACAAAAACACATGTAGGCCGCGGCTCACCACAGCCGTGTCGCGGCCCATTACCAAAACCAGCAAGCACCAGCTTGCTTTCCCATGCGTTTTTCCCCGGAACCAACCCTTCAAACCAGTTCCAAACCTCAACCTAACACCCAATTTAACCACTAAACGTTATCAACAACTCACCCACATCAAAACCCAAGTTAAACATCAACTAAACTTCCATTAATTCCAATTATTTACCATGAAATCACAAGCTGAAAGTTTAAACCCAAAACAGAGTATAAACCAGAAACTCATGGCTGAAATTACCTCAAATCCGAGTTTGAACCTCCTTCAATGGCTGAACCAAATTCCTAAGCTTCCACCTTTGATTTCCTAGCTCAACTCCTCAATTTGGGCTCTCAAAATTCAAAGAGAAGTGAAGGAAGAAGCTTGTACGGGAAGAGAGGGAGAGATGAGGATGGGGCTCTCTATTTTTGTTCTGTTTCTACAGCCTTCCAAACCCCAAAACTGATATAAATCCTTAAGGTCAAAAGACCATAGTGCCCTTAAGCCAAATAAACCCCTTTAAAGGCTTCCAAGGGTAAAACCGTCCTTTCCCGCCTATCTCGTTAATTATAATTAACGCTCTCCAATTCCTGCTATTCTCAATATTCCCAAATACCAATAAATCATATCCCATTACCCTTTAAATCCCGGTAATGCTCTAATCATTATATTCACCCCGAGACTCACCCCGAGCCCCGGACTTAAACCCATTATGACTAGACCGAACACTTACATCTCATGATCGTCTCATGTCGAAAAGCTCGAACCAATCCACCTTATAATGTGGCTATATTAATTAATCACAATCATGCACCCAAAATATACAATTACGCCCACAGTGGCCAAATTACCAAAATACCCTTATAATAATAAATACTCCCATATGCATGCATTCACCATCATATAATAATATATTTCACATAAACGTGCATATAATCATTAAATACTATAATAAATCAATTATGGCCCTCTCGGCCTCCTAATCAAGGTCCTAAACCTTATTAGGAAATTTGGGGCATTACAGAAATGGTAGTGGAGGCAGGTTGTGAGGATGGTTGAACGGATTTGGTGTCAAGGTGGTATAATCCATCTCTATGTGTCCATGTGAGCAGCACCTTCTTTGATTCCTTTTCCTTCACAACACAATGATCAGTAGAAAATTCCATTAGTACATCATTATCAGCGGTCAATCGAGAAACACTCACAAGATTTTTTGTTATTTTTGGAACATGTAATAGGTGCTTCAGATGTAAAGAACCATTAGAAGAGGTAGATAACAAACCAGAACCTATATGAGAGATTGGAAGTTGAGTACCATCACCAGCAACCAGTGTATCCTTACCACCATAAAGAGCATGTTGAGTCAAGTGACTAGCATCAGTTGTGAGGTGGTTACTCGCACCACTGTCCGCAAACCAAGCTTCATGGTCAAGAGTGTCAGGAGACACAACAAATGTCGAAGGCTTCGGGGAAGAGGTCTGAGTGCGAGGGTCAGAACCCATGAAGGACTCATCGAACCGGTTGTAGCACACAGTTGCACTATGACCATACTTACCACAGACTTGGCAAGTGGGTCGAGAGGAAGATCTAGAATTTTTTCCCCCCTCGACCACGAGACCGAGACCGTGACGGAGATGGAGAGGAGCGATGCCCAGACGGAGCAGGAGGAGGCGACTGTTTGGGACTAGGAGAAACTTTTGAGGAAAAATGCGCAGTCGGAGAAGCAGAATCGGGCAAGAACTTGGATGAAAGAGCACTCAGACGAGCAAGGCAGCTGTTGAAGCTGAGGAGAACATCCTGAAGTTTAGGCCACAAGATAGAGGGGCGAGCCTCCAGCTGAACAACAATAGAGAGATAATCAAAGTCCAACCCATTCAAAACATTGGTTACAAGGTGGGACTCAAGATAAGGACTGCCAGCAATGGCTAGAGTATCAACCCAGGTACGCATCTGGCGAAGATATTCAGGCATGGGTAAGCTGCCCTTGCGAGTAGTTTGTAACTTAGTGCGAATTTCATCCATCTTAGACTTAGAGTAGGCGCTGTAGAGGGTCTCCAAGGAATGCTACAGCCTAACAGAAGTAGTACAACCCATAACGTTAGATGCAATGGTCTCTGTCATAGAGCCATAAAGCCAACCCATGAGAAGTTGTTCATGGATGATCCAATTCTCAAACTCAGGATTGAGAAGGAGTTCAGAGCTCGGAGATTCATCGCTGGAAGCGACACTGGCTGGAAGGAACTCCATGGGACAGGGTTTGGTCCCATCAAGGTATCCATAGAGGCGATGTCCACGGATGATCGTCGACACCATGGTTTTCCAGAGGGTGTAATTGGTTCGACCAAGCTTAAGCATAAATGGCTGGCTTAACGCACTGCCAAACGGGGAAAGTGGAGGAGCAACAAAACCAGAAGCGGAAGCAACACGGGGAGAAACAGCAATCGTCGAGGCCAGGTCGAAGGAACACCAAAAGCAGCAGCTGAAGGCGCTTGGGAGTTATCACTGGTGGACGACATGGTGGCAGTGGTCGAATGGCTCTGATACCAAGATAGAATTTGGATATTTAGGGAGAAAACAGAATGAATAAAAACTCAGCTCAAAAAATGACTGATGAGAGTACTTGTATGTATATTCCATTTTACATTATTGCACAGATTTACAGAGCCAATTAGCTTTGTACACATATGATATTCTATAACAGAATTTGTTACACGAAATCTTCTAGACACTGATTCTTCTCATTGTGTTGATCATTGCAGGTGTGATGTCATCAGGATCACTGGAAGATGATTCATCAATTATTTCTGCCACCTGCATTGGATGCTTGTGCTGAGTCACCTACTGAAGTCTCTTAATCGCCTCCTCCTTGTTTCACGCTATTCTCTTTTGATGTCTTTTTATTTTAGGCTTTTCAAGAGGATTTTATTGTATTTTCTCTTCTACCACGTGTTGTTATCCTACCAACTCATGTTCATTCATCGAGGCATTGACTATTAAGTGTATCAGTTTTATAATACCACTATCATCTACCACCTTTCACTCTCACCGTCTTTCACCATGTATTGTTATCATCCTCTCCGCCCCATGCTTATGCATCTTATTGAAAATAATCCATATAGGTGGAAAGCTAGAAGCTTCAATAGTTTCTTGCTCATATGAAAGCTTGGAGTTGAAGAGGACTCCTTCCAAGATTCTCACTCCATTGGAAATAGATTTCTTTTCTTTATTCCAGTGTTGTTGTTCACTCTTTTCCTAATTTTAAATCTAATATATAGAGTATATGATAGTTCTAAATAGATTTAGTACGCACATCGACTGAAAATGAGTTCGTTTTCTTTATTCCAAATTATTTTTTTTCTGTCTTTTTCCCATTTGAAATCTGCCATATATAGAGTATATATCACCAATTGTTATCCGTTTGTTTTGCAAACAATATGGATACCTTGCTACAACCAATTTATGTTGTGGTAAAGCAATCCACGACCCCAAGGCTCCAAGATTCACCTGCAAAACAAACCAAGAACAAATATACACAAAAAAGTGTACTAAAACACAAACACTTAGAGAACAAAAATAAGAAAGGGAAGAAAAAGAATCACACAGAGAGATTTATACTGGTATAAGGCCTACATCCAGTCCGAGTACTTCTCCACTATAATGAATCAATGTTACAATACAAAACAACCCTTCTTCCTCTCCAAAGGTTCTTGAACACTCTGTACAACTCAAATTATGAGCACTTAGTTTACACCACAGTAAACTCTCACACACTCAACAATGTACAAAGAAAATTAACCCTTGTTCTCTCTTTCTCTCTTTTCAAAACCTCTTATTTTCTTGTATCTTCAACTAATGAAACTCCTGGATATATATAGTTGCAGCTCCAGTTCTTTCACGTGCTGAAAGAAAAATCAGTTATGTTTTAACTGACTAAAAATCTGTTGTAACTGACTAGGCTTAAAAGAGTAACAGAAGAGATAAGTTATTTAATGATCTCTTAATAACAACACGTCATATGCTAGTTATATTAGGATTACTCCAACATATTCCACCTTAATCCTTATATTAATGGCATAAGACACTTCCTTAGATCAGTGGAGAAGTATACTCGAATTTCGATCTTCATCATTCTTCAAGACCAATCAAGTTCAAACATTGTTTGAACTTGTTCAAAGGCAATACCTTAGTACCCAAGTCTGCTGCATTTTCTTCAGTAGGGACCTTTTCCAAGTCAATCTCTTTGTTTTCAATTTTCTCCCTTATCCAGTACATCCTAATGTCAATGTGCTTTGAATGTTCATGGTACACTGGATTTTTGCTGAGATGAATTGCTGACTGACTATCTGAATATATAGTAACTCTTCCCTTCAACATCTTTAGCTCTTTGAGTAAGCCTTGAAGCCAAATTCCCTCTTTAATAGCTTCAGTTACTGCCATAAATTCTGCCTCAGTTGTAGATAATGCCACCACAGGTTGTAGTTGAGTTTTCCAACAAATACAATTTCCATTCAACAAGAAAATAAATGAAGTTACTGACTTCCTATTGTCTCTATTTGCTGCATAATCAGAATCCACGTATCCTTCCAATTGAATCTGTCCCTTGGCTTTCTTGAAGTGCAATCCATAATTCAAAGTGCCTTTGATGTATCTTAACAACCATTTCAAACCTTCCCAATGAGGTTCGCCTGGATTAGCCATATACCTACTTAGTACACTTATAGGATAGGCTAGATCAGGTCTGGTACTCACCATTGAGTACATTAAGCAACCTATTGCTTCTAAATAAGGAACACTTTCCATTCTTTTTGTATCTTCATTAGTCTTTGGGCATTGATCATTTGAAAATTTGAAATGCCCAGCAATAAGCATGTTGACAAGTTTAGAATTACTCATGTTGAATCTGTCAAGCACCTTTGACAAGTATCCAGTTTGAGAAATAATTAACTTCTCCTCTTTGTTCTTCCTTGTAATGACCATGCCAAGAATTTTCTTTATTGTACCCAAATCCTTCATTTCGAACTCCTTACTGAGTTGTCCTTTTAACCAAACAATTTGTTGCTTTTCTTTTCCAATTAGTAACATATCATCCACGTATAAGAGTAAGAAAACAACATCACTTGTTTCTAAATTCTTGTAGTATAAACATGTATCAAACTCAGACCTTTTGAACCCCAAACCAGTCACAAAATTGTCAAACCTTCTATTCCATTGACGAGGAGATTGCTTCAGGCCATATAAAGACCTCTGTAGCTTGCATACAAGTTCACCACCTGGTTGTTCCACCTCAAAACCTTCAGGCTGACTCATGAAAATGATTTCTTCAAGCTTTCCATTCAAAAACGTTGTTGTAACATCCATTTGTTCCACCTGAAAATCTAGTTGGGTTGCTAAAGCTAGTATGATCCTTATAGTCTTATACTTAACTACTGGTGAGAATACTTCATTATAGTCTATCCCCTCTTCTTGTGTGAAGCCCTTTGCCACAAGTCTTGCTTTATACCTTTTTGCCTCATCATTTGTTGCCCCTTCTTTTAGCTTATAAATCCATTTACAAGCAATTATCTTCTTGTCTTTAGGCTTTGAAACTAACTCCCATGTCTTATTCTTCCTTAAGGAGCCCATTTCTTCATTCATAGCTTTAATCCACCACTTTGAATCTCTGCTTTTAATTGCTTCCAGATATGTTGATGGCTCACTTTCATCAAGTTGTCTCGCCACATTTAGAGCATATGAAATGACATCTGCTTCTCCCAATTTGCAAGGAACACGAATGACCCTTCTGGTTCTATCTCTAGCTAATTGATAATTAGCAAGAGTTTCTTGAGGTTTCCCATCATCAGGATGTTGCTCAGGTTCTTGACTTCCACTTTGACTAGTAGACTCGTCTTCTTTTCCTTGAGACTTAACTGACGTAAACTCTTTCTCTGTACTGGTACTTTGTTCACCTGGGTTTCCTGCATCACATGAAACACTACCTTTCTCTTTCAAGTGTGGAAATTCTTTCTCATTAAAAACAACATTTCGACTGTTAATTATTTTGTACCCTGGTTGTTCAAATGAGCATAGCCTAAAACCTTTAACATCACTTGGATATCCTATAAATAAACATTTTACTGATTTTGAACTTAGTTTATCAGTGTCTTGGTGTGCATATGTTGTACAACCAAATATTCTCAAATGACTTAGGGATGGGGGATGACCAGACCATTTTTCTTCAGGGGTTTTTAGGCCAATTACTCTGTTTGGACTTCTATTTACTAAATAGGCAGCTGTAGTGACAGCTTCACCCCAAAATTGTTTAGGCAAACCAGAGTTTATAAGCATGCATCTTACTTTATTTAAAAGAGTTCTGTTCATTCGCTCAGCCACCCCATTTTGTTGTGGTGTGTGAATTATTGTTCTATACCTTTCTATCCCCTCCCTTTTGCACCAAGTATTAAATTCCTCATTATCAAATTCTAGGCCATTATCTGTCCTAATAACTTTCAGCAACTTACTAGTTTGTTTCTCAACATAATTTTTCCACTTTTTAAATTTTTCAAATCACTCTTGTGTTTTAAAAGATAAATCCATACCTTTCTGTTGTAGTCGTCTACTATGGACAAAAAATAGTGATTTCCACCTTGAGTAGCTACTTTGCTCGGCCCCCAAAGATCCGAGTGAACATACTCCACAATCTGAGATGCTTTATGTTTTCCAACTCCAAATTTGACTTTGTGTTGTTTACCTCTAATGCATGTTTCACAAAAAGGCAGAGAAGAAGATTTTATGTTAGTTAATAAACCTTGTTTACAAAGTTCAGACATACCTCTTTCACTCATGTGGCCTAGCCTTTGATGCCAAACTACTATCTCTGAGCTATCATGTTTGGCCATTGATGCTTCACCAGCTGTGACAGTACTACCAACAAGTACATATAAACCATGTTTTTTTATGCTTTTCATTATTACTCTTGAACCTTGTGAGATTCTGAAATTTCCATCACTTCCTTTGAAGCACAACCCTTGAGAATCCAGCGCACTAATTGATATTAAATTCCTTCTTAAATCTAGTATGTACCTCACATTTTCAAGAATCCTTATTACCCCATCAAAGTGTTTTATTGCTATAGACCCAATTCCTTCTACTTGACAAGCTTGATCATTTCCCATGAGTACTTTGTTATTGTGCAATTTCTTGAAATCAAAAAACCATTCTTTTACTGGGCTCATGTGATAGGTACATCCTGAGTCAAGTATCCATTCAGTTATGTCTCTTGTTGATGTCACGTTGAACATTTCTCCATCAGAATATTCCAGACTTGTTCCATCTACAAGTGCAGTAGTTTCATCTGTGTGTTGATCGTCTCTTTTCTTCTTCAAATCCCAACAAAACCTTCTAAGGTGTCCAATTTTTCCACAGTGGTGACACCTTCTTGTTTCTTTTCCTCTTGACTTTGATCGAGCAGGAGACCTCCGATTTGAGTTGTCTTTCCCTTTACTGAAAGATCTTCTTGGTTGTCTTCCCCTCATGAACAAAGACTCATCTTTTTCTTTCTTGCCTTTCTCAACATTCAACTCAAATTCTTTAGTCTTCAAAATAGACAGAACATCTTCCAAACTCAGAGTTTATTTACCATACTGAATCACTGTCTTGAGTTCTCTAAATTGATCAGGTAAGCTATATAACAGTATTATAGCTTGGTCTTCTTCATCAACCTTCTCACCTATATTACTCAAATCTAAAACAATCTTGTTAAAACCATCAAGATTCTGGTTTAAGGTTTTAGTAGAATCCATTGTGAATCTATAGAATTTTCCTTTCAGATATATTTTGTTAGATGCAGTCTTAGTCATATATAATTGTTCAAGTTTCGACCACATACTAGCAGGAGACTCTTCTCCTATTACCTGTCTCAACACATTATCTGATAGATGCATCACAATTGCATATCTGGCTTTCTTCATCATCACCTTTGTATCTTCAGATGTTTCTTCAGACTTCTTTTTCTCACCAAGCTTGGTTTCTCCTATAAGAGCACCATCAAGATTTTGATGTATGAGAACAGCCATCATTTTCTCCTTCCAAAGACTGAAATCCCCAGTTCCGTCAAACTTGTCGAGATCGAAACGCAATGTCGACATCCTTGCTTCTCCTTTCTTTCTGTGTAGTAATCAAGAATCTAATCTGAGCCTTGTTCTTCAATCTTCGAAACCTGGGCTTCTGATACCACTGTCGTGGTAAAGCAATCCACGACCCCAAGGCTCCAAGATTCACCTGCAAAACAAACCAAGAACAAATATACACAAAAAAGTGTACTAAAACACAAACACTTAGAGAACAAAAATAAGAAAGGGAAGAAAAAGAATCACACAGAGAGATTTATACTGGTTCAGCCTTAAAAATAAGGCCTACATCCAGTCCGAGTACTTCTCCACTATAATGAATCAATGTTACAATACAAAACAACCATTCTTCCTCTCCAAAGGTTCTTGAACACTCTGTACAACTCAAATTATGAGCACTTAGTTTACACCACAGTAAACTCTCACACACTCAACAATGTACAAAGAAAATTAACCCTTGTTCTCTCTTTCTCTCTTTTCAAAACCTCTTATTTTCTTGTATCTTCAACTAATGAAACTCCTGGATATATATAGTTGCAGCTCCAGTTCTTTCACGTGCTGAAAGAAAAATCAATTATGTTTTAACTGACTAAAAATCTGTTGTAACTGACTAGGCTTAAAAGAGTAACAGAAGAGATAAGTTATATAATGATCTCTTAATAACAACACGTCATATGCTAGTTATATTAGGATTACTCCAACGATTTATTATGTGATTGTGATTTAATATTGTAACTCATCAACTATCCGTAAACGCCATATGTCATATTACGCTCTTAATTTGAACTTCCAACATAGTCGTATAGACTAGATTAACAGTTATATATTACTTACAAGACTAAATTACATGCATAAATATATATATATATATTGTATACACTTTTATATTTAGTGGGTCTTCTTTTCATGTAATTTTTAAACAATTTTATATATGTGTAAATATATATATTTATATATATGTAAGTGCTTCTTCCCTGATTTAAGACTATCACTGAATCTAGGCCAGATAATTGTTTTTAACTTAAGATGTGTAAATGTCATAATGCATGAAGAAATTACACAGTTGAAAAATGTTTTGAAAGAAAAAAGTTGGTTTAGTTTATGTGAGTTGGAGTAGAAACCTAGCTCTAATAGGAAACTACTTTTTGTCAATTGAGGATAATTTTTTTATTTAATTTACTCTCTTAAATCAAATTATAAGCATATTTTTAATCTTTTTGAGGTTGTGATATAATGGTTTCTCAAATGTTGGGTTTGATTTTCTTTAGTGATGGCTCGAAAAGGTTGAATCTTTTGGTCAATTTGTAATATGGTTGTTGTTCAATGCAAATTGTTATTTAACATTTGTCTAATTTGTTGTTTAAAGGATTTGACTTTAGCTTGAGCATCTGGGTTTCTTTGGGTACTAATTAAATTGATGTTTATAACATGTGTGTTGAATTGATGTGTTGTTGTATTGTTATTTATAAATTGATGTTTGAATTTAAATAAGTTTCAAATGATGGTATTCAACATTGTCTTTTTTTTATCTAAATATTATGATTATTATTTAGATAACCATTTTTTCATTTCAATCAAATGTTATAATGCGGTGATGTCTTTGTCACTTTTCTATAAAATATATCTATGAATTTGACTATTTAAACTGTGTCGTATAATGAATTGTCATTTAAGAGTACTCTACATGTGCAAGTACCATACGGAAATGGAGAGCCAAAGGAGGATTTTGTAGTCAAACTCGAATGAAAATAATTCCAATACAATAATCTCTAAGAAATTATCTTTTCTATGTATAATTTCTGCAACAGAAGAAACACAAGAAGCAACAGAAGACAGAAGCAAGGAGCAAGCAAGAAAAAACAGAAGTAGAAAGTTATTGAAGAAAAAGATCTCACTTGTTTGCAATACAATATCCTTGAAATTTTTAAATAAGTAGATATTCACATATTGAAATTTAATTTGTAAATGAGAAAATCGAAATGTCCATTCAATTACATTACTCTTATTCTACGTGAATTTTCATATTCCAGATCATACAAATAACTAAAGGATGAGGATTCAAGTAAGAAAGCATATCAAGACTAGATGTTTTGAAACATGATCAACCATAAAAAAAATGAGCTTTGCTTTTATTATTATTTTTTTTTTTTTTGCACTAATTTTCTAGTAATTTTTTTCTAATTGTGTAGGAACCCGTGCAGCGCATGTGCCCTTACACTAGTTTATATATATATATTATTCAAGAATTGTCGTGATGATTAGAATTTTATCATACTTAAATGTGTTAACATTTAAAAAAAAAAGACAAACTTAAGGAATTCATTTTATGAATTTTGGCTTTGGTTTTAATTATTCAAATTAATGTATCCTCCTTCATGAGCACATATGGATTTAGAATTTGATCAGTTTATTTTCAATTACAATTTATAGATCCAAATTTTGTGGTACCTCTAGAACACAACATTTGATTGTCTTTCTTAACCTCTATTTTTTCTGTAAATGCTTTTTCAGGAATCTCTCCTAAAATTTGTAAACAAGGAAGTGAACATGAGCCATCCTCCTATTGACATCCTTGAGATCAATCGGTTGCAAAAGCATATGCAGCCAGCTTAGGTATTAATGACCTCAAAGATGCTCTTAGCCCATTCAATTTTTTATCCCTGCTAACTAGTGTAAATTTTGATATTTATATATTTAATTTGAGAAATATTTGTTACATCGCAACACAGATAAATGTCTAACTTATTCTCTACTTGTGCTTGATTATTTGTTTTGTTTAGAATAGATCCAAATATTTTTTTTGAGAGAACACAACTATTGTGTGTAATTTAAGCAATTAAAATTGTGCAAGTGTACTCAGTCGGCAAATAAGTAATAAAGTGAAAAGTTGAGTATCGTCTCCACAGGAATTGAATTAGCAAATAATTGTGCACAAATCAATTACCAAACAATTTAATAGTGATGAAAAATCAATTGAAAATGCTTAAAAATAAACTAAGAAGACAATATAAAAGCAAGAAAAATTCAATTTGATGAAATGGACTTGAATTATTAAATTTATCTATGTCAATTAACCTGTACGTTTTGCTGCAGCAAAATTTTAACAAGAATTCCAAATTAATTCATAGAATTTTTCCAAATCCTATGGTATTAATTATTTCATCTAATTTAACATATTCTTTTGCCAATCAAGTTTTAACAACCCAGAATTTAAGCATCAATTCATAATGATTACACAAGGTAAATAACACATTCCTATGATATTCACAATCATAACCTAACAAGATTATTCACTTGTGTCATTCAAATCTTTCAATTATATTCAAACTTTCCAGTACAAATATAACTCAATATCTTGCCATTAGTGGTCAATCAACAACAAGAAATCATCAATAAACACATTTGAATGAACAATGGGTAAATTACTAAAATAAAATGCTAGGAAATTAGAATTAAGACATGGAGTTAATCAATAATTCAAGCCTCAAAAGATTTAGTTCATGACTGAATTCAAGAGCACAAATACAAAATCAAAACAGCCCATAACAAAATAAATCATAGTTTAGAAAATACAAGAAAAAGAAAATAAAATATTAAGGAGAAGGGTAAGAGAATCAAGCCAAAATGATGTTCCCAAAATGGTCATTCTCTCTTAAATCCTTCTCTTCTTCTTTTTCTTTTTCTTCATTCTCCATTTTTCTTCAATGGTGGCTGCTTGTTATCCCTTGCTTCTACTATTCATGCCCTCCCAAAGAAAAAGGGAAAGGTTTATTATATATATGATATTAGGGCTTCTTTTCCTTTACCCCACGTGAGCTACTTTTCTTTCTTTTTTATTTCTTTTTTTTAACATATGGATCAACTCATTTAATGGCCCATACATCATCATTTACTTTCCAGCCCAAGTAAAGTTAATTGAAAATGTTGATTTATACTGCTGATGTGGCAGCTCCTCATATTGACCCAAAATTGCTTGTTGCCTAGACCCAATGCTTCAGCATTGCTGTAGCATCCTGAGAATTCCTGTACAAAAAAAATTATAATTTTAAAATCACATTAGCTCATTTCCACTTCACTCAACTCTATAAAATTTATCATTTTCTTACTTATTTTCCCTCATAGAACCAAAATTAACTCCTGAACCCAAATAAAATAAAATTACTTAATTCTATAGACAAAGACACAAATCACTCATCTTTTTTAATCAAATTATAAGCTAAAAGTATTACAGAAAACTCTATATTTTAGAGTTATCAACAACTGACCTGGATGGTAACATGTTATCTTAGTGGTAACCCTAACAAGGTGTTAGTGAAGCTATAGATAGTTCTGTTAGCAACTGTAACTCTAATTGAATCTTTGTAATTGTTAACAACTTTCTACTTCTTGTATTGTTGCTTTTCTGTTAGTCAGTTCAATTAGTTGTAACTATCTTGTATTCCCTTCTCATATATAATAAAGTGAGTATTAGTTGAGAGTGAGCTCAACACATTTCCATTCACAAAACACTTCTTCTTCTCTATTTTTCATTTCTGCTTATAACTCTGACATGGTATCAAAGACAACCATGGCGTTGCCACCCGAACACACAATAACCCAGACTCCTACAATGCCTCTTGCTCCTGAGGCCCCTCCAGCCCTAGCAGAACCTTCTGCCCCAACTGAGAGCTCAACCATGGAGGCAAACCCAGCTCACACAACTCTTCCCTTTGCCAACAACTCTCTACCTCTCACTCTTCATCTCGGTCAGGCTAACTATCAATTCTGGCGATCCCTGGTGCTTCCAGCTGCTCGTGCCCACAATCTTGATGATTTCCTTCTAGGAGCTAATCCCATGCCTCGGCTCACCATCAATGGTAATACTCCGAACCCTAATTATCTTCAATGGGTGTGATATGATGAATTCTTGATGAGTTGGCTAATGAACTATGTTACTGAACCAATGCTTGGCCACATAATTCAATGATGATCCTCTGCTAAGATCTGGATTGTTTTTGCCTAATTGTTCACCACCACGTCCAAAGCTCGACTCATCCAACTACGATATTCTCTATAAACAACAAAGAAAGGATCTCTCTTGATAGAGGAATACATCCTCAAAATGAAGAATATTGCAGATTCTCTTTCTGTTGTTGGTAGTCTGATTCCAGATGAAGATCATGTCATGTGTAACCTTGGTGACCTTCGCCAAGAATATAAGGCTGTAAAAGTTCTTCTTACCTTGTGAGTTGGATTTGTAACTCTTCAATAAGCTCAGTATCTCCTCCAGAGCCAAGGATTGCGTCTGGAACAATTTTATAGTCCCACTCTTGATAATGTTCAAGCCAATCTTGCTAATATTTCCATTCGCAATGGCAAGGCCCATTATTGTAATGCCCTACTAATTCAGGACCGTTACAATGTGTATTTTTAAATAGTGCTTAACTAGCTAAACGAGTCACTTGGAGTTCAAATGTGTAATCAAAACTAACTTAAGGATTAGGTATTAAAAATTTTGGTCAAACAGTAATCATTTCATTAAAAAGGTTTAACTATGTACACGATATTCCAAAAGGAGTTTATAAACTGATACATAAACAAAATAAGTACAAAGGGTTGGCCTAGGCGGCAAAATTAGAGTTCAACCCTAGTTCCAGCAAGTACGGTCGTGGTGGTCGAGCCAGCCGCATATGTACACAACGTCGCTGAAGCCCTCCAACTCATGGTTGGTCCAGTTATTCGTTGCTCTTACCTGCACCATAGAGCACCCGTGAGCCAAGGCCCAGCGAGAAAACCTCACAAGGCATGACAATATTCAAAATCAATAAACACATGCTTAACAATCATCCAATACATTTATTCCAATCATATCAATTGTAAACATGTTCCACAGTTTACAAAGATATTCGTTTAATCATATAATCAATTACACGGCCCAGGAAAACAGTCATGTCAAACGGCCCAACCGAGTGAGATGCATACTCAGGCATTCAGCTCTGGTCCTTGTCAGGCGAGTAGGGACTACACCCTCACACTAGACTTGCTTCACGCCTTGCGTTCCACATGCTTTGTCGAGCATCCCCATGCTCAATGTGATAGTCGTCCGACCCCACGTTCAACGCGTTGGCTAATTATCAGTTATATCGTATATTCACAGATAATTTAAAGCTAATAAGCATACCACCCAATAGCTCTATGTGCATATACCAGTTTTCTTACCTCAAGTCCTCAACAACTGGAGCGAGGCAGCCCTGAGCACGATCCTTTTCTCCCAAGCCTAGTAATACTCCCTAGTCACAACCATAACAAGGAATAACCATCAAGAAACGAGCCAATAAAGGCTTTTGAACCAAGTCCTAGCCTCCAGGACCTTGAATCCTACTAAACCGGGTAGTAGAACCTTTCCCAAGCCCTTAGGTATGGGTTCCCATAAAACAAAAAACCTATTTTTCTAACTTTTCCCCATTTGAGTCGCGACTCCTGACTAGGTAGAGAACCCACGCCCAAAACCCATTGCACTTGCACCGCGGCGCCATGGCGGTCCGAGGCTACCTCTGCTTTGTAGTGTTCAAGCAGGTCGCAATGCTCATAATCATGTGTCGCGATGCTACCCTACAAACCCAGAAAAACCAACGGGTTACCAAAATCGCAACTTCCCAAATCCGACCCAAAACTCGGTTTTAGTCATAATTGACCATCAAAATGGTCCCAACAATACAGATACACAACAAACAACCTTCAAAACCCACTGAAACAACACTAAAACCCAAAATCATCATTTGGGCTTCAAAGTTCTTCTCTTTTTCCAAATCCAAAAATTAATGACTTTAAATCAAGATTCTGACCACAACAAGCTTCCAATTCAGTTTATATTCCCATCATCAAGCCAACCTCTAAACAATCCTAAGGGCACCAATTACGAATTTAAAAATTAAAACCCACCCAAACTCAAGAACACCAAGAACATCAAGGAAAACTCATAAAATTCATACCTCAGTGATAAATTTGCGTGATCTTAGCCCTTGGATGCTCAGTAGCAATTCCTAACTCCAGTAAATCCCTCATTTTCTCAAGAAATCTCATGAAGCTCCAAGAATTTCCTTAAGCGTTCTTTAGAGTAACCAAAAAGTGAGAGTGAGAGGGGATGAACATGAATTCTCTAGAGTGTTCAGCCCAATGCCCCATCTAGACTTAGTCCCATAGCCAAACGGCTTATTTTCCCTTAAGTGAACTCAATCCCAAAACCAAACACAAGGGTATTTTAGTCATTTTCCCAAAATCCCACCAATCCTCAAATTATACCATAAGTTACCAATTAACTCTACTGATCACAAAAATATAAATATTTTTCCCAAATATAACTCATCCCCCAATGAGTCCCGATATTTCACCAAATTACCAAAATATCCATTGGCTCACCCCGAGCCGGGTATTAATCCCCATTGTGACTTTACTGCTACTTTGCTTAAAAGGACCGACTCCTGCCAAATATCTCACATATACCCACATAACCATGCAGGCTCAAACATATAGCACATATAATTACAAATATCCCCACAACGGGTTAAAATTACGAAAGGGCCATTTTAAATAGAAATGGGCCTTTAAGCACATTTAATACACTTAAACATGCATAACCAAACATATTATAATATAACTCGTTCAATTCACATAATCACATAATATTCAATTAAAACATATAATATTCTGATAATGCCCTCCCGGCACCCTATTCAAGGCACTAAGCCTTTTTAGAAACTTTGGGACATTATAAATACTCTCAGTCAGCAGGACGAGGTTATCATGGTAATTTGAGAGGAAACATGGCCAATACATTTGGTAGATCAACTGATCATGGAACAAGGCTCATATGTCAGCTCTGTGGTTGTTCAGGACATATAGTCACAAAATGCTTTCACCATTTTGATATCAATTTCCATGGTGTCGATTCCTCCTCTCAGTCGCTCAACTCCACATCAAATACGCCCACTCCTCAAGCTCTTGTTGTTGATATCAACACCAGCAATGTCAACTCAAATTCTTGGTACCTAGACAGTGGGGCAACACACCATATGACTGTCGATTCACAGAATTTTGCTTCACAAACTGGTTACAAAGTGTTTACCGAGTTTTTCGGAAACGAATAACTAACAGAATAATAAAAAGATAAGAACTGTAGAAATGCTGAAATGTAACTAAACAAACAGTGTTTTTACGTGGTTCAGGCGTTAACAAGCCCTAGTCCACGAGTCGATGTTATTATACTTGGAAAAGGTTACAGTAAGATGGCTGGTGCACAAGAACTTCACACACTCACAGTGTTTCTCTCGGGTTCTCTTGAAGAAGATGAAGCTAGAGAGATTTTAGTAGAGTTTTTGCTATATATCCTTTTTTCGTCCTTCTTCTTGTAAAATGAAGGGGTCTTTATAGCTAGGGTTTTGGATTAGGGTTTTTCTCTACGTACATGAGTCTTAATTACACCAGCCATAAATAGGGATACAATTACTGTAGTAGCATGGCTACAAGACTCTATGTGGGTATATTTACGTGAAAGTATGGGGAACACACAAAGTCAGCCGTCTTTTCCAAGTTGTCAGCGGAACAGTAGGCGAAAAGGTACCCTTAGGCGTGCTGGGATGTGTGCGGCTTTGACCTGACGGGCGTGTCAGGCGGGATCCTGTGTCAGGTGGATATCATTCCAAATATGCCTCCTCCAGGACTCGACCGTTTGGCTTTGTTCCGTGCGAGGCACGGAACTGCTTCCGCGGAGACCACTCGAAGAGCTTCTCCTGGAAGGAGCTTCCCCGAAGGATACCCCTTCGGGAGTCCGGGAGAGTTGACGAGTTTCCGTATTGTGTTTGCTTGGAAGAGTAATCCGGACACTAAACGGGAGAGGCGAAGCCTTTCTGTTCATCCGCGAGCTCTGGTCACCTACCGTGA
Organism: Humulus lupulus; assembly: GCF_963169125.1. Classification (NCBI taxonomy): domain Eukaryota; kingdom Viridiplantae; phylum Streptophyta; class Magnoliopsida; order Rosales; family Cannabaceae; genus Humulus; species Humulus lupulus. The sequence continues at coordinate 231,442,927 of NC_084794.1, forward strand.
AAGACATCGATAATTCTGCTTCCCCGAGGTCATCAATCTAAACGCTATCCGGAAATCTGGATAACATTTACCCCCCAAGGTCGCGGAGCTTTGAGAGATCCGGGAGCTTGTACAATCGGTTTCTTAGACTAGGCGAGGGGGCACCTTCTGTGTTCCCGGAAGGGTTCCTTTTTCCCGCCTGAGTATTAGTATGAAAAAGAAAGGGAATTTCTTCTGTTTGAGATCAAGTACTCAAGTGCGGCAAGGACCACGTGTCATTCTAGGAATGGTTCTGCGACCAAGACGTGTGCGTGAGGCGACTGGTTGAGGATGCGTGCGTCAGTCATCTGACTAATGATTTGACGGTTTTTAATGGTACTCAGGGCCCAAGGTGGTGTAATGATGGGAAATAAATACTTTATTCCCATCCGAGGAGTCATAAATAGGATCGTCGCTTCCTCTCCAGCCGTTGGATCTGACGCACACGGAATGGGAAGATCGGGACCGTCCACTTGAGGAATTCGAAACGGCTTCTTCCCTGCTATAAAAACGAGGGAAAGGACCTTTCTTCCTCTTTACGCTTTCAGATTTCCAAACCTTCGAACTCTCAGGCTTCCCAGCTTACGTTCCCCCGAACTTTCCATTTCTTTTGGTAAGTATCTGGAAACTTTTCTTTTTGATTTGGCAGTGGGTTTATTCCCCGAAGTTCCTGGTTTGAATCGCCGTTCGTCTTTGCAGCTGTTACTTCTCGCGATCGTGCTGTGCAGTGATCCAGTTACTTCTTCAACCTCCAACTACCCGAATATCAGTAAGTATTTCTACTTTGCTCTTTCCTCTCAGACCTTAGGTTGTTGGTAGTTGTTAGAGTAGAGGTTTCTGCCATTATTGCTTATGTGCATGCGTGAATAGGGCTTTGGTAGGCATGTGATCGATTGTGAGTCGATAAGTAGCCTTTTCTGCATGCTTTGGCGATTTGCGTTTGGAAAGTCGTCCCTTGTTTTGCTGTTTTAGGGCATAAGCATGAACGCCTTTAGGGTGTCTTTCTCTGGAAAAACACTTCTTTTGGTGGGCTTAGGCTCGGGGTCTGAGTCTGGTTCCTTGCTGCCCTTCGGGTGGCATGGTGCCAACCCCTCGGTAAGCTCGGTGGGAGCCTCTCCAAGCAGTTTTCGGGGAGGGTCTCCCCGACGCCTTTGATACCACTAGGGTATGACAAGGGTGCTGACGGCTTAGAGTGTTTTCTTCTTTCTTTTATTTTGTCCAGTGACGAACATCTCAAAGGAACAACTCCTTGCTGTGGGGGAGGCTGATTCTGCCCAAGAGAAGGGCTCTCCTGTCGCTGGTGGAAAGGGGAAAGGAAAGGCGAAAGTGGTCGTGGCTAGCCCATCAATCTCCAATAGTTCCATCTGGGAGATGGACCAAAAGCCGAACCTTTTCAGGAATTATGGCATGCTGGAGCTGTATTCCTCTGAGGCAGGCCTGAAGAACATCCCAGGTCTGAAGTGGCACCGTCTGTCGGTGCTGGGCGAGTCAGCTAGCCAGAGTCACGAGGGCTTTGGTGCCTGGAGTTGGGCACACATAGTGTGTGGGGCGCACTTGCCCCTAAGGAGTTACTTCGCCAATTTCTGTGTGAAGGCGGGGATTGCCCCCTTCCAGTTAATTCCTCCCAGCTACAAGCTCTTAGCAGGGTGGTTCGTCTTTTGCAAGTCCCGGAGACTGGAAGCTCCTACCCCGGAGGAGGTGCTGTACTTTTACGGGTTGAAGTCTCAGCCTATGAGGGGTCATTCAGACAAGGTGGGGTTTTACATGCTAGAAAGGCACCCGGACGTGATGTACCCCACTTGCCATACCGCGAGGGTTCCAGACCTCCGGGAATACTGGTTCCTGACGACTGGCTTCCCGCTGAAGAGGGTGCCAGCCCTATCTTTGGACTTCAAAATCCCTGGTAAGTGCTCCTTCTTCTCCTTTTCAACTTTGTTTCTTTGCGTTTGATTAGCCTTTTGGGAGGATCTCTAATGCTTGTATTTGATTTTTGCAGAAGTCGTTCCGCGGACACCTCGCTGCGCAGAGATGATAAGGAGGTCCAAGTTCTACGAAGGTCTTTCTGAGGAAGAGTTGAAAGTGGAGGGACTTGTGACCTCCGAATCGTTGAGGGAGTATGGGTTACTCGCCTCATTCCAAAATATCGAGCCAGTAAGTGGCAGGGGGCAGACTCAGGTGTCGGCTGACATCCGAGAGCAGATTGCCCTGGAGCTGTCTAAGGTAATCACCCAAGCAGCCCGAGACGAAAATACTATATCTCCTAGTTGGGCGGAGAGGTTCCCCGACCCCCAGCCAGAGGAAGAGGAGATCGAGGCTCGCCACGCCGCGGCTTACCCTGACATAGGGGCTCCGGGGGCTAGTACCTCCGGGAGAGGTAAGACTAGTTTTCGGTTGATTCACACCCCCAGCCTGTCTGAGGTTTCCCGGACCTCTCAGATGGGGTTTGATCCCCGTTTCCTTAGGCTAGATCCGCGTAGGATACCTTTCGACAGGTATTGCGATAGGGTAGATGAGCTCCTCTGGTGTCTGAGTGACGGTAGTCTGCCAGAAGGTGTCATCATGGTTGACCCTTCTTCTCTCAGCATGTCATTCCCGGACTTCAAGGAGTACGGGAGTTTCCTGGAGCAGGAAGCGATGTTTTGTTTTGCTCGGGGAAGGCCATCCACGTTTCTCGTGCATGGTCGTCACTTTCAAACTTTTCTTTTTCTCGTTTCTTGTTCCCTGCTGGCGCGCTTGCTTGTGCTTTTTTGTTGATTGCCGCTTCTTACTTATTTTCTTTCTCATTGCTCGTTGGTTCGTTAACCTTGCTTTGTACGTTTCTTGCAGAGTATCCGGAAGCCAAGATGTTGGGGAGAGTGACTTTGCTCATTAAGAAGGCTGCCACTAGCCAAGACCTGTCCACGGGGAAAGGACGGAAGACCAAGGCTGGTAGGGGAGGTAAAACTGCCTCCCCCAAGAAGACGAGTGGCGAGGCGCAAGTGTCTCCGAGGGTAGAGAAGTCTCCTGCTGACGGGCCTTCCGAGACCATGATGGTCTCGAGTAGCAGCAGCGACGGGGAAGGGCTTGTGTTCCCCGTGAAGACAACTGGGGTGAGCAAGCGTCCGGGAGAAGATGCTGAGGGTGCTAAGAAGAAACGCCTTAGACACTCTTCTCCTGGTCGAAGGCAACAACAACAGCAACGACAGCAAGCACAACTACAACAACAGCAGCAACAAGAACAACAGACACAATCACCATCGTCACAGCTGCAGCAACCACAACATCCAAACCAGCAGCAGCAACAAGGGCAATTACTTCTGCTGCCGCAGCAGCAAAAACAACAGACCGGGGCCTTAATACCCCGCCTGCCTCCTCCCCCAGCTCAAAGGGGGTCCACCCTTCCGGGGTCTCCTTCTTCTCAGACAACTAACCTTCCCCTGCCTGGCCTGAAGTTCCACTTCCCACGGAAGCCAACCAGTTTCCCCGCTGCCCTCCTGGAGGGTGTAAGACGGGCCGATAGCTTTTTGAAGAGGCGGTTAGAGGCGGAGAAGGCTGTTACTCAGGGAAGGGTAGATAACTTGTCTGCCGTGAAGAGAGCTGAGCTGGCCGAGGGGGTGAGATCTCTTCACCCGGCCGGAGCGGTTCTGGATGGTCCAGCCTTGGAGAAGAGGCTGGTGCCTAGGCTCGGACGTGCATTGGCGCCGTTCGGAGCTGAGATGATGGAGGACATGGCCCTGAGCTTATGCGAGCTCAATTCTGAGAAATGGGCCATCAGTAGCAGCAAGGATCCGCTGTTGCTGACACACGCTGTGAAGCAGCAACTGTCCGGGGTAAGCCGTCAGTTGTTATTTTTTGGGATCACCTGTCTTTTGGTCCAGCTTTAGCTCATTCTGTTGTCTTTCCTTGCAGGCCTCTATGATCGCGGAACGCTCGTTCCGGGAGGTTGGTGCAGCTCTGGTTCAGCTGGAGGAGAGCCAACTGGCTCGCCAGGCCTTGGAGGCGAAGAAACAGAAACTGACCCAACAGGCCTTGGGGGCTTCGGAAAAGATTGATCAGGCCCGGCGCACGGCTGAAGAAGAGGCGGAGAAGAAATATCTTGCCAAATATCAAGAGTACCGGGCCAAGGCAGAGAATGAGTTTAGACAGCGGTCGGATGGGATGAAGGCCGAAAACTCCAAGCTCCGGGAAGAGCTGTCCCAAGCCAAGGTGGAGAAGGATACCCTGGAAGCCCGCTTGCAATCAAAAAACGATCTCCTCCTTAAGCGGCAAGAGAAATATTCCACTCTTCAGAGTAAGCTGCACGAGGAGGAGCAACTCCATAAGAGGAGCAGGGATCTCGTGTCTATGCTGCAGTTGGGGCTCGCCGAGAAGGATAAAGAGATCGGGGCCTTGCAATTCACTGCCAGGGGGCATGTGACCGAGAAGCAATCCGTGCTGAACCAAAATAGGGAGCAGCGCAAGGAGATTGATTCTCTTAAGGGGGAGCGGGATGCCTCCAAGGCCGAAATGGAAAAATTGAGGGCCCAACTAACTGTCGCGGAAGCACAGCTGGCAACCTCCGAGGCGGAGCGCTTGAAGGAGAAGGAGGATGCTGAGGTGATACTGAACAGGACTATTAATATATCGCATGTGGTCCTCATGCATCAACTCTGGAAAGTGAACCCGGAGGTATTAGGCTATCTGGGAGATGATGCCGAAGCCATGAGGGAGAAGCTACTCGTGTGGGATCAGGGCCCAGAGGCGTACGTCCAAACTTACAATATTGACGAACGTGCTGAAGCTCCTGAGGCGGGGACCTCTGAACCTTCTCATGACCAAATTCCTCCTTCCAATGAGCCGACTCCGCCAGCCTCAGCTGAAACCGATGCCCCCGAAGCTGCGGTCGTGGACGCTGTAGTTACCCCCAATGCTTGAAGGGGTTTTATCTTTAATTGTTTTTCATTTTGAGTTTTTCATTGCGGACATTTTTGCCATAATCATAGCATTCTCCCTTCTTTTCTGCCGAGTTCTTTATTTATCTTTGCGCTTAGGGTAGACATTTATACGGTAGAAACTGTTGTAGGGGCGTATGGGGTTTTGGTTCCAACGGCCAAAACCTATGCACTTCCCACTTGAAGCTTTAACGGATGATGTCTTTTCCCATGTAGTTTCTAGGTTACGAAGGTTTCCTGGTTCCAACGGCCAGGCTCCTTTCAACGTACTTTAGCTTTCCTGAGGCAAATAGCCAATCCCGGGACTTGTAGTTATACTGTTCGCTGGGATTGCTAAGGTGAGTCGTTCCATTGTTTGGAACGGGAGTTCTTTTGGTGAGCGTCGCTAGACTTAAGGTTAGATCTTTGCGAAGCAAAACTAACTGTTGTTGCGAACCTCATGGTGGCTGACTTCAGGGACCTGGCATGGAGCCCTGCGAGGCTAGATCCGCGCGAAGCAAAGCTCTACAGCGCTCGCGCATCTTGCCATCTTGCGCCTTGCGGGACCCGGAGCTGGAGCTTGCGAAGCAAAGCTCTACAGCGCTCGCGGATCTTGCCATCTTTCGCCTTGCAGGACCCGGAGCTGGAGCTTGCGAAGCAAAGCTCTACATCGCTCGCGGATCTTGCCATCTTTCGCCTTGCGGGACCCGGAGCTGGAGCTTGCGAAGCAAAGCTCTACAGCGCTCGCAGATCTTGCCATCTTTCGCCTTGCGGGACCCGGAGCTGGAGCTTGCGAAGCAAAGCTCTACAGCGCTCGCGGAGAATTCTGCAAAGGACTTGTCAGGGAGTTGGGGGTGTTTTGGCGTAGCTCTATGAACGTGCCTCAACCCCCAGTCCCGTCCATCGCTGGGCTACACAGGAGATAATTCTCATGATACATAATGGCAGGCATTTCCATGGCAATTTTCACATAAGCACATAATGCACATATGACACGTAATGCAAGCATGTTCATGGCAACAAATAAACCTAAGCTTAACAATTTAAACATTTCAAACAATTTAAAAACTTCAAACACAATGCTAGCACATAAGTGGTGTTATGTGTACGTTTTGTTCAAGGGGCGTATGGCTATGCCTTAGCCATGTATACCCCCCAAGTGAGCGTGGGGTCCGGACGTCTCCGGACCGCGTGGTCACTTGTTAAAACGCAGCCTTGAACACAGGGATAAAAAGTGCAGTAAAAGCGGAGTGAATCTCTCTGTGTTTCATTAAATTAGCCTGCTAGGCGCGAGTTTTACAACAGGGAGGATTATTTCCACATTTTTCACTTTTGCTATTTTCACCAAGGACTTCCGACTGGATGGTCCGGGGCCTACTGGTAGTAACGGCGGAGGTGCTCCGCGTTCCAGGCGCGCGGGACTTTAGATCCGTCGAGTCTCTTTAAGTGATACGTCCCATGGCCCACTTTTTCTTGGACTTCGTAGGGGCCTTCCCAGTTGGGTCCGAGGACTCCTACTCCCGGATCCTGCGTAGCAGGAAATACTCTCCGTAGGACAAGATCCCCAACTTCGAATGTACGGCTCTGGACTCTCATGTTAAAGTGTCGGGCTATCTTGCCTTGGTACATTTTTAGTTGGACCTGCGACTGCTCCCGGAGCTCTTCGATCATGTCCAAGGATTCCTGGAGGAGGGCGTGGTTCCAGGTAGGATCGTAGGTGTCTTGCCTGTGAGAGGGGATCATAGCTTCTACTGGGATGACGGCCTCGCAACCGAAGGTCATGGAATAAGGCGTGTGCCCCGTCGAAGTTCTCTCTGTTGTGCGATAGGCCCAAAGTACTCGCGGAAGTTCTTCCGGCCAGTGTGCCTTGCAGGCTTGGAGTTTTTTCTTCAACGTGGTCTTTAATATTTTGTTTACAGCTTCCACTTGCCCATTAGCCTGGGGTCTGGCGACTGCGGAAAAGCTTTTGATAATTCCATGCGAAGCACAGAAGTTCGTGAAGTGTTCACTGTCAAACTGCTTTCCGTTGTCGGACACAATTTTCCGTGGAAGCCCAAAATGACACACTATATTCCTGATGACAAAATCCAGTGCTTTTTTAGATGTGACCGTGTTCATAGGTTCAGCTTCAGCCCATTTGGTGAAGTAGTCTACCGCGACTATGGCGTACTTCACTCCACCCTTTCCAGTTGGGAGGGAACCTACTAGGTCAATGCCCCAAACAGCGAACGGCCAGGGGCTGGTCATTAGGGTAATTTCTGTAGGCGGCGCTCGCGGAACCTTGGCGTACCTCTAGCACTGCTCACATGTCCTGACATAATCCACACAATCCTTCTTCATGGTGGGCCAGAAGTATCCTTGTCGAAGGATCTTTTTGGAGAGGCTCAGCCCGGAGGTATGATCGCCACAGAAGCCTCCGTGAATCTCATGGATGATGGTGCTGACTTCGGTTCTGGCAACACACCTAAGGAAGGGTATGGACAACCCCCTACGGTAAAGCTTTCCATCCATAACCACGTATCGGGGAGCTTGATAATGGAGCTTCCTTGCGTCAGCTTTATCAGTGGGGAGCTCTCCGGTGGTGAGAAATCTGAGGATGGGCCCTATCCAGGAGTGGGAATGGTCGATGATGGCGTTTATCCTTCGTGTCTCAGTACTGGGGGCTTCTAAGTGCCTGATGGGGACTAAGCCATACTGTTCAATCTCCGGGTCCGTTGCAAGCTTGGCCAGCGTGTCCGCGAGTGAGTTCTGGTCCCGGGGGACCTGGCGGATTTGGTAGCCTTTGAAATGCTGCAGTAGGTCGTGGGAGAGAGACACGTAGGCAGCCATCCTTTCGCCTTTCGTCTGGTATTCCCCGGATATTTGGTTTACCACAAGTAGGGAGTCGCTGTATACTTCGATTTTTTGGGCTCCGACTTCTCTGGCCAGTCGTAACCCAGCTAACATGGCTTCGTGTTCTGCCTCGTTGTTGGATGCTGGGAACACGAAACGGATGGCGCTCTGGAGCTGATGCCCTTGGGGAGATATTAGGATGACCCCCGCTCCAGCTCCTTTTTCATTTGAGGCTCCGTCTACATAGACCTTCCAGGTGGGAAGTTCCGGGACAGGATCTTCCGGGAGGTCATTCATTCCCGAGCATTCCACAATAAAGTCCGCGAGAGCTTGACCTTTTATGGAAACACGCGGTTGGTAGTGGACGTCGAACTGGCTCAGTTCCATGGCCCACTTAAGCAATCTGCCAGAAGACTCGGGCTTCTGCAGGACTTGTCGGAGAGGGTGGTTGGTGAGTACTTTGATGGTGTGCGCCTGGAAATATGGCCTCAGCTTCCGTGAAGCGATCAGCAAGCAGAGGGAGAGTTTCTCGATCATCGAATATCTGGACTCGGCGTCCAATAACCTCTTGCTTACGTAATACACAGGGAGCTGGATACGGCCATCTTCCCGGACGAGAGCGGCACTTACTGCGTGCTCAGTCACAGCTAAGTATAAGAACAACGCCTCTCCTTCGATAGGTTTGGACAGAATGGGAGCTCGGGTTAAATGTTCTTTGAGGTGTTGGAAGGCTGCTTCGCATTCGGGGGTCCATTCGAACTTCTTGTTCCCTCGCAACACATTGAAGAAGGGGATACACTTGTCAGTGGCCTTGGATACGAAGCGGCTGAGAGCAGCTATCCTTCCGGTAACGCTCTGGACATCCTTATGCTTCCGGGGGGAAGGCATATCTATGAACGCCTTTATTTTCTCAGGGTTGGCTTCCACTCCGCAGGAGCTGACAATAAAACCGAGGAACTTCCCAGACGAGACCCCGAAAGTACATTTCTTTGGATTTAGTTTCATCCCGTACTTTCGGATCACGGCGAAAGCTTCCTCAAGGTCGTTACTGTGGTCCCCGGAGGTCTTGGACTTTACCAACATGTCGTCCACGTACACCTCCATGTTCCTCCCCAGTTGGTCCTTGAACATTCTGTTTACCAGACGCTGGTACGTCGCCCCAGCATTCTTCAAACCGAAAGGCATGACCACGTAACAGTAGACACCCTTATCCGTGAGGAAACTGGTGTGTTCCTGGTCCGCGACATGCATCTTGATCTGGTTGTATCCGGAGTACGCATCCATGAAGGATAAGAGTTCGTACCCGGAAGTAGCGTCTACCATCTGATCGATTCGCGGGAGAGGGAAACAATCTTTCGGGCAGGCCTTGTTTAGGTCCGTGAAGTCAATGCACATTCTCCAGGACCCATCGGGTTTCGGGACCAGAACTGGGTTGGCCAACCACACGGGATAGTGCGACTCCTGGAGAAAGCCTATGGACATCAATTTGTCCACTTCAGCTTTGACGGCTTCGGCTCTCACTGGGTCTAGCGGCCTCCTCTTTTGGCGAATTGGAGTTGCAGATGGGTCTATGTTGAGTGCGTGGCACGCAACATTGGGATTAATCCCCGTCATATCAGCGTGGCACCATGCCAGGATATCCTGATTATCCTTCACAGTGGCCACGATCTTATCTCGAACGGCCGACGGCAGGTTTTTCCCCACCTGAATGACCTTGGTGGGTTCTCCCGGGTTGAGGATCACCTCTTCGACTTCCTCCATCGGCTCTATTGCTTTCTCGATTCCCACTCTTGGGTCGAGTTCGTCAAAGTATGCCTCCTGAGCACCCCCAGTTTCTGGCAATACTTCCGCCAAAGGAATGGCAGCAAACGTCTCTCGGACCGTGTAGACGGCTCGGACGCAGACGTTATAACAGCTCCGTGCACTTCTTTGGTCTCCTCGGAGGGTGCCAATACGCCCATCGTCGCATGGAAACTTCAAACATAAGTGGCGTATCGAGGTTATGGCCCCACAATCGATCAGGACCGGTCGGCCTAAGATGGCATTATACGCCGTGGGGTAGTCGACCACCACGAATGTGCTATGCTTGAAGGCACAAGCGTCGCTTTCTCCTCTGAGGGTGACTGGAAGTTGAATTTTTCCTAATGGCATGAGTGTTTCCCCATTGAAACCTTGAAGCTGGATGGGGCATGGGGCCAGGTCCGTCTCGGTCAATCCGATCGCGTGGAAGGCCGCTTTGAAGAGGATGTTCACGGAGCTTCCGTTATCGATCAAGATCCGTGAGACCGTCTTATTGGCAATCTGGGCTTCCACCACGAGGGGATCGTTGTGGGGGAAGTGCACATGTCGAGCATCGTCCTCCGTGAAGGTGATGGGAAGATCCATCATTCGGGGACGTTGAGCAGGTGATTGGACCAAGGCGCACATCTCCTTGGCGTGCTCTAACTCCCTCAAGTACCTCTTCTGGGAGTTGCGGGTGCTTCCGGCAAGGTGTGGTCCTCCGGAAATGGTGGCGACGTGTCCGTCAACGGGTGGCGGAGCAAGGCCGGGCGGATATGGGTTACCTGGTCCTGGAGCCAACAAGGCAATGGGCGCCGGAGCGGGTGGAGCAGGAAGTGCGGGGAACTGAGACCCGGGAGTTTGGGGGTGACTGGCTCCAGGAGCACTAGCGGCCCCCCTCTGTCCCGGGGAATATGCAGCTCCGTGAACTATCCCCTGTCCGGGATAGATAATGGGTATCCTCACCCACTGACTGAGGTGTCCCGCTCTTGCCAGGGACTCGATCTCATCCTTCAGCTGAAGGCACTCGTTTGTGGTGTGCCCCACGTCTCCGTGGAACTCACACCTTTTATTGGAGTCTCGCGGACGCCTTCCTCCGTGAGACACTTTCGGGGGCTTCCTGTAGTTGACCATATTACAGGTCGCCCGATAGACATTCTCTCGCGAGTCTATCAAACTGGTATATTCCGTGAACTTGGGCTCATAGTCCTTCCGGGGTTTCTTTGAATGGTCTCCCCGGTGGGAGTTTCTTCCGCTTCGTTTGCTCCGCGATTGGCTCAAATTTCGTTCTGGAGCTTCCGCTTGTGGCTGCGGCATGCCAGGAGCGATACTACATCCGGTTTGTACTGCTCCATACCCAGAGAAATGGGTTTGACTCGGCGTCTGAGCCGACGCGGAAGGCCCATACACACTTGGAGTGAATCGGGCTCCTGGAAGCGTGAGGGCTGGTGCGGGAGCTTGCGAAGCAAAGCTCGGCGCTGTCACGGAAGGCGTTGGAGCCGGGGGAACTCCGAAGGCCTGCTGGTAGGCATCCTCAAGGTTGATGATTCCCTGAGCTTTTGACATGAATTCGGACAGCGTTTCTGCCCGTCTCCTTTGCATTTCCCCCCATAGCAGGGAGCCGACAGTAAGGCCCGATTGAAGGGCGATCAGCTTCATGTCATCGCTGACCTTGGTTTTTGCAGCAGCTTCCATCATTCTCTGAATGAAAGATTTGAGGTTCTCAGTGGGTTGCTGCTTGATGTTGGTTAAGGAGCCAACCTCCATGTCGTGGTCACGGGCAGCAATAAACTGCCTCCTAAACGCGGACTGTAGCTCCTTCCAACTGTGGATTGATCCGGGAGCTAATCTTTTCCACCAGTCCTCCGCGGACTTGGTAAGGGTGAGTGAGAAGCACATGCATTTGGCGTCCTCACTGACACGCGCCACTTGCATCATTTTATTGTATTTAGCTAGGTGGGTACGCGGGTCTGTCCTCCCATCATATAATTCTATGTGAGGCATTTTGAAGTTATCCGGGAGGGACGTTTCCGCGATCCTCCTAATACATGGTTCCGGATCTTCCTCCTCAGAGTCTGACAGGGCCCCACTTTGCTTCCGGACCAGCTTGGTCAAGGCAGCAATCTGTTCCTCGAGCCTCTTCGTATCACTTTCCGGGAGGTCACGTCCCCGGAGCTTGTCATTAATATGATTTCGGAGGTCATCTCCGCGAGGCCGGGCCTTTTCTCCTTTGGCCTTTTCATACTTGGCCTCCAACCTTCTTCTTAGGTCCACCGTGGACCAGCTATCTTCGGAGTGCGAGTTCGCAGCCCGACCTTCCTGATTGACGGAATCACTGGGGCGGTTGTTCCTTCCCCTAGGCCTGGGTGCCTTAGCACCGGGCCCTTTAGGCACAGAGTGCCCCCTTGGGGCTGAAGGACGTCTGGGCTTAGGAGCGCCAGAGACCTTCTGCGCGCGGGTGGGGCAGTCGGCCTGGTGATTCACGCCTTTAGGAGGTGCAGGGGCGTCAGCGCGCACAGGCTCTCCAACTTTTTCTTTACCCTTGTTAGGGGCGGCTTTGGATGGTCCAGCACCGGCTGGATCCGGCATGGGGGCATCAGCACCACCTAGAACAGAGGCATCCTGGTCCGAGTCGCCTAGATCTCCAAACTTACTTTGGAGGCGTTCCATCATGCGTTGCATTCTTTCGGAGACGCGCTCCTGCTCAGCAAGCTTGGCCTTAGTGGCCACCAGTTCTTCGGCTATTTGGACCAATTCTGGGTCCTTCTCATAGTAGCAGCCGTCCTTGTAATAACCGTCTTGGACATACTCTTCTTCGTCTTCTAAGTATGTTGTATCTTCGGTACTGACCCGATCCTGGCGGGATGTCGGGTCTTCACCTTGGTAGTCTAAGGGTTCGCTTTGCACCACATCTTCTATCACGGTATCGGGGTTGACCGTAGCATTTTTGTCAACAGCGGATTTTCTCGTAGTCACCATCTCTTTAGCACGAAGTGAATACAAAAAACGTACACAGAAAAAGAGCTGACTAACAACTTCCTACAGCTCTCAATGAAAGCACCAAAATGTTTACCGAGTTTTTCGGAAACGAATAACTAACAGAATAATAAAAAGATAAGAACTGTAGAAATGCTGAAATGTAACTAAACAAACAGTGTTTTTACGTGGTTCAGGCGTTAACAAGCCCTAGTCCACGAGTCGATGTTATTATACTTGGAAAAGGTTACAGTAAGATGGCTGGTGCACAAGAACTTCACACACTCACAGTGTTTCTCTCGGGTTCTCTTGAAGAAGATGAAGCTAGAGAGATTTTAGTAGAGTTTTTGCTATATATCCTTTTTTCGTCCCTCTTCTTGTAAAATGAAGGGGTCTTTATAGCTAGGGTTTTGGATTAGGGTTTTTCTCTACGTACATGAGTCTTAATTACACCAGCCATAAATAGGGATACAATTACTGTAGTAGCATGGCTACAAGACTCTATGTGGGTATATTTACGTGAAAGTATGGGGAACACACAAAGTCAGCCGTCTTTTCCAAGTTGTCAGCGGAACAGTAGGCGAAAAGGTACCCTTAGGCGTGCTGGGATGTGTGCGGCTTTGACCTGACGGGCGTGTCAGGCGGGATCCTGTGTCAGGTGGATATCATTCCAAATATGCCTCCTCCAGGACTCGACCGTTTGGCTTTGTTCCGTGCGAGGCACGGAACTGCTTCTGCGGAGACCACTCGAAGAGCTTCTCCTGGAAGGAGCTTCCCCGAAGGATACCCCTTCGGGAGTCCGGGAGAGTTGACGAGTTTCCGTATTGTGTTTGCTTGGAAGAGTAATCCGGACACTAAACGGGAGAGGCGAAGCCTTTCTGTTCATCCGCGAGCTCTGGTCACCTACCGTGAAAGACATCGATAATTCTGCTTCCCCGAGGTCATCAATCTAAACGCTATCCGGAAATCTGGATAACACAAAGGGAAAGCCAAAGTCATAGTTTGTAATGGTTCCTCTCTCCCTATATCTCATGTTGGTTCCAATTCTTTGCTTACTAAGTCTAATCATCAACCCTTAGTTCTTAAAGACATTCTACATATTCCTACCATTACCAAAAGCTTACTCAGTATTTCTCAATTTACTAAAGATAACAATGTTATTCTTGAGTTTGATTTTGTGTGTTGTCTTATTAAGGACAATAAGACCAAGGAAGTTCTTCTCCAGGGTTCACTTAGTGGTGGTCTTTACAAACTCAAAGTCTCCCCAGCCAGTCTATCATCCATCACAAAGTCTTCATGTCATGTTTCCACCATTTTTGAGTCTTCCTCAGCTTATGTCTTCACTTAACAAAACACTCCTCCCAAAAGCATGTCTAACTCAGCTGCACTATGGAATTGTCGGCTTGGTCACCCATCTAAACAAGTCTTCGCCAAAGTTTTATCTCATGTAAATCGTAATATCAAATGTAATGAGTTACCATTCTGTGACGCATGTCAATATGGTAAACTTCATAGTTTTTCTTTTAAGAGTTCATTTCCCAAAACTCAATCTCCTTTTGAACTTTTACATTCTGATGTATGGGGCCTTCTTTTTATGCCTCTCTTGATGGTTATAAATACTATTTTAGCTTTGTTGATAACTATTCAAAATTTTGTTTGATATTTCCTATGAAATACAAATATGAAGTTTCAGTCATTTTTCATCAATTTAATTCATATGTTGAGCGCATGTTTCCAACTAAGATTAAGTCTATTCAAACGGATTGGGGAGGTGAGTACTGCACCTTATCCCCCATTCTCAAAGCTTTAGGCATTGTCTTTAGGCACCCATGTCCTCATACTCACCAACAACAAGGTTGTGTTGAGTGAAAACATCGGCACATTGTTGATGTTTGTCTCTCTTTGCTTGCTCAAGCAAGCATGCCATTGAAATTTTGGTGGGAGGCTTTTGTCTCTGCTACCTATCTTGTTAATAGGATTCCACACCACTCTTGAACAATTTATCACCATTTCACCTTCTACTTCAACAAAAAATAGATTATGGCTTTCTTAAGGTGTTTGGGTGTTCATGCTTCCCTTTATTTCTCCCATATAATAAACACAAGGTAGCTTTTAGGACTTCCAAGTGTGTATTTTTGGGGTAAAGTCCATCTCACAAAGGGTACCATTGTTTACATCCAAGTGGTAGAATTTACATTGCTCAGAGTGTCAAGTTTAATGAGATTGGGTTCCCCTATGATGATTTGTTTGCACCTAAGTCCACTTCTCCATAGCTTATTACTGTCCAACCCTCATTTCCATTACCCTCAATACCAATTCCTTTACCAAGTAATCAACCCATTTCTAATGTGTCAATACCTCCAATAGATATCTCACGTTAGTCACCCTTGCCTCATTCTACCTCAAGTTCTCATCTTGTCTTTAGAGTATCTCCAATCTCACAAATGTCCACAAACAATGAGTTTCTTGCCTTTGTCCCGAGTATGTTGCCACCTCTTGTTCCTATGTCTAAGATCAATTCCAGTCTACCAAATCCTCCCATTCCCATGGTCACAACTAATACTCCCTCTATGGTCACTAGATCAAAGCCAGGTATCTATAAACCCAAAGCCCATGTTACTATGTCACGTACTCTGTCCTTGGAACCAACACAGTGAAGCAAGCTTTAAATGACCCAAATTGGACTAAGGCAATGACTGAGGAGTATAATGCTCTAATGTAAAACAATACTTGGACTCTTGTTCCACCTACTCCTGATATGACAATAGTCAATAATAAATGGGTGTTTCGCATAAAGTATAACTCAAATGGCACCATAAATAGGTACAAGACTAGTTTGGTTGCAAAGGGTTTTCAACAAACCCCTAGTATTGATTTCTTTGAGACCTACAACCCAGTTGTAAAGTCAGCCACAATTCGAATTATTTTTGCTCTAGCAGTCACTTTTGGTTGGACCATTCAACAAGTTGACATCAATAACTCCTTCCTGAATGGAGATCTCAAAGAATCATTTTTCATGCAGTAACCTTAAGTCTTTCAAAGCACTCGGTTTCCAGCTCATGTATGCAAGCTCAATAAGGCATTATATGGCCTTAAGTAGGCTCCATGTGCATGGTTCGACAAGCTGAAGTCATCACTACTGAAATGGGGTTTTACAAACTCTAAGTCTAATACATCTCTGTTCTATACAAGACATTGTGGTAAGTTGACTTTCATTTTGATATATGCTGATGATATAACCACTGGAGAAGTTGTTGCATATGTTCACAGAGTTATCAGTCAGTGTGAGCAATGCAAATTTGGCATGATCCTAAAAGACCCAAACCTCGCGAGAGTCCTTCGAGAGTCTGACCTGCCTCACACCACATGGGGCCGCACGCTAACCACGCTGAAGGTCCTATGAACCCGTGCCGAAGTGAAGCACTCAGGTGCCCAGGGCCTCGCCTCGGCAGTGCCCACGCACCCGTCTCGCGAGGTCATCTGGCGAGACCATTTTGCCTCGCACGCCTCGGCCGTGCCCCAGCACCCATGCATGCATCTCAGCGAGGCCGCTCTCGTGAGGCTGTCTCGCGTGGCCTGCCTCAGCCGCGCCCATGCGCGCATCTCCATGAGGCCCCTCTCGTGAGGCCGTCTCGCCTCACCTGCCTCGGCCGCGCCCATTCGCGCACTAGGCCCCTCAGCCCCGCGTGCCAGCATCAGGCGAGCCACGTCCGAATGCCCCGCGCACCAGGCGTCTCGCGAGGCCCCTCCGCCTCACGTGCCAGCATCAGGCGAGACCGCCCCTGAGCGGCTCGCGCACAAGGCTTCCCACGAGGCCCGTTCGTCTCACGCACCCATAGAGCCTCACACCTACGCCTCGCAAATGGGGGCTACATGGCATTGATCTCATGTAGTGAGATCAACGACCCACACATGGGTGCCAAGTCTCACCAAATACATAGCAGGCTTCGTTGAAGAGGCCTCATCTCTCTCCCTAAGATTAGTGCAACCAACAGGGCACCCTTTTTCCTATAGGTACGAAGTCCACGGACGAACTAAAAGGAGTTAGAGTACGGACATAGTACCCACATCAAATAAGTAGTGGTGGTACGAGCGAAGTACCTTCCGTGGTCCTCACCAGCCACTCCTCTAACACCCGTACCAGGCAGGTTGTGGAAGCACGATCAAGTACCAAAGTGGAGGTGCACCCACCAACCCTGATCATGTACTAGAGCAGACACCACTACCCCTGAGACCACTCACCTGACAGTGTACTAGCGTACTACCTGGTCCCCTGGACCACATTGTATCAGGGGCCATTAGAGCCCACTATAAAAGAAACTCCACTTCCATTTGGAAGGGGGTTGGAAAAATTACTGTAGCAGTGCACCATAGTGAATACAAACTGATTTCACCATTTTTCTTCTACAATTGTTCTTGGAGTTTATACTTAGATTTCTAAAGCTTTTCTTTTGATAATCTCTACTTTGCAATTTTTCTAACTTAAATTAGTTGACGAGTTCTCACCGTCAACAGTTTGGCGCCGTCTGTGGGAAGCTAAGTACCAAACTACTGTTCTACCATTACTCTCAGCAAGAAGAAATGTCGAGACGTTCAAAGCGACTCAGGGAGCCAAGGGAGGTGGAAGTCCACCTTAACGGAGTTCAGCTGAAGGCCTCCATGAAGGATCCTCCTCCACCCAGGGATATGGAGCCCCCAAGGGACCCTGAGGTTCACGAGGGTGATAGGGAGGTCTCATCACCAGTCATCCCGCCCGGTGAGAATCCTCCACGGAAAACCACCGCACTAACCGGGAATGCCAACGAGTTCCCGCCTCCTAAACCACCACAAGTACCGAACTCCAGTCGGCAGGACCCGGGCCCCTCGATGCATAGGCATGATAAACATCCCCGAGTCCATTCCGTGAGCTCAAGTTCTAAATCTCGGTTCTACGAAGAGGAAATACGTGAGCCGCACCGTAAGAACCAAAGGTTGGAAACCACCCTGGAGAATATGCAAGAGGTGTTGAATGGCCTGTTGCAAGGTAAGTCAAGCGTGACCCTGCCCAAGAGAAAAGAGAAAGGTCAGGAGGGGGCAGAGACCACCGTCTCGGTAGACGATGGGAGGACTCGACATTCCACTAGTAACACCCCCCGAACGAAGCAACGAAAACATCCCGAACCACCGAAGCAGGCTCAGAAGCCAGAGCCGAAGACCAATGCTGCCCCTCGCAACGATGACGAGGTCACCTCAAAGAGGGAACCCTCAGATTTACGGGAGGAGCTCAACAAGAAAAGGGCGGGTAAAAGGACCACGCCCCCTACGGCGCCTCGAGAGGGCAGAGGAAAGGGGGATCTTAACCCGTCTGCTTTAAAGGACTCCCTAAGCAAGAGGAGGCAGGACCTGGACACAGGAAAGAGGAGCCTGCGAAGATCCAAGTTGTTGATCATCACCGCCTCTGGAGGTCAAGCTGTTGAGGAAGAGTTTGACCATGAGTCACCCTTCCTTAGGGAGATACAAGCCATCCGGCTCCCTGCCAATTTTAAGGAGCCCCATATGACCCCCTACGAAGGAAGCACAAATCCAAAATACCATCTAGATACATTTAATGACCTGATGAAGCTGAGGGGAATTGGCAGTGGGGCGAGATGTCATTGCTTCACTGTCACCTTAAAAGGACCCGCGTACAAATGGTTCAAAAGACTTAGACCGGGATCCATCAGATCTTGGCAACAGCTTTCTGATGAATTCCTCCAGCAGCACCACGCCGTACGAGACTACGCGATGCCAGGCACCAGCCTCGTAAATGTGAAGCAAGGAGAAAACGAGAGTCTGAAGAGCTATATTCACAGGTTCAATATGGAGGCAGCTAAAGTAGGGAGCCTGAACCGCCGAGAGCTGAAAATGGCCATCACAGCTGGAGTACGCCCAGGAAGCAAGTTATGGGATAACATGCTCAAGAGGGAGGTCACAGACTTGGATGATTTCTACGAGCAGGCACAAAAATACATTCGCGTGGAGGATGTTCACGAGAACCTCAAAGCTGGAAAATGCCCGTCGCCCCCGAAACCTTCAGCCCGAGAAAACCAAAGCGATGCAAAGAAGAAGGGGGTTTATGAGGGAACGAGAGATGATCGACCCCGGAAGCATCAACGTTCTGAGGAGCGCCTACAGGGCCCCTACACCTTTTACACTAACCTCACCCATGCGAGAGAGCATATTTTCATTACGAACGAAAACCAGGTCCCTTTCAAAAGGCCCCCGCCAATGAAAAAAGACTGGTCTAAAAGAGACCCCAGCAGGTATTTCCAGTATCACAAGGATGTCGGCCACACCACCGCGGAATGCAACAATTTGAAGGTGGAAATCGAGGAGCTCATCCGCAGGGGACATTTGGGCAGATATGTGCACAAGGAGAACCAGAGGCCAGAAGAAAGAGCGTCCCCGCCGCGGGCGCGAGTGGTGGCCCCAGAAGTACAGGGAGAGGTCAGGACCATCTTTGGAGGACCAGGATTCGGAGGCGATTCAAGGAAGGGACAAGACAAATATGCCAAGGAGGCCAGACGAAGTCCACCACCGTGCGTCTTAAGTTTGGAGCAACGCCCCCCGAAGAGTTTCAAGGGCGAGAATGACTCAATAACTTTCACTGAAGAAGACGCACAGGGGGTGCATTTTCCTCATAATGACCCCCTGGTGCTAACTGTCCAGCTTGCGAACATGAGAGTACATCGAGTCCTAGTGGATAATGGAAGCTCTGTGGACATCCTGCATCGCCCCGCTTTGGAGAAGATGGGACTGAGCGTCCGACACCTGAAACCTTGCAATTCCTCCCTTTACGGGTTCACAAGGGACTCGATACAGCCCCTAGGTGCAATTGAATTAGCCCTCACCATGGGGGAACAACCCAAGCAAACCACCATAATGGCAAACTTTTTCGTGGTGGATTGCGCCTCAGCCTTCAACGCAGTATTAGGGAGACCCTCTCTGAGAGAATTGAAGGCGATAACTTCTGTGTATCACCTAGCCATGAAATTCCCAACCCCTGGGCGAGTAGCATGCATGAAAGGGGAGCAGAAGGAAGCAAGGGAATGCTATAACATGTCCCTCCGCATAGCCACAAAACCATCGATGCCGATGGCAATGGTTGTGTATGAAGGCGCAACCCACGCGAGTTGGACCCACGAGTTGCGGAACACCTTGAGAAATGCTACCAGTGAGGCTTCGGCACCCGGTGCAAAAAGGACCTATGTTTAGTTTGTTCCTTATCATGTTAGCTTAGTGAGTAAGAATCAAAGAGGCTACCTAGATAACCTCCCAAGTAGGTGTAAGTTCCTTTTTTATGTAAGTCTTATATGTATCATTGTAACCTGAATTCTATGAATGAAACTGGTCACATCTTCGCACGCTATTTTTTCTACCTTATGTGGACATCAATCAAAGTGCCTACCGAAGTAAACTTCACCAGACACTTGGGGTGGGGCAATAGTGGCCCATGAAGATAAAGCATACAGCAACCAGGAGGATCCAAAGAAGGACCCCTTGCACTAGGATCCTAAAAAGGACCCTCTATCAGGAGGATCCTAAAAAGGACCCTATGCACCAGGAGGATCCTAAAAAGGACCCTCTATCAGAAGGACCCTAAAAGGGACCATGATCCTAAAAAGGACCCTCTATCAGGAGGACCCTAAAAGGGACCATGATCCTAAAAAGGACCCTCTAACAGGGGATCCCAAAAGGACCTCTTGTGTCAGGGCCTTAAGCGAAGTCCTTATATATATAAAACAGGGAGAGGACCTTACAAGGCATCCCTTGGGTTCACAAGGAGTAGCTACCCTTGTGAACATCAAGGAGGCCAAAGGGTCTTACAAGAAAAAACAACAACAACACACTTCAAGGCAGATGCTCCCACAAGAGGAAAGACCTTAGAGAGAGCACCCACCAATAAGCCTAGAGCGGCCACAAAGCCGTTTAGCCAAAAAGGGTCCTAAAAGAGACCCTTGCAAAAATAGTACTATGAATAACGACGAGAAGGACGCTTCTCGCAAAAAATAATAAGCGCGTGCAAGAATATATAAAAGGATAGCTAGAACCCAAGGGGTCAAAATATCCTTATAGAAGTAATCAAGATGCACCAAAAAAGGTCCCAGTGAACCCTTTCACATGGGATCCAAATGACCTCTAGCCTGGTAAATAAAAAAGGGGAACCTACCAAACCCCATCATACAGGCTCAAAAAGACCTCAAACGCAGAAGAATAAGGGATAAATAACCACACATGTATATATATATATTGAAAAAGGAGTCTTGTTAACATGAAAAGATTCACAAAATAAAAATAATAACAATAATATTACAAAGGCTCAAGGTGAGCATACGCCCACATCGGGATAGTTGACAGAAATGAGGATATGACGACCTCAGGGCCTCCTGCCACGGCCGCTCGAGCAACGGCGTGCTCGCCGAAAGAAGAAAAAACAAAGTTGGGATCCTGTCTCCACACACCGTAAAGGGCGTGGTCTATGGACCTGTACTCGATAGCTGTCTTATCCACCTCTAAGGAAGCAATTCTCTCCTGCGACGTGGCTACATCGGCCCTAACAGCCTGGAGTTCGGCCCTAGCAGCCTCGAGTTCGGCCTCTAAATAAGTGACTCTCTCCTGCGACGCAACTGCGATAGCCTTGGTCCCCTGGAGTTCGCTCTCTAGGCTGGTGACCTTGTCCTGCAGCGTCGTGGCTTTGGCAACCGCCTTCAGCTTCCATTTTGACGAGACAGAAAGTTTGGTCCAAACCCTTTTTAGTTCAGTCTGGGTGTCCTCAAGCTCTTTCTCGAGCTCCTCGACCCAGGCCGTGAGACGGTCCCTCTCAGCACTTGACGCGGAGAGATTGTTAGCCGAGTCGGCAAATCGCTGAGCCACAATATGGGCCTGCACAAGAAAGTTAACAACAGAAATAATAAGTAACAAAAAAAATGTATGTACATCTATATATAATAGGGCCGACACAAGACGCATGAACTCACCCAAGCAGTGGTGCGCCTTAGAGTTTCCCCAAGGTCTGACAGAGCAAAACTCCCAAGACTGTTCCAGTCAGATCCAGGGAGGTCCGAGGCAATTTGGGTGAACAACCGCTCGTAAGAGGTCGCCATACGATTCACCCAGGGCGCCCCATCCAGGCCAGGGGCACCTGGCTGGGTAAGGACAGACGACCCGCTCGCTGAAATGGGAGGGGGCGCAGGAAAAGTGGAAAAGTGAGGCCCCAGTAGATCAAAGGGGGGTGCTAAAAGATTGGCAAAGTAAGCCCCCGATGGACCAGAGTCGAGGGGAGCCTGAGTGAAAGCGTCATAGCCCTCAGGGTCGAGGCAAACAAAACACCCCAGTACGGCATGTTGGTCTTGAGATTGGGAGGCTATGTCCTGATCATAAGAGGCATAAGGAGGGCACCCCCCAGGAGACGAAGACAGCTGGTGAGGTCCCCCGCTTTCAAGGGGGGCTTCCTTCAGCTCATCCTCAGCCTCACCTTCGTCTGGGCAAGGCTCGGCCGACACCGCCTTCATCTTCTTGGACCCAGGGATGGTCCACAGCAACTTGGGGTCTGAGATTGGGACAGTTTGTGGAGGTTCAGATTTTCCACGGTGAATAAGAACATCGCCTTTTTCAGGGCGGGGTCAGCATTAATGAGGTCCATCACGGCGTCCGCCTCCGATCCAACGACCAAGGGAACGGAAAATTGCTCTGCATGACCCACGCCATTGTCAAAACAAACATAAGTATAAAGCAGTAAGTTCCAATAAAAAGAAAAGGAGGCTCAGGTTACTTACTGGGGGTGGCGCGGAAGTCCTCACGGACAGAGAGAGGGCCCTTTACGAAGAAAAATTCTCGCTTCCAGGACCCCGGATTGGACACTGAGCCCTCTATCAAAGGGACCTCGTTATTGGCCTTTTTCAAATAGTAGAAGCCCTTGGACTTGGGAGAGGGCATGAGGTTATACAGGAAGTGCACCTCTAGCACCGTAGGGGCACGTTTGGCAAGTACCGTGAACGCAATGAAAAGGCAGCTCAAAGTCAACCATCCATTGGGTGCCAGCTGAAGTGGAGCAAGGTCAAAGTAATTGAGGACCGCAACAAATAATGGGTGTAACGGGATGGTACCACCCGCCTTCAGGAGCGTATAAAGCGTACTCCGGAGGAACGCGATAGTGCTTCACAATTTCTCTCAATTTATTTTCTGACACATGTGACACCAGTTCGGATGCCAGTAAGGGAGCATTGTCCGGTTCATTGGTAGATACCTGTCGTCGTGCCCTCGGCATATCTGCAAAACCAAAAGAAAAAGGTGAGGAAGAGACAGAACACTTGACCCTCCATTTTCTCTTCCTAGCAAGAGTCTTCCACCGGGGGACCGGCTGCGGAAGCACTAAGCTAGGGAAGATCGAAATTAAGGGCTGAGGGGAAGCAGAAGCGGCCCCATGACAGTCATCAGGCGAGGATGGGCTGGAGGGCTCAGGCGGAAGGTGTCCCTCCATAAACTCCAACTCCCTCTGCAACTCTAAAAGGGTCACCCTAAGGCTCGCTACGTGGTCACTAAGGTCAGGGGGAAAGGTGCTATGTCTCCTCTCAACGCTGAGTCAATTTCACTCTCCACCACCCAAATTTTACGCCTAAGTTCAGCCATGTGCTCAAGGTGACGGATACGGGCCTGCCTTAAGCAGTCATAGACTTGGTAAGGGTTTTCCTCAGGGGACTCTGAGTCTGAGGACTGGTCAACAAACTCAACCCCCGGAGGTATGTCGAACGAACCATCACTGGCCATGAGACCTCGTCCCAAAGCAAAAAGGGGTTCACGTATAAATGAGGGGATGGCTACAAAACACAAAGGAATGGGCTTAAAACCTCTAGATGCAAACGCCCTAAATGATCCACTAGAGGGTATAAAAAAGAGGGGCATGCAACTGGGCAAACTCATGGCAAGCTCAGGCCAAGGTACCCCATCCCGAGTAATGCTAATTTGGACCCAATGAACATGAGGGAAAAAGAAAATATACCTCAAGCAGGTAAAATGGAGCACTGTTGTGGTCAAAAGGAGGTCGAGGGCCAAAAGCACCAAATGGTCGAAAATACGCGTTTGCAAAATAGACAGAAAAGATGCGTTAGCCTTCAAATATATGAAGGGACATAAATAGACCAAAAATTAGCTCATTTAAAAAAAAATGGAGAAAAACTATAGCAAAAGTGAGGTTGTGGGGGATTAAACCCCTTACCTCTTGAAAGGAACAAGGGTCTAGGTACCACTAAGCTGAGGAAGTAAGGAGTAAGTAATAAGGTAGTTGTGAAGACTTATTTATAGGAACCGCAGGCTCATCTCAACCATCGCACCAAAGGCCTGATCAATGGTCAAGAGGGGAGCTGGGTGCTTTCCTTGGGACCTGCGGAGCACAATGATAAGCTTACATTCACCATCAAGTCTACAAGAGAGCCTAAAGACTCTCTCGTAGACTGGGGGGCAAGTGTGAGCACTGCAAATTTGGCATGATCCTGATAGACCCAAACCTCGCGAGAGACCTTCGAGAGTCTGACCTGCCTCACACCACATGGGGCCGCACACTAACCACCCTGAAGGTCCTATGAACCCGTTCCGAAGTGAAGCACTCAGGTGCCCAAGGCCTCGCCTCAGCCATGCCCACGCACCCGTCTCGCGAGGCCATCTGGCGAGACCATCTCACCTGGCATGCCTCGGCCGTGCCCTAGCACCCATGCGTGCATCTCAGCAAGGCCCCTCTCATGAGGCCGTCTCGCGTGGCCTGCCTCGGCCGCGCCCATGCGTGCATCTCCGCGAGGCCCCTCTCATGAGGCTGTCTGGCCTCGCCTGCCTTAGCCGCGCCCATTCGCGCAACAGGCGTCTCGCGAGGCCCCTCAGCCCCGCGTGCCAGCATCAGGCGAGCCACGTCCGAACACCCCGCGCACCAGGCGTCTCGCGAGGCCCCTCCGCCTCACGTGCCAGCATCAGGCGAGACCGCCCCTGAGCGACTCGCGCACCAGGCGTTCCACGAGGCCCGTTCGTCTCGCGCACCCATAGAGCCTCGCACCTACGCCTCGCAAATGGGGGCTACATGGCATTGATCTCATGTAGTGAGATCAACGACCCACACATGGGTGCCAAGTCTCACCAAATACATAGCAGGCTTCGTTGAAGAGGCCTCATCTCTCTCCCTAAGATTAGTGCAACCAACAGGGCACCCTTTTTCCTATAGGTACGAAGTCCACGGACGAACTAAAAGGAGTTAGAGTACGGACATAGTACCCACATCAAATAAGTAGTGGTGGTACGAGCGAAGTACCTTCCGTGGTCCTCACCAGCCACTCCTCTAACACCCGTACCAGGCAGGTAGTGGAAGCACGATCAAGTACCAAAGTGGAGGTGCACCCACCAACCCTGATCATGTACTGGAGCAGACACCACTACCCCTGAGACCACTCACCTGACAGTGTACTAGCGTACTACCTGGTCCCCTGGACCACATTGTATCAAGGGCCATTAGAGCCCACTATAAAAGAAACTCCACTTCCATTTGGAAGGGGGTTGGAAAAATTACTGTAGCAGTGCACCATAGTGAATACAAACTGATTTCACCATTTTTCTTCTGCAATTGTTCTTGGAGTTTATACTTAGATTTCTAAAGCTTTTCTTTTGATAATCTCTACTTTGCAATTTTTCTAACTTAACTTAGTTGACGAGTTCTCACCGTCAACAGTCAGTTATATCTTTAGTTTGTATTAAAAGTCCTTGGTATAGTCACTTACTTGGCTTTGAGGTGTTCCGAAATGCTTTTGGTTTATTTCTCACACAACACAAGTACATCACTGACTTGCTAGCCAAAACAAAAATGACTGATGCTAAGCCTATGCCTACACCAATGCCTTTTGGTCTCCAACTTTCACTAGAAAATGGTACTCCTCTTGCTAATGCAACTTTGTACAGAAGTGTTCTCAGCGCTTTATAGTATCTTACATTAACCAGACCTGATATAGCCTTTGTTGTTAACAAGCTAAGTCAGTTCTTAAAGGTCCAACAAATGATCACTGGTATGCTTGCAAGAGAATTCTTAGATATTTAGTTGGTACTCCTCATCTAGGACTACATTTCAAAACTGCTTCTGCTCTTGATGTTTAAGCATTTTCAGATGCTAACTAGGCCAGCTCTACAGATGATAGATGCTTAACTTCAAGGTACTGCATTTATCTTGGTGGAAACTTGATCAGCTGGTGTTCAAAGAAGCAAAATGTTTTTGCGAGATCGAGCACGAAGTCTGAATACCGATCTTTAGCTTTAGCAACTACAGAAATCATTTGGCTTCAATCTTTTCTAGCTGAACTTTATCTCTCCACACCTCACTGTCTAGTAATTCGGTGCGACAACTTGGGAGCCAGTTCACTAGCCTCCAATCCTATTTTCAACGCATAGACTAAACACATTGAAGTTGATCTTCACTTTGTTCGGGATCGTGTGTGTAACGCCCTACTAAAGCAAGATCGTTACATTGTGTGTTTAAAATTATGCTAAACTCGTTAAATGAGTCATTTGGATTAAATTGTGTAGTTATGGTTTATTAAAAATTTGGTATAAAAGTTTTTGGTCAAACGAATGCTACTTTTCATTAAAGTTTGGTATATACACGGGATCCCAAAAAAAAGAGTTTATACATAATATAAGTGAAAACAAGCAAGATACATAATAGTAGTCCTAAGCAGCAAAACTACTAAACCCTAGATCTCCAAAAGATGTCTCGACTGTGGTGGTCGAGCAAGCCACATATGTACACGTCGTGCCCGAAGCTCTCCAACTCATTGTTGTTCCAGTTTCCCCTTGCCCTTACATGCACCACGTAGCACCTGTGAGCCAAGGCTTAGCAAGAAAACCCAAATAATCAACATAATATAGAACATAAATAGCATGCTTAGCAGTAATACCTAAACCCAAGCAAGCACACAGTACAATCGCAAGGCCACAGGGTTGCACGAGCGCATACCGCACTCCCGGATTGGTCCATTTGCAACAACCAGCATTCTACATGTTTTTGTCGACCACGGCTTATTAGTCGGGCTTTCCAGACAAATACAACAGATAAACATTTCACGTATATCACAATTATACATAATCCAAATACATTCATATTCAACATTTATACAAGGCGTGGTTATAACCACGTTCGGTAACTGGGCCAAGGCCCCAATCTAAACACAGGTGTTGGTTTTCTTACCTCAAGCCCTGTGCGAATAAATAGTATGACCCCGAGCATGATCCTTTTTTGAGCCTTGCAGTAGACCTAGTCACATCATGAACAGTATTCTCGTTAAGAACTAACTCCAATTACTGAATTCGGGACCAATCTCATGCTCTTAGGGCCAACAATTCCACCAAACGGGGTGGTGGAATCGTCCCCCCGAGCCCCCAAGTTCTTCCCAAGCCTAAAAAAATGACTCATGTTGAAATGGGCATAGAGCAGGGGCGCCCCAACTGGGCAGAGACATTCCAAGCTCCCCCCTACATAGCGCAAGGGCGCCCAATAAGTTAGAGGCTCCCCCAAACTCTCCCCTGTAGCATAGGGGCGCCCAAACCAAGCACAGGGGCGCTAAGCCGCGAACCTAGAATCTCTATTAATGTTTTTCTACAATTTCTTCAACTCCAAACACCATAAACCGATTAAAATTTTCAAAATTCATCCAAAAATCATTTCAAGCTTGAACCAACTTTCAAAAACCACCACAGCACTCCTAAAACAATATAAGATCATCAAGAGCATACCAGAACCCCAGCTAACAACCCAAAAAGAGATTTTTGGGTCTCAAAACCCATTCCTCTACAAACCAGAATTCTCACAACAAAAACATGATTTCCAGCTGCAAACAGACCTTTCAAACAATTTAAATATTAATCTTTGAATCAAACCAACTAATGCCCAGAAATTCTGAAAGTTAAGCTAACTTTAACAAAATTCCTTCAAAAACACGAGAAAAAGGAAGAACAAGTGAAGAGAACCCATACTTTTCCTCTGAAATCCTTGAACCCCTTCTGGTGTCTATGTGTAAAGGCCCAAAATTTCTAATAAGGCTTAAGGGCCTCGATTAGTGTGTCGGGAGGGCATAATTGGTATATGTGTGATTTTAAATGATTAAATGCATGAGTTTGTGGCATGCATGATTATATGATTATATGAATATGATTAAGTGCATGTTTATGAGTATTACATATGCATGTGTGCCCTGTTTCGCTTTTAAGGGCATATTGGTAATGTTGGCCCGTTAAGGGCATAAATGTAATTATATGTGATAAATTGTTGAGACCACATTATTATGTGGATATATTTGCAGCATATGGCTCGAGACGGTCATAGTGGGCGGATTGGCGAAATAGTCACGGCGGGGATTTATACCCGACTCAAGGGAGCCTAGGGGTATTTTTGGGAATTTAGAAAATATATCGGGGATTATTAGACGTTGGGTAATTAATTGGATGACGGGATTTAATTGGTAGATATTAGGAACAATTGAGGGATTAGCGGGAATTGGGAGCGAAATGACCCTTTTACCCCTAGGGGCCATTTGAGGGTTAGTGAACTTGGGAGGGCAAAAGGGTCATTTTCCTATAAGATAGGTGATATATTCAGAAATTATTAAAACCAAGCAGAGGATGGTAGAAACAACTAAAGGAAATTCTCTCTCTCATCTCTCACGATTTCTCTCTTTTCTCTCCCTTGGAATTGAGCTGGAATCTTTGAGGGAAGGGAAGGTTTGAATCATTGAAGAAAGTTAGAGGCTTGAAGGTTTAAAGCTAGAATTCTGAGCTACTGCTGGGGGAAATTAGACTGCAACTGGAGGTAAAGTTTTAATTGAATTCTTTGTTTTGCTGAGGTTAAGTGAAGAGGTTGAGGTTTGCTTGAGTGTAGAATTAGACTGGGTATTGGGTAGTAAATAACTGATGGTTTGGGTAGGAATTTCAGTGGTTGTAGCTATGATTATTATGTCTGAATTGAGGTATTGCTTCTGGTATAATTGTTTAGGAGATTTATGTTTAAAGTTTGTGATTTAAGTCTCAATTTGTAGTTGGTTTAGTGTTGAATTGGGGTGAAAATTCTGGGTAGAGCCTTGGTTTTCTTGGCTGGAAGGAGGAGGAGAACCCAGATTTTTTGGGTTGGGTGCGCCGCGACCTAGCCAGGGGGCGCCACAGCGCGTGTGGCCCTTCTGGCCTTGGGGGCTCTCTGACTTGGGGCAAGTTGCGACTTGCTAAGCCAATTCACGACCTACCTAGAAATTTTGGCCATGGAAGTGTTTCAAGAATTGTTAGGGCTTAGGGGTTCAAACCTAGGTGCTCGGGATAGATTCTACTACCCGGTTTAGTAGAAATTGAGGACCCGGAGGCTAGTTTTTGACTTTTAGGTATTTTATTTTGATTGGAAGTTGATGGATATCAATGGCCCTTGTGACTAGGCATATCGCCAAGGCTCAAGACTGAGGATCATGCTCGGGACCGCTCTGTTACCTCCGCTCGGAATTCAAGGTAAGAAAACTACACCCTTTGTGTGATTGTGTTAGGACTGAGATTCCCTATATTTGAATAAAAATGTTGTATGATTATAATATGCCATGTGAGCATGATATAAATGGCCTAAAAGTGTCGGGACTGATATTTGCGCACAGGACGCGGCTCGGCCACTGGTAGCTGAGGTTAGTTAAATAATCACTGAGCTCGGCCTAAGCGAGTCAGAGTTAGTGGGTTAAGCACTGGGCTCGACCTAAGTGAGCCGGAGACAATGGGTTAAACAGAGGGTGCGGCCTAAGGGCATCGACCCTGAGTATTGTATGATGATTGTGATAAAATGTCGATTATGAATGTGTTTACTGCCGATTAATCTGATGTTTATGGCTTGTTGAATTACCTGAATGATAGATTGATGATTCCTTGATTATCATCATTGATTATGAGTCTGCTATGACCTGCTGAATATCTGGTTAATGTTTTATGTATTATTTGGTTATCGATATTGATTATGCTATGATGTTATGGTTTTCTTGCTGGGCCTCAGCATACAGGTGCTACGTGGTGCAGGTAAAGGCAATGGTAAGATGAATCAACCATGGGTTGGAGAGCTCTGGGGGCAAGGTGTACATTGTCAGCTGCTCGGCCACCACGGTCGAGGGTTTATAATTGACAGAAACCTAAAATGTA
Source organism: Humulus lupulus (assembly GCF_963169125.1). NCBI lineage: Eukaryota > Viridiplantae > Streptophyta > Magnoliopsida > Rosales > Cannabaceae > Humulus > Humulus lupulus. Next base: position 231,472,617 of record NC_084794.1, read on the forward strand.
TATTTTGCCATTAGAGTGGCCTTGATTGTATATAACTTTTGGTATTTTGTGAATTTGTCCTTTAAACCCTGTTTTTTGGATCCTGTGTACTAAACATTTATTTTAATGAAAGTTATCCATTTATGACCAAAATCTTTTAAACCTAATTTGTTTATGACTTTAGGATCACATTTTCATTTAAATGACTTGATTAGAAAAGTCTTGCACTAGTTTAAACACACAGTATAACAATCTTAGTTATCCAGGGCGTTACAACTTGGTATCAGAGCGGTCTAGGTTTAAGGGTTCCTGAAGACTGGCTGGACATGTACACTCCCCGCTAAAGATAAGCTCGACTCAGGGTTTTGTAATTGAATACATGAGATCATATGCTTAAGTGCTTGAATTAAATATGAATGTATTAATTTATATGATAAATAAGGAGCATGAGATACTAATAGGGCCTGGCCCTTGACTATTGCGTGATGATATTGAAGCATACTTATTAGCATTGCTATTGCATGTGGATGAATATTTGGATAATGGTTTGTGTATTGATTACATGTGGTCAATTGTTTAAATTGAACTTATATGCCTTATCTGCTTGTTGGTGTCTGGAAAGCATGATGTGTATGAGTATATTTAGTTTTAACGATGAAACTTGATAACTAATTCATAGTAACGTGGATTGGTGTTTGATACGTTTTATGTGTGTATGATTATTGTGGTTGTTTGGATCTGCCCGTGGAATGGTTCTAGAGATGGACATCAGGGCTAAGGGGTTAGTCGGTGATGGCAGATTAATTCAAATTGTTTATGCTCATAATGGTTAATTGGACTTGGTATTGTTCTAGTGAGGGCTGCGGATGATAGCTAGGGTTGGAATCTTCCATCTGCCCTTGAAATTCGCAGCAGATGTTCGCTGGTATGTGAGTAAGCTATGAGGTCTGATAAAGGAGATTAGATGGGTTAAACAGCGGGTTGTGCTGGGGAAAGAGCTGCATTGTATATCTTGACAGTAAGGTTACCAGTGTTGGTTTAACTTGAAGGTATAAACAGATAAGAATTACTATATGGAAGGCTTTAGAGGCATTATCCTCTGGTTTTGAGGAAAGTTTGGATTTGCCTAAGACTTGATTAGTGGATGGGCATAGCTAATCTCATCCTTGATTACATGAAGATGATAGGTGACGGAGTGGCTGTGCTAAGTAGTTGTGGCAGAATGATGGCCGAAAGTAGTGGGTGGTGGTACCCCACTCCTAAAATGTTGGCATGATGGGTTGGGAGGAACTCAAACACTGATTTGATAAAAGAGATTATTATAAAGTAGTTGGAGCTGCAGAGACTAATGAGTTTATAAACTTGGTTTAGAATGGTAAGACAACAACAGAATATGTCAATAAGTTGGTGGGTTGGTCAATCCGCTTTAGAAGTTGATACAAGCGGATGTAGCCGGAAATGATGATCCATTTAAGGATTAAACTCTGGGATGGCCCAGAGCATCAGGGCCTCTCTAGTGCATGAGATTTTCATTTGTGCTTGGCAGCAGGGAGGGCCATGTTATTTAAAGATATAAGGAATGAGATATGGAGCGTGAATTTCGTAGGGCAAGTAATGCAGATGACGGTACTCCCATTTGTGGGAGTTAGTAAAGGCAGATGCTCCGTGATAGGAATAGAAGAACCCCTAGCAGTTATATGGCTTCTGGTTTTGACAGGAAGGGGGTCTAGTCTACAAGATAGCCGTCAGGATGATGATGAGGCCTAGTGAAGTTATTTAGCATGCACCAGAAGCAGGAGATGCCATTCGAAAAGATGCTAGGTAAGGGCACGTTATCTACATGGAATGGTTCAGTACGTTAGGTTAGATTAGGGATTGCCCAGGATTAGAGAATGGAAGACTGGAATGCCTTATTACATTCGAAGCATGAGGCTAGTTCCTCAGAGGTGACCAGTTGACTTATAGTCTTCGTTCTTGGTTATATGAGCTGAAAGAGTTCAGTGTTGCGTATCTCCCAGGAGAGATTCAAATATGAGGTTTATGCTGCAAGGTTATTATACGAGGGGCTTGAGACATTAGTGCGTGTTGGGAATGAATTAGAAACTTCTAAAAGAATAATTGGAATACAAGTAATAAAAAGGGTTCGTAGTGAAAGTCGTTGAGCTTGTTATGTGAGAGCTTTGACATGAGCATGAGTGGGAGTTAATTTGTTAGATAAGGGACAACAATGGATTGTAGGGGACATCACTTGAAATATATTAGTTGGACTGAATGGAAACTGAGTTGGTCAGTAGGGATTCAGATGGGTATGTAAGGAATGGTTTGGTACGCTTCAGGAGCTGGCTTTGGATAGATTCGGTTTCAGGGACATTATGAAGAATGGTATTAGTTTGGCAGAGAAAATTACTGGTTCAGATGAAGAAGTATTTGACTTAGGAATGGATTAGATGGAACATCGTATCGTGGGATTCGTTGGCATCGCTTATTAAGGATGAAGAGTTTAAATGCCCGGCTACAAGACAGGACAATGTCTTTAGGAATTGATCTTCGATCTGGTTATTACCAGCTGAGGATCAAGGAAAGAGACATTTCAGGAATTATTACTTGTTCCAAGTGGGGTGTAATGGATTATTAGTAAAGGATCTTAACTGACTTATGCTTCAACAACACAAGTAAGTTCGACAAGTAGAGAGTACATGAACAATATGGATGAGGCACATTCAGGTTCATTAGCGATGTGTTGGATTACTCCTCAGTTAGAAGCATAATGTGGATGACTACTACACTAATGATACTAAGACTGAAGAAGTAGGGTCACAGGTAAGGTTCCAGGAGGTGTCAGCTTCGGTTTCTCCAAGAGTATTCCAGGTCACGCTATAGGAAGAGAAGGGATCAAGTATGAAGAGATTCAATCAGAATCCACAAAGAAATTACTGAAGAACGCTTGAAGGATAAGAAGCACAATGAGACCGGTGAACATGTCTACTACCTGAAGTATCTTTGGAAGACAGCTACACCAGAGATTAGAATGATAGAAGAACCTAAGGGTAGACTGAATGGATAATTTTGTATCAGATTTTCAAAAGACAGAATGAAGGTTGGTTAACACCCTGTGGTATGTAACGAATGGATACGAAAGGGTAATGTGGAGGACCTTGTTTTTTTTAAAAACATGAACTGTAAGTGGTGTGTCAAAGGCTGAGACGCGCCCGGATATAGACTGAAAGGATGATGGTTTGTGCCTTGCGGTAGGTGAAAGAATGAGAACATGGCCAGTATACATGGAACATTAAGTTAATGGTGATGTTGGACAGCCATGATTAAATTACAGTGTAGGCATCCACGAGTTAGAAGTGAATGCATAGCGTAAGGGATTTGAGTGTTTGGTCATTTGTAAGAAAGATAACCTTGAGACCATGATTCAGTGAGACTTAATGGGATTCATGTTAGAAACCCTTGACTGTACAGGGGGAAAATTAATTCGGAAGCTGACCTCTTACTTGGGAAGGTCTGTGCCGGTTGGATAGGACACCACGGATTACAGTAAGGTTAGACAAGGTAATGATTGAGATTGATATAGCACCTGTGATTGGTTATGGACAGATATATATCTTTTTGGACAATGGAATCCAAAAAGAGGATCTTGTAAAGATGGTTAAGAATCCTACCATTGTAGTATGAATTAAGAGGTGAAGATCGGATGAGTGACCCGATGGAATCTGGTGTTGAGATGTAGATCCTAAATGAACATTGTACTACCTCCTTAAGTATATTGTAACTAGGAAGTTTAAATGGATGATAAGGTTTAAAATTCGTGTATTGAAAGGTAAAATGGTATAGTGGTGGATCGTAGGAATGGATCGCATTAGACTACAAGTGAGATGATTGGACATGGAAGGTTGCAACTCAGCAGATTGAGTTAACACATTTTAGTTCGTGAGAACGGGTGACGTGGCACGGTAATTGATAGTGTCGAGTTGAGACCCTTTAATTTTCCAAGTTCTAGAAAGAAAATAGAGAACGAAGGGAATAAGGTTGGAACCTAGAATTAGTGGATGTCTATAGATAGAATGGCAATCTGAAGAATTAATGGGTATTTTGAAGAATTATGCATTGAATGTGCAAGTGTTTGGGATATTAAGGAAAATATAGTCCCTTGATGAAACAGTCACAGTGATAAATGTCGGATTGCGGCTAAGGTGACACGGCATAGGATATGGTAAGATAGAAAGCAAGAGGTACTAGTTCTAAGTAAAGAAATGAAAGAGAATGAGTATCATGGTTCAGTATTGGCTCGGGGGGGATGGGAAACCAATGAAGTTGTTAGAATTATTAGGGCAGAAGTATCTGCCTATCTGAAAGGACATAAGTGTTCGCATGTTTCAGGTATTGGAACACGAAGTTCCAGAATGGGAGATTTGTATTTCTCCAAGCATTGCAGACAAGAAAGAGTATGATATTCTGGGGAAGAAAAGGGAATTTCAGCTCCCGATTTAATAAAAGTTCTGAGATCATACCAAGGTTTAGGCCGAGGGCCTACAAGCTAGCCTTACCCTAGTATGGGTGATGGCTTATGAGTATTAATGGCGCCATTGACAAGACGGGAAAATGACCGCTGATGAGATAAGCAAACCCTGGGGTTCCAACTGAGTTATTGTGCAAGGAAAGGTTAATGAAATTATAGTTATAAGATATGATCTTATGGAGCAAGATTGACACTCTAGGAAGAGTGTTATTGAAGGATAAAAGGCAAAGAATTGGACTCTGGAGTTATGGTCAGAGGTATGAGATTTATTGCTTGATGTGTTCAAATAAATTTCGAGGGCGATGTTGTTATAAGGAGGGGATAGTTGTAACGACCCAAAATTTTTAATAAGGCTTAAAGGCCTTGATTAGTGTGCCGAGAGGGCATAATTGGTATATGTGTGATTTTAAATGATTAAATGCATGAGTTTGTGGCATGCATGATTATATGATTATATGAATATGATTGAGTGTACGTTTATAAGCATTAAATATGCATGTGGGCCCTGTTTCGCTTTTAAGGGCATATTGGTAATGTTGGCCCGTTAAGGGCATAAATGTAATTATATGTGATAATTGTTGAGACCACATTATTATGTGGATATATTTGCAGCATATGGCTCGAGACGGTCCTAGTGGGCGGATTGGCAAAATAGTCACGGCGGGGATTTATACCCGGCTCGGGGGAGCCTAAGGGTATTTTTGGGAATTTAGAAAATATATCGGGTATTATTAGACGTTGGTTAAATAAGTGGTAATTAATTGGATGACAAGATTTAATTTGTAGATAATAAGAACAATTGAGGGATTTGCGGGAATTGGGAGCGAAATGACCCTTTTACCCCTAGGGGCCATTTGAGGGCTAGTGAACTTGGGAGGGCAAAAGGGTCACTTGCCTAAAAGATAGGTGATATATTCAGAAATTAGTAGAACCAAGCAGAGGGTGGTAGAAACAACTAAAGGAAATTATCTCTCTCATCTCTCACGATTTCTCTCTTTTCTCTCCCTTGGAATTGAGCTGGAATCTTTGAGGGAAGGGAAGGTTTGAATCATTGAAGAAAGTTGGAGGCTTGAAGGTTTAAAGCTAGAATTCTGAGCTACTGCTGGGGGAAATTAGACTGCAATTGGAGGTAAAGTTTTAATTGAATTATTTGTTTTGTTGAGGTTAAGTGAAGAGGTTGAGGTTTGCTTAATTGAATTATTTGGGTTCATGGAGGGTGCGCTACGACCTAGCCAGGGGGTGTCGCGGCGCATGTGGCCCTTCTGGCCTGGGGGGCTCTCTGACTTGGCCAAGTCGCGACTCGCCTGGGAATTTTGGCCTTGGAAGTGTTTCAAGAATTGTTAGGGCTCAGGGGTTCAAACCTAGGTGCTTGGGACAATTTCTACTACCCAGGTTAGTAGAAATTGAGGACCCGAATGCTAGTTTTTGACTTTTAGGTATTTTATTTTGATTGGAAGTTGATGGATATCAATGGCCCTTGTGACTAGGCTTATCGCCAAGGCTCAGGACTGAGGATCGTGCTCGGGACCGCTCTGTTACCTCCGCTCGGAATTCAAGGTAAAAAAACCGCACCTTTTGTGTAGTTGTGTTGGGACTGAGATTCCCTATATTTGAATACAAATTTTGTATGATTATAATATGCCATGTGAGCATGATATAAACGGCCTAAGAGTGCCAGGACTGATATTTGCGCACAGGACGCGGTTCAGCCACTGGCAGCTGAGGTTAGTTAAATAATCACTGAGCTCAACCTAAGCGAGCCAGAGTCAGTGGGTTAAGCACTGGGCTCAGCCTAAGTTAGCCGGAGACAGTGGGTTAAACAGAGGGTGTGGCCTAAGGGCGTCAACCCTGAGTACTGTATGATGATTGTGATAAACTGTCGATTATGAATGTGTTTACTATTGATTAATCTGATGTTTATGGCTTGTTGAATTACCTGAATGATAGATTGATGATTACTTGATTATCATCATTGATTATGAGTCTGCTATGACCTGCTGAATATCTGGTTAATGTTTTATGTATTATTTGGTTATCGATATTGATTAGGCTATGATGTTATGGTTTTCTTGCTGGGCCTCGGCTCACGGGTGCTCCGTGGTGTAGGTAAAGGCAAGGGTAAGATGAATCAACCATGGGTTGGAGAGCTTTGGGGGCAAGGTGTACATTGTCAGCTGCTCAGCCGCCACGGTCGAGGGTTTGTACAAGGACAGAAACCTAAAATGTATAGTTTGCCATTAGAGTGGCCTTGATTGTATATAACTTTTGGTATTTTGTGAATTTGTCCTTTAAACCTTGTTTTTGGGATCTCGTGTACTAAACATTTATTTTAATGAAAGTTGTCTGATTATGACCAAAATCTTTTAAACCTAATTTGTTTATGACTTTAGGATCACATTTTCATTTAAATGACTTGATTAGCAAGTCTTGCACTATTTTAAACACACAACGTAACGGTCTTGGTTATTGAGGGTGTTACACTATGACCTCCAGCAACCAAAATCCTTCCCATTGAAGCTGAATGCCACCAATATCTCCAATCTATGGCAAGAGTTAGCTCTAGGTGTAGTATTTAGCTCTCAAAACTCCTTCAAGAAGAACTTAGCAGAGAGAAAGAGAGAGTATGTACGAGAATCATCTAGAGCATTCAGCCTATTACTTAACTTAACTTAGACAAATAGTCACAATGACCATTTTACCCTTAGCTTCAATTAACCTCAAAACCAAACCCAATGGCATTTTGGTCATTTTTCCTAAATCTCCACTAATCCTCAAATTATACCACTAATTCCCAATTATATTACTAACATTCCAAATATTAGTATTTCTTCCAATAATGCTCCACTAATTACCCCCACTTACGCAAAATTACCAAAATACCCCTTGGCTCACCCCGAGCCGGGTATAAATCCCCGTTGTGACTTTTCTGCCAAATTGCTCATAAGGATCGACTTAAGCTTACCACAAATATATCCACATAATAATGTGGCCTCAATCACATTACACATACAATTACAATTATACCATCAACAAGTCAAAATTATGAAAATGTCATTTTTCACGAAAATGGGCCCACAATCACATTTAATACACATAAGCATGCATAAATTGTCATATTATAATACAACTCATATATTTCTCATAATCATACATATATTAAATTAAATTCACACATAAACCCAATTATGCCCTCTTGGCACGCTAATCAAGACATTAAGCCTTATTAGTAAATTTGAGACGTGACAACTATCCCCTCCTAATGAAAATTTCATCCTCGAAATTTACCTGAACAACTCGGGATGCTCATATCTGACTCTAGCTCCCAAGTCGCTTCCTCTACCTCGTTGTTCCTCCATAGAACTTTAACTAGAGGAATCGTCTTCTTTCTCATAACCTTGTCTTTTCTATCTAGGATCTGAACCGGCCGCTCCTCATAAGACAAATCTGTCTGTAGCTCCAGATCCTCATAACCTAGCACATGGGTCATATTCGACACATACTTCTGATGCATTGAAACGTGAAATACATCATGGACTTCTGATAATGATGGGGGAAAAGCCAATCTATAAGCTACTTGCTCGATCATTTCCAAGATCTCAAAAGGTCCTACAAACCTAGGGCTCAGCTTGCCCTTCCTTCCAAACCTGCAGTGGTGAAACTCAAAGAAAAACGTGGTCCCCTACCTGGAACTCCACGTTCCTACGCTTAGGATCAGCGTAGCTTTTTATGTCTACTCTATGAGGCGAGCATTCGAGCTCTGATCTTCTCAATAGCCTCACTAGTCCTCTGAACCATCTCAGGACCCAAGTATCAATCAACATAAGATACTTACTCCAGGACCCCTCGAAATCTAATACACGTGCCCTAAGCATGTCCTCCAGTATCTGAATCGTCCTCTTAGACTGCCATCTGTCTGAGGATGATAAGTTGTACTGAACTTCAGCTGAGTCCCCATAGCCTTCTGTAGGCTTCCCAAAAACTTAGAGGTAAAGATGGGATCCCGGTCTAACACTATGGATTTCAGAACCCCATGGAGACGTACAATCGCCCTCACGTGCAGTTCTACATACTGGTCCACGATAAAGCTTGTTCTCACAGGCAGAAAATGAGCTGACTTGGTATATCTATCTACAATCACCAATACTGAGTCATGTTGCCCCACTGTCCTAGGAAAACCCCTTACAAAATCCATAGTGACGTCTTCCCACTTCCACTCGGGAATACCTAAAGGTTGTAACAACCCCGTTGGTCGCTGGTGTTCAGCCTTCACCTGCTGACAGGTTAGACACCTCACCACATAGTCAATCACATCTCTCTTCATCCCAGGCCACCAATACAAAGACTTTAGGTCCTGATACATCTTCATGATGCTTGGATGTAATGAATATGGTGTGGTATGAGATTCATCAAGGATCTCTCGTCTGATACCCACGTCCGTCAAAACACAAATCCTTGATCTATACAAGTCTTACCCTACAGCTGATCAAACAGGTCGTCTATCCCTGGTAGTGGGTACTTGTTTTTTATAGTCAACTTATTTAACTCCCTATAATCTATACACATTCTCAGGGTCCCATCATTTTTCTTTACAAACAGAACTGGTGCACTCCAAGGTGAGAAGCTATGTCTGATAAATCTCAGGTCCAGTAGTTCATGTAACTATACCTTCAACTCCTTCAGTTATGTCGAGCCATTCTGTATGGTGTCCTAGACACTGGTTCTGTACCTGGTGCCAACTCAATAACGAACTCAATCTCCCGGTGCGGTGGCAATCCCGGTAAGTCCTCAGGGAACACATCTGAGAACTCACAAACCAGTTTGGTCTCTTCTGGTGCCACTGGCTCAACTTTAGTGGTGTCCACCACATTAGCTAGGAATCCTATGCCACCTCCTTGCATTAGGTCTCTAGCCCTCAATGTTGATATTATAGGAATACGGGGTCCATGCACAGTGCCAACTAAAACAAAGGGGTCATCACCCTCAGGCTTAAAAGTCACCATCTTTTTCTTGCAGTCTATAGTCGCCCCATACCTAGCTAACTAATCCATTCCCAGAATCTTATCGAAATCATCCATACCTATAACGCCTTGGATAACCAAGACCGTTACACTATGTATTTTAAATAGTGCTAGACTCGTTAACCGAGTCTTTTGGTCATAAATGTGTAACTAAAAGTAATTAACAGATTACGGTTTAAAATATTTGGTCAAAAGAAGTAATCATTTCATTAAAAAGTTTAAGATTACATGTGGGATCCCAAAATAGACCTTTAAAAGGTTTATTTACAACTAAAAAGATTACAACCAGCCAGCCTAAGCGGAAAAATAGGGTCTAACCCTAGTTCCTCTAAGAAACCTCGGTCGTGGTGGTCGAGCAAGCCACATATGTACATGTCGTGGCTGGTCCAGCTTTTCCTTTCCTTTATCTGCACCACATAGCACCCGTGAGCCAAGGCTCAGCAAGAAAACATAAACATGCTTATAAGCAATTACTAACAAATTACTGAATCTTATATGGGATGCCTAGCAGTAATAACTCTACTCATGCATGCATTCAATCCTGCTAAGTGACCATAAGGTCACACTGGGGCCCATAGTCTTATTTTCGGTTAGCTAGCCATGGAGCTAGCCAAGCATACTTGATGCTTTTTTTTCCAAGCGACCATTGGGTCATTCAAGCGTATGTCACGCTCCTGGATAGGCCTAACCATTTCGACCTGCGCTCAGTGCGCTATTGCCGCCCTTGACTCATAAGTCAAGCCTTTCAACTAGATAAATAGATAAGCATGCATCAACTATAACGAGTATGCACAACACAGTTAACATGTCTAATAAAACAGTTCAAGTATAGTCATAACCATGTTCAACAACCGGGCCAAGCCCTAATCACATATATCACATATTGGGTGTAGTTTTCTTACCTTATATCCTTAATGAGACATGTATCACGACCCTGAGTGCAACCCCTTTCCTCTTGAGCTGATTGGTAACCTAGTCACAACCATGATAAAGAATGACTATCAATAATGAGCGAATAAAGGCTTCCGAACCGAGTCCTAACCTCCGGGACCTTGAATTCTACTCAACCGGGCAATAAAATCCTTCATGAGCCCTTAGGTTTGAGTCCTCACAACTCAAAACCTGAACTGGCCCTTTTCCCCAATTTGAGTCGCGGCGCCCCTCACTAAGGGTCGCAGCGCTCTACAAGTCAGAGAGCCCTGAGCCAGAAACCATAAGGTACACCTAGCACCATGGTGCCTCGGCGGTTCGAGGTACCTCCCCTGTTTTCTGAGTTCATGAGGGTCGCGGTGCCCCAAGAACAAGGTTATGGCGCAACCCTGCGAACCCAGATTCCCAGCAATTTTCTCCGAGCCAATTCCCTAAAAATTCATCACAGGTCCAAAATAAAACCAAAACTATTCCCCACAAGCATTTACAAACATCCTAAACAACATATAAACCCCAAAAACCAAGCCAAAGCATCACTTAAGCCCAAAATCCAAACCTTGAATTCAAAACTCAAAAACACCAAAAACCCAACTTGAAATTCAGAGAGACAAAGGACCAAGAACGTTACCTCAGCTGGGATTTGAATTTAGGCTGCTCCTAACCCAATTGATGCTTCTCCAAACTCCCAAAATCCAAGTCTTTTACTTCAAAAATCAAAGAACTACCTTTTGTTCCAATGTCGCAAGGTGAGTAATGAGAGAGAGAGAGATAAAGCTTATGCCTTTTGTCCTCTTTGGTTTCCTACTTCTGAAGCATTCTAGTGACTAAGTCACTCCCTTGAGACAAAAGATTAAAATGCCCCTTGATCAAGGGCAATATCGTCATTTACCACGTTTCCCGCTAATCTCCTTTAACACCTCGTAATTTCACAGTTAATTCCAATATCCTTGAGTAATCACCAACTAATTTACCATTACCCGACAAATCCCAATAATGTACTAAATTACCCAAATACCCCTAGACTTACCCCAAGTCGGGTATTTAACCCCGTTGTGACTTAACCGCTCACTTTCTCAAGAAGGTCGTCTCCTGCCGAATAACTCAAATATATCCACATAATAATGTGGTCTCAATCATAAAGCACATATATTTACAAATATGCCATCAATGGGTCAAAATTACGAAAATGACATTCTAATAAGAAACGGGCCCACATGCATGCTTAATGCACCTAAACATGCAAACATAGTCATATTATAATATAAATCACATAATCATGCATATAATCACATAAGCACATAATTAATTCAATTATTACCCGCATGACCCCATAATCAAGGCACTAAGCCTTATTAGGGAAACTAGAACGTTACAATTATCCCCTCCTTACAGGAATTTCGTCCTCGACACAAGGTAACCAGTTTTTCATTTCTACTAATAACTTTGACACAAGATAATCGGTTAACCATAATATAGATAACTGGTTACCCCTAAGATGGTGATCGATTAATATAAAGGTAACCAATTACCCATTATATAGGTAACTAGTTCACTAAGATGGTAATTGATTACTCTAGAGTAACTAGTTACCCATAATATACGTAACTGGTTACCCCTACAATAATAACATCCAAATCTGAAAACAAATCAGATATAAAAACCTGAAAGGTAACCTTGATGAGAACATCCAGATCTTAAAAAAATTTTAAAAAAAATAGATGTGTAAATCGTGATTAAAAAGTAATAAATTAAGTAACTGGTTACCTTACCTGGACTTGGAAAAAAACATGCAATCTAATAAAAGGAAAAAAAATATTTATAATAAATAAAAAAACTAATGTTTATAATATATAATATAGGTAACTGGTTACCCGAGAGATGGTAACAGGTTACCTTGACGAGAACATCTAGATTTTAAAAAAAAACTTAGATGTGAAAACGTGATAAAAAGTAACCAATCAAGTATCTGGTTACCTTTTCACAAAACGCTTCTTCTTCTTCTCTGTTTTTCATTTCTGCTAATAACTCTAACACAAGGTAACTGGTTACCCATAATATAGATAACTGGTTACCCCTAAGATGGTAATCGATTAATATAAAGGTGACCAGTTACCCATTATATAGGTGACTGGTTCGCTACGATGGTAATTGATTACTGTAAAGTAACTGGTTACCCATAATATATGTAACTAGTTACCCCTACATTAATAACGTTCAAATCTGAAAACAAATCAAATATAAAAACATGAAGGGTAACCCTGACGAGAACATCCAAATCTTTAAAAAAAAAAATTCAGATGTGAAAACGTGATAAAAAGTAATTAATAAATAAAAACTAATGTTTATAATAAATAATATAGGTAACTGGTTACCCCGGAGATGATAACAGGTTACCTTGACGAGAACATCAACTAACTGGTTATCTTACCCAGACTTTGAAAAAAAAACGTACATTCAAAAAAAATGTTTATAATAAATAAATAAAAAATAAAGACTATCCATATTATAAAAGATAAACTTTGCAAAACAAACACGATAATATTTAATATAAAAATAGTTATATAATATTAATATAAACAAAATTAATTAAGCTAAAAAATAATAATTAAATTACTAAAATATCCTTCTAATTTATAAAACTTGATTAAGAGTAAAACTATGACATAAAATAAGTTTTATACAAAAGTATGAGAAATTATATCTATAAAATTAAAAAAAAATTAAAACCATAAAATAAGTTTTTTTTTTTTTTAAAAAAACTATATTTTTGTAAACTTGATTAAAATGTAATTTCCACGTTAATAAATGGATCGAATTGGTTCAACATTTATTTGTAATATATACAAATTACCAATCCTAATGGAGAATGAAATAAAGTACTAAAAACTGATCTCCAAATTTGAGTTGTAGTCGCTGATTTCGTTTTTTTTAATAAAATATATCAAGTACCTAAACCAAAACAACAAAGTTACGTCATATTTGCACTCACTTCCTAGTCTAGTCACTAAACATAATTGGTTTGGTTACTCTTTTTGGCACGTACAATATATATTTTAATCGGTTCAAACAAGCACTTTCTTTCTTTATTTCTATCCATCTTCATACTTTGTACCAATGAACTAAGGTACTCTTGCTCTTCTACCAAATGCAGAAAATCATGTCTATATCTGCGCTTCTGCTAATATTCCTATGTCCATTTTCAACCTTAGCAGCAGCCTTTAACGATGAAGACCCAACTATTAGAACAATGGAGGATTTTTCTGGGTACCCAATTCATGAATCTCACTCTTTCATCTCAAACACTCTTTCTTCTTCACTATCTGTGGATGCTCAAAATTTGCAGAGTCAGGTACCTCAGGACCAAGTTTTTGTCAATGTTTATTCGTTTGGTTACTGGGTATATTTTAATTGAAAGCTGGTGTGATTTTGTAAATTCTTTTTTGGTCATCAGATTGATGAACTTTCAAGGCTTTCGGATACACCTGCCCCATCAGTAACCAGGGTTTTGTACACTGAGAAGGATGTATTGGCCCGAAGGTTTGTGCTTAAGACTTTACTATGCTTATTGCTTAAACCCTTACAAGATGGGGTTGGATTGATATAAAAAGGGAATTATTTTTTGTTGATTGTGATTTTAGTACGTGGCTTTAGGTGACCCAAAGGGGTACCTCATGTGGTTTGCTCTGGTCACTTGTTATAGTTTTCTGGTCCTCAAATATTGTAGGGTTAGCCGGGGAGATAGACTTATTTTGAAGCTTATAATAGAAATGTAAAGAGAGATACCCTTATTTTGAAACTTAATATAGAAAGAAAAAAAAGGCAAACTGTTTTTTTTTTAATCCATAAATTTGGGAAGTGGCCAAATGGACTGTAAATAGTGTTAGTCAATAAAAGGGAGATAGACTAACTTGGAACACATGAAATGCCTATTTCATCTATTGCTTGTCACTGTTGATGGAAGATATTTATTGGTAATAGCATTATTGTTTAGGAAGTGCTATGATGATTTGGAATGTTTGATGAAAGTTGTATTTTGAGTTGTCAGCAGCAGGCAACTTCTTGAAAGTACAAACCTAAACAATCCTGTTGAGATACTTGCTTGAAATGTTTATACAACTTCACATGCTGTACTTAATGTACATAGTTACTTGCCAATGATTGCACAAGACTGTTCCTTAGCTGTGTATTGATTCTTTTTGTGTTTATCTATATGCAGATTCATTAAAAACGTGATGGGACTCTCTGGTCTATCTGTTAGAGAAGATGCCGTTGGTAACATCTTTGGTCGATGGTGAGTGTAGTATATTATGATCCTTGAATCACAATCCTACTTACTGCTTTAACACTATTTTGTTTAGTTACGTTTATTAAATTCTGAAATCGATTGATTTGCCAGAGAAATCTTTTGTGTTTTTGTAGATTTTTGTAGTAGTCCTCTTAGCTTGGACGAATATTTTCACAGGATGGTTGAGTGGTTGTTCTAGATGCTCTTTGTTCTTACAGTTGTCTTCTTTTTAGTTGAATTTCATATTAAAATCCATTCCTTCTGGATAACATTGTTTCATGTCATACTTACCAAATGAGTTTTTCTTTTGTAGGGAAGGTCATGAGCCAGAGCTTGCTGCAGTTGCTACTGGTTCTCACATTGATGCTATTCCATACTCTGGAAAGTATGATGGAGTGGTTGGTGTTTTAGGCGCAATAGAAGCCATAAATGTACTGAAAAGGTTTGACACTTTACGAAATTGATGTTGATTCTAGTATTAATATTATGAATCTTAACTTTACATCTTTGTGTGGATATTATCTTCTTCACAATTTACTACATGTATGTAGTCGCAGCTCTTTTTGTTTATGCTATGCTACTGGGAGTTTTGCAGGTCCGGATTCAAGCCTAAAAGGTCTCTTGAAGTTATCTTATTCACTTCAGAAGAACCTACACGCTTTGGAATCAGCTGCCTGGGAAGGTTAGTATTAAACATCACTTTTTTTCTAGTGCATAATAGATGTCAGTCCCATTGTTTTTACCATTGCTCTTCTGAAATTTTTCAATCCCTGGATCCTATCTATATTTAACTTGTTTAACTATTACGATGAATTACAACCTTCATTGATTCATTGGATCTACCCTACTAGTCTTCTTATGTGTTGTATATTTGCAGCCGCTTATTAGCAGGGAGCGAGGCACTAGCAGAAGCTCTGAAGACAACATTTGATGGTCAAAACTTATCCCTTCTCGATGCTGCAAGATCTGCCGGCTATGCCAAAGATCAAGATGACTTATCTAGTGTGTTTCTGAGGAAGGGTTCGTACTCTGCTTTTGTAGAGTTGCACATTGAACAAGGCCCCATTTTGGAGGATGAAGGTAGGTTCTTTTTTTTATACATTCTTATTGCTGACAATGGGCTCAATATTTTACTTAAATCAGGGCATGTTATTTTCTTATTCAGGTATCTCAATTGGCATAGTAACAGCCATTGCAGCCCCTGCAAGTATAAAAGTGGAATTTGAAGGAAATGGAGGCCATGCAGGTGCTGTCCTAATGCCAAATAGGTGAATGTTACTTTATTATTCACTTTAAGTACTATTCTTAAGTTCTTTATTGAGGTGCGTCTCTATTTGCCAATATCTATTTAAATGTTTCAATTAGACAACTTTTGTGGATGACCCTGCTCATCATTCTCATTGTACCTACCAAATTTTGTCTTGGTGCTTCCAAAATCCAGCCTTTACTTAAAAAATCAATTTATAAACTAGTCTTACTCTTACTCATTCTAAGTATAATAAGTTCTGCTTGTGTAATTCGGAGCAGAAATGATGCTGGACTGGCGGCTGCAGAATTAGCATTAGCTGTTGAAAGACATGTCTTGGAATCTGGATCGATAGACAGTGTTGGTACTGTTGGTAAGTTGTTTGATTATTTTCCTTAAGCATGAAAGAACCTCCAGTGATGCATTGTATAAATTAATAAATCCTGTTTTTCAAGGTATATTGGGCCTTCATCCTGGAGCAATCAACAGCATCCCTAGTAGATCACATCTTGAAATTGGTATGTATTATCTTACTTGGATTATGAATGCTAATCAAAGTTAGGTAGTCATGTAAAGCGAACTGGTATCTACCAAGGCATTATAAAGTAATGATAATTAGATAACTTGTTGTGCAGATACAAGAGACATTAATGAAGATCGAAGGAACATCATCATTGAGAAAATTCATCAGTCTGCAAGTGCAATAGCCAAAAATCGCCAAGTTAAGCTAACCGAATTCAAAATTATAAATCAAGATCCACCAGCACTTTCTGAGAAATTGATAATTAAGGCAATGGAAGAAGCATCAAAAGAGCTTAATCTTTCACACAAGTTCATGATTAGCCGAGCATACCATGATTCATTGTTTATGGCTAGGTAAGAGAGAATATTAAGCTATTCACGATTACCCCATTTATGTATGCTATCCCATTCATGAGTTTAACTGTTACTGCTTATCGCCTTTTGATCATTCATTTAACACTCATTGTAGAGTATCTCCGATGGGTATGATCTTCATTCCATGTTACAAAGGTCAGTATTTGTTTCTCTTTCAACAATCTAAAACTGTCTTTAATCTTCTTCCACAGTAAACTGATAATTCTTTTGCTTAAATTATAATGCAATTTATCAAGAGTTCTTATATGATTGGAGCATATCTTCTATTTGCAATCACATGTAGATGAACAGGAAAAGTGTTCCATTTGGAATTTTGAGTATAGATAAATTATTGCAATAAACAAAGCAATTATGGCACAAACCATTCATAACATTTATGATTCATTTGGTTTTGCAGGTTACAGCCACAAACCAGAAGAATTTTCATCCGTGGATGACATGTCTAATGGGGTCAAGGTTTTAGCACTTACTTTGGCCAAGTTGTCTCTAGAACTACGATAACCACTGTTCAAAGTCATTGTCTTCTTAACACTAATCCTTTGACCCCTTTGTGGGCCATAGTGACTCCCTGTTAATACTTCAAATAAGTGGGGCGAGTGACTCAGTTTATTTGCAACCTCATTTTGTGCTATTCTTCTCTTTGCAACCTCATTTATATATTTATATATACATAAATAAATAAAGGGAGAGGGAGAGGGAGAGAGATGTGGAAAAACTTGATATTTATTCATGCAGTAACATGCCAGTAAGAAATGGCAGCAGAAGTTTTGTTCAGAACAACACTAAGAAAAAATGTAAAAATGAACAGTACTAAGACCTAAGAAGGACATTGTTTCCATCAGCATCTGTAGCATGCAGCAGTAGCCTAATCTAATCATTTACAAGGGAAAAGACAAAAGAAACAATAAAAAACTCTAAAATGGTACACTTGTTATTCAGCCGCAGCAGCAGCAGCCTGCCTTCTTAATTGGATGTGGAAACAACCGAGTTCCCATCCATCTTATCAGCCATTCTCAGCAAAATCTCAATCTAAAAGAATCATCAGAAAAGATATAACATTAGTAAGGTTTGATTGATAACAAACAAAATGGATGTAATCATAACAAAGAGATAAACAACCTGAGCCTTCACCATCACCCTGCCTTTCTTTTCCTCTCTGGCTCCGATAGTAGATGTCCTTATATCTGCTCATTTCCCAAATTCAATTATTACATTAGACCATAGAAAACTATTAAATGAAAGATATTAAAAGAAGTGAGTACTACTTACTCTTTTGAACTGCCATTCCACTGCGTTTCAGAATCTCAGTAATTAGGATGACAGTGGGAATAGCTGTTAGACAGAAGAGGAAAAAGAAAAGCCTTGTATTCACATTTCGATCCAAACAAACAAATGATTATATAGAGTAATAATATTATTACCAAGCTTAATATATTTTACTTGACAATTCTAAAAGAATGAATTAGAGAGAGAGAGAGAGTCAAGAACTTGTACCGGTGCCAAGACCAGAGAGCTCAACTTCATAGCACTGCTTGATGTACTTCTGCAACAAATAAAGATTGCACCTTTAGCAACAATCAAATTACAAAAACAGAAATTTCTTAGGTATATATGTATATGATAACGCATGAAGGGACTGAAAATTTTCAAGAACGATAATGCATTATAGTTGCTAAAGATTACTTATTACAAGAACGATCATGCATGAAGGGACTGAAAATCTTCATATATATATATATATATAAATTTATATTTATATATATGCGTGTGTGTGTCATGCAAATTTCAAGAAATCATCGCAAAACAGAGAAAAGAACACTCTACTAATATACCATTTGAAGATGATCAGAAATACATGTTACAAAAACTCAAAAATCAAAATAAAACAGTGACATACATATATATTGACCTAACGTATACGTATATAATATATACCTTAGCGAGATTGAGGTAGAAGAAAAGAGGCCTCTTGGTTTTGGAGACTTGAATCCGAATCTTGTTCTTGGTAGCGTCGCAGTCTTCATACTCATTAGAACCAGTCTTGCTCATCTGAACGACGCCACCATTACCACCAAGTACCTGAACCACCTCCTTCGCCATCTCTTCCGCTTTGCTGTACTTGCCCACTATAGCTCCCATGGTCGACGAATTGCTTTCCTCTGCTACAATCTCAGCCACTTTACTCGCTTTCTCCATTAATCAACACAGTCTTTCTCTGATTCTCTCAAGCTTCGAACGTTGTTCGATCTCTGATTCTCTCCAGCTTCGTCCGTACAGTAAAAGAGCTTTTTTCAGTTTATGAAAGTGTGAAGTTGGTGGAGACGAAACGAGTCTTTATATAGGCTGCATTCTCAGCTGGCTGATCAATGGAAGATGGACACGTGTTTAGGCCTGATTGGGTTGCAAGATTTTGGCAGTTTGAAGCCTAGCGGTAAAGCGGTGTTGGATTTGGAAGCTGCATTAGGCAGTTACTTATCAGAAACAGACTAAGTTGGTTTAGGGAGTTGGATTTTTGCTTACCAAATGACGAAGCTACCCTTAGAACTCTTGTTTGATGATGCTAAACTTTGGGCTTCCGTATTTCTGGCTAAGCCCATGAGACTAGTGATACTTCATTTTGGATTATAGTAGATTTTTACATAAAATACCAATTTTTCCAAAAAAAAATATATGTTTTTACGGTCAAACTTTTTTTTCTTTAATTTTATGGTTTTATGAAAATTTTTACATTTTTACAGTTTTGTCTTTATTATTATTTTGTGTTGTTTTTAAGTTGTTTTCAAGTTGTTTTTAGGTTTTTTTTTTCACGTTTTTAGAAATTTTTTTAGTTGATATTTAGTTGGTCCAACGAGTTGTTTTCAAGTTACTTTTTAATTGTTTTTTCTAAAAAAAAATGTATTTTCGTAATTATGAAACTTTGAAAATCGTATTTTTGAAAGCTTGAGTGCGTATTTTTTAAGAAAAAAACAGGAGCCATAAAAAAGTATAAATATATATATATATATATGTATTTAAGAAAAAATTTCTTTAGTATTTGTGGCCAAGCAAATTCGCCATGCTACATTTTAATATTATTTTGGGATTTTTTTTTTGAGAAGTTTACTTAGGTGAGTTTTCTATATTTATGGATACAAAATAAATGCCACAAAATATGGTGAGTTTTGCAACAACAAAAAAACATGGGAATTCCATATAAATATATATAAAAAATGGATTATCATATTTTTATGTAAAACTCTTTCACACTCTTTAATTCTCTCCTCTCTCCCTCCCGACATCTCTCTTCATTTTCTCATTTTTTTCCCTTTCTCCTCCCCCACTTAGTTCCTTCTTCTCAACCCTCTGCCGACGACACCACCTTTGCCCTCCGACAATGACAACCTCCCACCCCCCAATGATGATGCAACTTCACCCCCCCCCCCCCTCCCCTTTGGTTCTTATTCTTCAGGTTTTAATGTTATTCTTTTTCTTCTTCTTCTTTTTCACATGTGATATTGCATTTTAAATCTGATTTTGCACTTTAGATCTATTTTTTTTTCTTCTAACTCTAACTGTAATCGGTTACCATCACGATTTGTTTATGTTTTTTTTTTCAAATTCGATTTTTTTCAGACCTATTTAAATAACCAGGTATCATGAAGACTGATTCTTTTTATTCATATTTGATTATTTTTTTCAGACCTAGTTGTAACCAGTTACTATAACGATCAATTTAGATTTTTTTGTTTAGATCTAATTTTCTTTTCACACGTAACTAAGTAACCAAGTATTATGGCGGCTGGTTCTTTTTTTTCAAATTTGATTTTTTTTTTTAAACCTAGTTGTAACCAATTACGATTATGATCAGTTTAGATTTTTTGTTTGGATCTAATTTTTTTTCCAGGTCTGGCTGAGTAACCAGTTTCTATCACAAGTGATTTTTTTTTTCAATCCTAGGTGTAACCAGTTACCATCACGATCAATTTACTTTTCATACTTTTTTTTTTCAAATTTGACTAAGTAACCAGTTACAATTCAATTAGTATTTTAATAGTGGTACATTACTAAAAGAAATCAAAATTATTTTTATAATTATAACCAAATTTGACCACATCTCTTAAAAAATAAAAATGATTTTGATAGTGGTAACCGATCACCACACATCACTAAAAAAAATTGATAGTGACATACTATTACCACCACATAAAAATATGAAAATCGTTTTAATAGTGGTAACCGGTTACCGTGGAGAAAATGTTGAAGAATATAAAAAATTGAAAAAAAAAAGAAGAATAAATGGGAATAAAAACCATGGTGAAGGTCTCAGTATTTTTTTTTTAAATAATGTAGAAAAACGTTTCATAAAACATGAATGATAAAAAATATTATAAATAGATTAAAATTATAAAAATAACCTTAAAAAAATATTAAAACTAACTATTAAAACCATATAAAAATAAAATATGGTATACAAATAAAATATTACAAATACATGGGAAAAAATTTCCCATAAAAAAAATATGCCATAAGAAACTTAAAAAAAAATATATCATATTTTTCCAAATTTAAAAAAAAAAATCTTATTTGGTGTAATTTTTTATTTTTTTTTCTTCAAATATGTAACTCATTTATAAGTTTTTTTCGAAAAATGGTTTTATAATTTTGTTTTTCAAAAATTCAAATTATGTATTTAATACAAAATATATAACGAAGATATATAAAAAAATCGTACTAAATATAAATTTATCTAATTTGGAGAATTCACATCCAGTAATGAATTTTTCAATCGACCTATCATGTTTCTCATACGTTAACTATATTTTTAATGAGTAACATGCAAGAAAAATTGTGCTAAATTCATTATATATATTTAAAAAAAAACATTCAAAGCAATTTTAATCATATATATAATAAATGATATAAATAATAAATGTTAGATAATATATTATATTGTAGTCAATGGAAATGGTAAAACTAAAATACAATTCTAAGCAAAATAATACAAAAGACAAGATAATAGAAAAAACAAGTGTTACAACTCTAATGCTCAAAATACAAATAAATAGAAGGTTGTAGAAGAAGAAGATTACAAACTTAAAACAATGATAATACAAGTAAATAAGAACAAAAGAATGAAAAGATCAATGAAAAACACAAACTCTCACACAACCAAAGTGTAGAATAGTGGGGATACCAACTTGAACAGGGTTCAAAACCTTTGTTTAAAAGTTTATTTTCCATATTCTCTATGTACTAAGAGATCTTTCAAAGAAATAGTTCTCTGGAATTATCAAGTCTCTATGGTGTATTTTCCAGCCAAGTGTTTTATGGAGAAAAAAAATGGTGTATCTTACAAGTGAGCATTAGGCTCCTATTTATAGAGTTTGAGATACCATTTGAATTTCAAATTCCACCAACCTCCATAACTGTTACCAATGTTTAATTAAATGTGTTTATGGAATTAAAATTGAGATTTTGGAGTTACTTGGGATGTTAAAAACGTTCAAATTGGAAAAAACTGAAAAAACAAATTGGCTGTCAGCCTCACTGGTCGCGGCCAGGGAAAGTCAGTGGCCGCGTCCACAGGCCATTTTCAGCACAAAATGTCATTTTTCAAAATCATTCCAAAACGTCCCAAATCTTTTTCCACATGATTTTCTAACCTCCAAACACCTAATGGGAGTTAAAACCATGTCTCCAACACCCATATTTCATAATGTCTTTATGAAATCCAATCTCAAATGTGTAACATACAATCTACACATTATTAGGTAATATTTAAAGTTACAAATTTGTAACTCCAAAATATGTCACATTTGGGCACACATGTGTCCAATTTTATGACTCTTAATAATATGTTACAAGGTGTGACAAATTACATTTTGTCACATTATTAATCTAACATTACATTATATGAAATAATATAACAATAAAAATATTCAAATAAGTTTTAAGATATCATAATGCAAAATATTCTAATATCTCTTCTATATAAAAAGTGTGTAAATAACGAAAATTCTTAGTTTTAACGGTTTTTTATTTTTTTCGTTAACTTTAACGGAATATTCTTATATTTAACATATTATTCTTATATTTAACGGTGGTAGATTGTAAACATGACTTAAACTTAAATAAATAATTAAACAAATTAAAATATGATATTTTTGATATATTTTACAATGATAATTATTTTAAAATAATAAATCTATATATTTTATAACTTAAATAAAATTTAATTGAACTAGAAAAAAATTTAATATTTTGTTGTCACCGCCAAATTCAAAAACTAGAACAAACATAAACTTAAAAAAATAGATAAATAAATTAATTAAAATATGATATTTTTAAGATATTTTATGATAATTTAATTAATTAAATCATATTTATTTAAAATAATAAAGGCATACATATCATTTTTTATCTTATAAATTTGTGTGATAGTTTGTGTTTTTTCAAGTGATTGGAGCTCTTTTTCTCTATCAAATTCACCAAAAGACATTATAAGATACATTAGAAACTAAAAATAGTTTATGCATGTATATTACTGTCTACACTATGACTTTTATATTCTTATTTTATTTATATTATTAATTTCTTTTTAAATATTATTGTATTTTATACATATGTCATGTAGCCATGTAAACATATATCTACGTCAAAATTGTGTTTAGATATCATATATGTAGAGATTATTGATATAAATATTTATATATATATATATACTATAGACCTATAATTCATTCTATTATATATATATATATTTAAAAAAAAACAATAAACTAGTTTTTATTAAAATTATAGACAATGTTTATAATTTTAAAACTAAGCAAACGTACATTACGCATTGCTTCTATCTAGTATACATATAATTGAGTGAGATCATATCAGAATAAAAGATAATATTGCTGGAGAAAAATGATTTCATTTTGGTTTGATCGTCTCACTACATCATTATCCCACGTGGCAAACATATAGGCATTATTTGTGTTGACAAATATTTATATATATATACTAGAAAATGTAATCGCGTTTCGCTAATTTTTTGTAAATGTTATTTTGGTCGATTACTATTTATTTATAAAAATTAATTTTTAAACAATGTGTTTTGTTAAAACGTTGAAACTATGAATAGATAAATCGATTATTTGAACACTTTATTTCAACAAATTACCCGTTTTGACCTTTTATTTATAAAAATTCATCTTTGAACCATTTATGTATTCAAAATGTTAAAAATTCTTTATAAAAAATAAAAAATATATATAATATATGTTTTGTGTAAGGGTTTACACCATTTTGAACATTCTATTTTAGCCGATCACTCATTTGGACATTTTATTTTAAAAAATTAACTTTTAGACCTCATGTTTTGTCAAAAAATATTAAAAACTGGTATATATATATTATTTGCACCACTTATGTTCGATTAACAGTTTAGACCCTTTATTTTAAAATTTTAAGTTTTGGACCTCGTGTTTTATGTATTCGATTACCTGTTTAGACCCTTTATTTTAAAAAATTAATTTTTAGACCTCATGTTTTGTCAAAACGTTACAAATAGGTATAGATAAATAGATTATTTGAACCACATATATTTTGGCCGATTACTTATTTGGACCCTTTATGTTTAAAATGGTAAAATAAATTATTAAAAATTTGTCGAGCAAAGAGTTAGCTAGTATTGAATTTTCAAAAATAATATTTGACTAAAATAGAGAATGGATTAGAATTATATATTTTCTTTTATATAATTGTGTTGTACTTTTATTTAAGTAAATTTAAATATATATATATATATGCCTATTATTTAGAAATTAAAATAAAATAGAAAAGTAGAATAAAAAAATATATTTTTTAGAAATGTTGAATAAACAATGAGAAAAAATAAGAAAATAGATAGAGTGATTTAGAATAATTTTAGAGTGTCACATCATTTTCTTAGTGCTAAAATAAAATAGAAAAGTAGAATAAAAATATTTTTTAGAAATATTGAATAAAAAATGAGAAAAAAATTAAAAAAATAGATAAAGTGATTTAGAACCATTTTAGAGTATTATATTAGTATTCTCATTTATATAAATATATAGAAACCAGGAATAAGAAAGTAGTATTTTCTGGATCTTAATTAGGTGCTTAAAGCTATTGACAAATAATAGATTAATAGCCCCATCTTCCTCGCTTTCATGTAGGTTGTTTTTGTATATATATATATATATGTTGACCCAGATTTTGGTCAACTGACACGGAGTCGGAATATGCTTGATGTGAATGAATATGTTAAGAAGAATCAAATGACGAAAAGTAATAAGAACACGATATTTTATAGTGGTTCGACCCCAAGATTTGGTAATGATCTACGTCCACTTAGACTGTTATTGATATAAGAATCAAATGGGTGATCAAAGAACAAGGGTTCAATGAGTTTCACTAACCTCTGAAGAACAATACAATATTCCAAGGAGAATTACTCTAATCTCAAATAATTCGAAAGCCCAGAGTCTCTTCATTGAGCTATCTTTTTCTATTTATAGGCTCAAGGGGGATTACAAAAGATCGTTACAGATATTCTCTCCTGAATAATCGGATACTCAGGAGATTGTGTGAGTTAAATTCGGGATTTACGAAGATCTTCACAGTAATGTTACTTTGTGTGCGGAACCATCGACCAGACTGGTCGCAGGTAAGACTGGGCTGCTTACTGCTTCTAGTGCGTCCTCTGGTCGATACCCTAGCAGAGCTCTTCCAGGTGTCAGCCACGTGTCCAGGGATCACTTGCCACGTCATCAATGCTAATTTTTTGGATAACATTTTCCCCCCAAGTTTATTTATCACGAGCAATAAATAAACTTTTGAGCGAACGACTCTTCGGTAACCCCGCCTTATGTGTCAGAACCCTTCGTGTGTTCTTGGAAAAAGTAACCTACTTCTGTCTAATCATGACTTTCCGGTGCCCCAGTAATAATTCGACGGCCATTCCGCTTCCCCATACTTCGAAAAAGGGAAACTGATGATTACACATTTTTAATGCCACAGACAAACTTATATAATACCTCCGAAATCTTCCTTTTCTTTTTACGCACGTCGTTGCCTTCTCAAAAAACCCTAAAAACCAGAGCTTTAATCTTCTCCAGAGACCGTTCTTCTGCATTTTCAAGACTCAGTCCGAGAGTTCCCTGATCTCCGAAGACCCTTTTTCCATCTCCACGATCATTTTCTTGGTAAGTTTTCGAATTCTCATGCTTCAAATTTTCATGATGCATGCTTCTGTATGTTGACTGTTTGAGTTCATTTGTTTCTGGTTTGAGATGCCTGTGAGTAGAATGTCTTGTAGGCGAAAAAGGGTTACGAGTTAGTTTAATAGTCAGGATCATACTTTTAGGACGTAAAATCGAAGTAAAATTTCGATCTTTAGGCTAGTTGGAAAATAGATTTTTCCCGCCCTAAGGGGAGTTGAAAAAGTTTTTTTGAAAAACTTTTTACTTTCACCCTTTGATCCGCTTTCAAACTGTTCGTATGGAAAAATTTAGCTTTTTGTTAGAATGCTGTTGTATAAAAGTTTGGCTTTTATACTCGACCAGCGTTATTCTAAAAAGCCTTTAAAATTCTCCATCCTCACCTCCCCATTCTTCTGTTTGCAGACATTGATGCCAGATTTGTGGGGAGGTGAACGGCCCATCGACGACGATCTTCTCGCCCAGCTGCTCGAAGGCGAAGAACAACCGGCTGCCCGAATCCACGAGATTACTTTTTCTCGATCCTCATCCAGACCTCATCCTTCCCCTCCTCAAATGGCTCGTTCCAAATCCGTAGGCAAGAAAAGACCTGACTTCGATGATAGTCCAAACCTTCCTGCTCAGCCTGATTTGCAGGCTAGGGCTCCCTCGACCAGCGGTCGAAACAATCCTGTTTCTGACCCTAATATCCAAATTAGAGCCCGCCCTCGCCATCAGAATCTGCCTGATGTCGAGTGGTATATTTCCCCGACCAGCGTAGTGACCCTTCGGATGGTTGCTAACTATTTCAGGAAGTATCCCCTCACAGGGGTTTCCATTAAAATTCCTGCCGTAGACCAAAGGGCTAACCTCCCCGGAGGTATATATAGCGCCTGGTCTCGGTATCACATAGAGGCAGGGGCTTTCCTCCCTCTACATCCTTTTTATCAGGGGGTGGCTAATTATTTCGACATCGCCCCCTTCCAAATTACTCCAAACGGATATAGAATGCTGGCCGCACTCTATATCCTGTACAAACTTAAAAGATGGCCAGAACCTACTCCCCACAAGGTCAATTATCTTTTCGACCTTAAATCCAACCCGCAACAATATGGGACGGGTTTCTTCCACCTCTGTCACCAGGATACAAACCGGACGTTCCTGAGTGACACTACGCACATTTCTAACGTGGGGCAGTACAGTAAGGAGTACTTCCTTACACCGGACATAACCAGCAACAACCTGGCCTTCGCTCGAGGAGGTAAGTGCCGTCTTTGACTGGTCGATACTTTTAATCAAGGAGTTTCCTTTCATTTTTCTCAAACTTTACTTTGTCTTTCAGGCCCATGGTTACGTCCGACCCCAACACCAGACATGGTGTTGAGGTCCAATAGACTAGCCAGGATGACAGACGCAGAAAAAAGCGTCAAGTCCCTGGTTACTGATGAAAACCTGAGGCTATCTGGCCTCCTGGCTCCTCGCCATGAAACAAGAGGGTCCGTGGTAGCCGATGCCACTGCCGAGGGGGTTCCCGAGCAGCAACCTCCTGCGTCCCCTCCTCGAAGGAGGCCAACGGGGGTTACAATCAGGGAGCCCACGGGCAATCCTTCCGCAGAAAGGCCTTCTGCTCCCCAAGGCAAGGGGAAACAAAAGGCCAAAGAGCCAGTTGTGGACCTGGGGAATCCTCTGATGAAAATGGTAAAGTTATTTTGCTTTTAAATAGCTTGCCAATTCCCTGTCATTTGTTTGACGGGGAGGGCAACTTTACATATACTCCAAATCTAGGGCCAGATTTCTTCATGTCAGATAGTGAGTGTGTGTCTAATAGAGTCAATAGTATAGCGACCAGTAGTTGTAGCTCGGGTACTAACTTTGTGACCTTCTTTTCCGTTGAATAAAGAGTTTTCATCTGTCTTTATCTTACCCTCTGTATGTTTTTACTTGTATGCAGATATGGCCACTCCCAACGTCTTCGACCTGTACAATGCTGAGGAGGAAGAGGAAGTTCCTCAGCTCCGGCGAAAGTCGTCAAGGAGACAGGCCGACGAAACAAGCCAGAGACCGGCCAAGAAGAGTCGAACAGAAGACGCTCCCAGGGACGTGCCAGCTGGGCAAACTTCTACTCATCCTCTGGCTCCTGCTGAGAAGCAGACTCCTCCTCCCCCGCCTAACCCTCCGGCTGCGCCCACCGGGGAACAAGACAAGCGGGAAGAAGCTCTTGGGGCCAAACTCTTGAGCCATGCCTTACGAGCAGCTAAAGACCGCCTCGCGCACATCGCGAAGAACGACCGCGTCAAAAATGCACTAGTCGAGGCAGAGAGTATGGCAGTCGACCAAATCCTGAACAGGACTCTGAACGAAATAGCCAGCATGAATGCCTCTTTATCTCTTAGGCCTTAGTCTTTTTTTCTTTGTAATAGGTTCTAACTTTATCTTCTGTCCTCAGGCTTTGCTGTTTGCAACTGCTGCTCGTACCCGCACCCAAGCCACCATTGAACAGGTTCGGGCAAAGGCCATCGAGAGGCACCAGGTGAAGGCAGCCGAGGAGCTTTCGGCTGTAGAGGCCAGGCACGCAAAGGAGTTGGAGGCGCTGGCTCAGCAGAGGGATGCCGCGGTGACAAAGCTATCAGAGGCTGAAGTTACGAAGGCAGCTATAATAAAGCAGAGGGAGGAGTATCAAGATGCCAGTCGCACCCAGTATCGCGAAGTCAAGAGATTGGAAGAGGAGCATAAGTCCAAAGACGAGGTCATTGCTACTCTTGAGGGCAAAGTAAAGCAGCCGGAGCTTGACAACTCCAAGAATCTGGAAAGATATAAGAGTACGACGCTCTGGTGTTTTTACAATTTCTGGAAACACAATCAGGGTGCCGACTTCAGCTATCTTTCAAAAGATGTCAGGACTGCTGAGCTGGCTCGCTGCACTGCTCAACTGGCTGAAGAGGAGGCAAGAGCCAGGGTCCCTGCTTCCCCAAGTATTGCTGGCGTTGAGGAAGAAGGAGTTGTTGAGGATGCTGCCAACCAGAATGCTGATAAAGACCCTCCTGCTCCCAATGCCTCTTGAGCTTTTTTAATATTTTTTCTATCTTTTGATTACACGACCCACGGGTCGTGATGTAAAGACAATATTTTTATTTTAAACTTTGCTGCACGGGCAGTAAACCTTTTCTTTTATTTGAATAGTTACATCCAAGCAATGATGCTTGCGGTGTAAAAGATTTCATCATGATGCTATAACATTTTCATTTATTATAACATTTGTCCGTATGACCGAACTTAGCATAATACTTTGGCTTGATTTGACAAAATATAAATTTTGAAAAATACTCTAAGTACCTTAGCATGCTTTCACTCATTTTGTTCATGTGTTTACATATCTCATGGTATGCTTTGCTATCGATGTGCCTTATATGCCCCCCAAGTGATCGAGGAGCTTTAGGTCCTTGGTCACTTGCCTTGACCATGACCTGTTCGAACATTCCTGTTCGGGTGAAAAAATAATACTTGTAATACAGCAAAACAACACACGTAATGAACAAATACTTGTAAATATAAATTTACAAAAGTTGGCAAAAATGACTGGCTGCGCACAGTCCCTTATAATCTCGTATTAAAAATGGACTAAACATGTCTTTACGAGTGATTCTTGAAATAGAATCTTACATATACGAGCGATTAGTCATACAGCGTGGCTAACCCTCTTTGCTAAACTTGTAAAAAGAAAAAATTAATACAAGCCAGTCCTTTAAAAAGGACTGTTCACTGATAATACTTGCGCAGGTGTTCTCCATTCCAATAACGTGGAACGAGATCTCCGTTTAAGCGTGCAAGTTTGTAGGTGCCCGGATGAAGGACTTCTTCAATCTGGTAAGGTCCTTCCCAATTAGG
Organism: Humulus lupulus; assembly: GCF_963169125.1. NCBI lineage: Eukaryota > Viridiplantae > Streptophyta > Magnoliopsida > Rosales > Cannabaceae > Humulus > Humulus lupulus. The sequence goes on from NC_084794.1 coordinate 231,502,573, forward strand.
TCTGAGCACTCCAGCAGTAGGGTCGCGGGTATTTAAGAAAACTCGTCGTAGCACCAAGTCTCCGACGTTGAATTTTCTTTCTTTAACTTTGGAGTTAAAGTACCGGGCGACTTTTTGTTGGTATGCAGCAACTCGGAGTTGGGCCTTCTCCCGTATCTCGTCAATCGAGTCTAGGGATTCCATCATCAGTTGGCTGTTCTGGTCCTGGTCGTATGTTAGGCGTCGATGTGAGGGGGGATCTAATTCGACAGGCAACATTGCCTCATATCCATAGGCTAAGGAAAATGGGGTATGTCTTGTCGCTGTTCGGTGAGACGTTCTATAGGACCAGAGGACTTCAGGCAGTTGCTCTGGCCACGCTCCCTTAGCTTCTTCAAGCCTCTTCTTTAGGGTGTCTTTAAGAGTTTTATTCACGGCTTCGACCTGCCCATTCGCCTGGGGGTGTGCAACGGAAGAAAAGCTTTTAATGACACCATGTCTTTCGCAGAAATCGGTGAATAAATCGCTGTCAAATTGGGTTCCGTTGTCTGAAACTATCTTTCTAGGCAAACCATATCGACAGACAATGTTCTTGATAAAAAAATCAAGGACTTTCTTGGTCGTGATGGTAGCGAGAGGTTCAGCTTTGGCCCATTTGGTGAAGTAATCAACTTCTACGACTGCGTACTTTACTCCGCCTTTCCCTGTAGGTAGGGATCCAATCAAATCTATCCCCCATACTGCAAAAGGCCACGGACTTTGCATCTGTTTTAATTCGTTTGGAGCTGCTCGTGGAATCTTGGAGAATCTTTGACATTTATCGCATCTTCGTACAAACTCCATCGAATCCTCGTTCATAGTTGGCCAGAAGTAGCCTTGCCTTAGAATCTTCTTTGCCAAACTCTGCCCCCCAGCGTGATCCCCACATAAGCCTTCATGCACCTCTTTCATGAGTTCCTTAGCTTTTCCTGGTGTAACGCATCTGAGTAGTGGCAAGGAATATCCCCTTCGGTACATAATACCATCGACCAATATGTACCTAGAAGCTCGCCTTTGTAGAGTTCTGGCTTTGTTTCTATCTGTTGGTAGCGTACCATTTGTCGGATACTCCAAGTAAGGTGCCATCCATGTATCTTCCATTCGAATCTCCATACTGGATTCGACCGCTTGTATGCTTGGCTTACTCAGTCTTTCTACTGGCACAATGTTCAAAGTGTCAGCATCCTTCGCGCTCGCGAGTTTGGCTAAGGCATCTGCATTTGAATTCTGATCTCGCGGAATTTGCTGGAGGGTGTACTTAGTGAACTAGGCTAGCAGGTCTTTTGTTTTATTTAAGTAGGCCACCATTTTTAAACCTCGCGCTTGATATTCTCCTAGAATTTGATTCACCACCAGCTGTGAATCACTGTAGATATCAAGCGTCTTTATGCTCATATCTTTCGCCATTCTCAACCCAGCGAGGAGTGCTTCGTATTCCGCTTCATTATTTGACTCGGTGAAGTCGAACCTGATGGCGCAGTGAAATCGATGCCCTTCCGGCATTATCAATATCACTCCCGCTCCAGCGTGAGATTCGTTGGATGACCCATCCGTGAATAACTTCCACGAAGGGGCCTTCTCTTGAGACTCAGGCGCACTAGGCTGTTTGCACCACTCGCTGTCTGGGAGTTCGGTGAACTCTGCAATAAGGTTGGCCAAGACTTGTCCCTTGACTGCTGCTCGCGGTGAATAAGTTATATCGAACTGCCCCAGTTCGACTGCCCATTTTTAATAATCGTCCAGCCGCTTTGGACCTCCTCCAGGTCCTTGACGGGTCCAACGTTTTCTTCAAAATCCCCAAAGCAAGGATCTAAGTCTCCATCCTCACTTTGGGCAACACCCTATTTGGTGACTTCATCACCGGATTGGGCTTGTGTATCAACTTCCATCTGCAACCTATCTGAGGTAGTGCTCTTCGATGTTCCATTCTTCGCCTTTGTGATTGAGGCGTTGTAGCACTCCCTGGCTTCCCTTTGGTTTCCCAACACACGTCCTACCCCCGCGTCTGTTGGGAACTTCATGGCCAAGTGCCACATAGAGATGACGGCCCGTAGATCAACCAGTATAGGCCTTCCAATAACGACATTGTACGCCGAAGGACAATCGACCACTACAAAAGTGGCGAGTAATGTCCTTGTTGCAGGCGTTGTACCCGTCGTTACTGGCAGTTTGATCAATCCAGCGGGGGCGAGTCCTTCTCCAGAGAAGCCGTATATCGTTTGGTTGCAGGGCTCCAAGTCCTTAACGGACAATTTCATGCGTTCCAGTGTTGATTTATACAGGATATTCACTGAACTTCCTATATCGGCCAGTACTCTCTTCACCATCATGTTGGTCATCTGGATATCCACGACCAGCGGATCGGAATGTGGGAAACGGACATGTTGGGCATCGCTGTCAGAGAAGGTTATTTCACCTTCCTCTGCCCGAGCCTTTTTTGGTGCACGGTCCTCCACAGTCATCATCTCGATGTCCTGGTCGTGGCGCAGAGTCCGAGCATATCGTTCCCTGGCCTTTCCGCTATTTCCCACGAGGTGCGGGCCTCCGCAGATGGTCAAAAGTGTGCCAGTCACGGGGGTAGGCTGTAAGGGTGGCGAGCGTTGGCGCGCGGGCGCCTGCTCGTTGCTACCCGGAGCTTCTCGTTGGGAATTTCCCGAGGCCCGTACGTATCTTCTCAAGTGTCCTTGTCTAATAAGGAACTCAATTTCGTCTTTTAACTGGTTGCATTCATTGGTGTCATGTCCGTAGTCGTTATGATAACAACAGAACTTGGTAGTGTCTCTTTTCGAAATATCCTTTCGAATGGGGCCAGGTTTTTTATAAGGCACACTAGAACTTGTGGCCTGATAAACCTCTCCCCGAGACTCAATGAGGGCAGTGTAGTTAGTGAACCGAGGTTCATAACGATTACCCTTGGCTCGTTTATTGTCGGAGGTAGAAGGCTCGTTATACGGTCGTTTTTCACCATTCTTGTCTTTGTCGTTGCCATTAGGTTTGGAACCATTGGCGGATTTGGCGGGTTCGGAAGCCTTCTTATCCTTGCTTGAGGGCTTTCCATCGTCAGCAATGGCTTCTTCGAGCTTGATGTAGCGATCAGCCCGGTCCAAAAATTCTTGGGTAGTTCTTACTCCTTCCTTTCGGAGACTTTTCCAGAGGGGAGAACGACGTTTAACTCCTGCGGTTATGGCCATCATTTTTCTTTCGTCCCCCACTGTTTTCGCTCCAGCCGCCGCTCGCATAAAGCGTTGGATGTAGTCCTTCACTGATTCTCCATCCTGCTGGCGAATTTCAACCAGCTGGTTTGCTTCGGTCGGATGCACACGGCCTGCATAGAACTGTCCGTAAAACTCCCTTACGAACATTTCCCAGGAAACTATGCTTGCGGGAGGGAACTTAAAAACCATTCCTGCGCGGCTTCAGAAAGTGTTGCAGGGAAGATCCTGCACCGAGCGTCTTCAGACACTTTCTGAATGTCCATTTGTATCTCAAATTTATTGACATGAGATACTGGATCTCCGTACCCGTCAAAATTTGGAAGTGTAGGCATTTTGAACTTGCTTGGAGTTTCGGCATTAGCTATCCTTTGTATGAAAGGAGTGCCTTTCCTCCTATCGTGGTCGATATAAGATGTCCTTCCCCCGACCAGCTGCTGCACTGCTTGGTTGAGGGCATCTATTTGGGCCTGTACAGCGGCAGGAATTGCTGTGGCATCTGTTGCTGTGGGGAGGTTATCGCCATGCCGGTCGCGGTGATCGTTGAGTACATCACGCAAGTCTTCGTCTCTTCTCCGCTGCTTGCTACCCCCGAGCCAGTTGAAGACATTATTTTGCTTGGGCTGCCCCCCAGCGTCCCGTCTATTGGGCTGGTCATCTTGAGGTACCTGGCTCCTGCCTTTACCTCTTTCTTCATTCCTTCGGCCAGCGTTTCCCTTGCCTGAGTCGGCCTCATTATATCCATGGCCATCTCTGAACCTTGATTGGCTATGGTGAGATTGACTGTTCCCTCGATTTCCGTCCCTGGCTGAAATGTCCCGAACGTTAGAGGGCGGCCTGCGCTGGTCGTGGTGTCCCCGTGCATTATCATGCCGTGGGGGACCCCGGACCGCAGAGCCTAACTCTGAGTCCCTTCTGTTACCAGGGGGATAATGACCTCTGTTCGGTAGGTTTGGCTCATCGCCCCTACGGCGTCTAGGACTACGAGGCTGATGCTCGGCCCTATTCTGCCTTTGTGGCGGGGGATTGCCGCGACCAGCTTGGGATGGTGGTTGCGCCTCAGGGTCCAGTGGGACATCGTCATGGGGCACCTGAGGCTGCTCGGGCCTTTGCGGACTCGAAGGCTGGATTGGTGGGCTGGGATTAGGGCCCCTCTGGGGTGGCCCATTGACAGGTTGGTCAGGCTGCGAAACAGGTGTGGCCTGATTCCTTACCAGTTGCAAGGCCGCCTCAAGGGCTGCCATGGCTTCGCTCTGGCGGCGGTCCATCTCCGCCTGCCTTTTGCTTAATTTCGCGCGCTGCCGTTCAATCTCCTGCTGCTGCCGCGCCACAACTTCGGCAGCAGTCTCTTGACTGGCTTTCAGACTAGCCAGCTCCTCCTGCAACGCCCCCAGGGTACTCTTCAGCGTTGCATCATCCATCTCTTCCTCCTCAAAGTCCAGATGTGGTTCATCCTCCGCCACGCTCGCAGGGGGAGGAGGAGGTGGGTTTGATGGCGCAGCAGTGGCCGCCTGTCCAGCTTTCCTTCCAGTTTTCGCCATTAGTTTTCTCAGCAATGATAAATCAAGCTCTCAATGAAAGCACCAGAATGTTGACCCAGATTTTGGTCAACTGACACGGAGTCGGAATATGCTTGATGTGAATGAATATGTTAAGAAGAATCAAATGACGAAAAGTAATAAGAACACGATATTTTATAGTGGTTCGGCCCCAAGATTTGGTAATGACCTACGTCCACTTAGACTGTTATTGATATAAGAATCAAAGGGGTGATCAAAGAACAAGGGTTCAATGAGTTTCACTAACCTCTGAAGAACAATACAATATTCCAAGGAGAATTACTCTAATCTCAAATAATTCGAAAGCCCAGAGTCCCTTCCTTGAGCTATCTTTTTCTATTTATAGGCTCAAGGGGGATTACAAAAGATCGTTACAGATATTCTCTCCTGAATAATCGGATACTCAGGAGATTGTGTGAGTTAAATTCGGGATTTACAAAGATCTTCACAGTAATGTTACTTTGTGTGCGGAACCATCGACCAGACTAGTCGCAGGTAAGACTGGGCTGCTTACTGCTTCTAGTGCGTCCTCTGGTCGATACCCTAGCAGAGCTCTTCCAGGTGTCAGCCACGTGTCCAGGGATCACTTGCCACGTCATCAATGCTAATTTTTTGGATAACAATATATATAAAAGAGATAAGTTTTGGTGTAAAGCAAAGCATAATATTCTTCCAAAAAAATTAAATAAATAAATTGTAAAGCAGAATACTTCATCTTCATCATCATTATTATTATGGAATTTGGTAGAGAATTATAGGGTTTAGTGGACATAATACTAGTGGGATTACATTGCAATAGTATTTTTATTTAATCATGCAAAGTACGTATTTATATAAATATATACATATAATAACTTTATGGTTTCTTTAAGTGCAATTTAAAACGCTTTTAGGCAAAGAAACAATTTTAAACTATGTACATATATATATATTTTTGGACAAATAACATTTTTTTCTCCCTGAATTATGGTTTTTGTAGAGTCTTGTCCCTCGATTTTTTTTGCGTTGCAAAAATCCTCCTCGAATTATAGAAAACATTAAAAATGTGCCTATTTTGTTGCATTTTGATCAGTTTTTAAAACAGTTTGCTGATGTAACATTGATGTGATGCTAATGTGGCGCGATTCGAGAGTCCAGACGAAAATTACACGCATAAATGGTAGTCTAATGATAAATTCTAAGAGTATGTATATACATTCTTAGAGCTAATATTTGTATATTTAGCACCAATAAATTTGATTTCGGATAACTTCAGTCAGTTAAATAGACATTCATACTTCAAAAAATGAATAGAATACAATAGAAGGTGCACATTTTCAATGATTTCTATAATTCGGGGGATATTTTTGCCATGCAAAAAATTCGAGAGGCAAAATTCTACAATAATCATAATTCAGGGGGAAAAATATTATTTGTCCAATATTTTTTAAAGCATGAGACATGAAAATTTGACAACATATCTCATTCCAATAAAACCTAAAAAAATATGTATTATAATTATGGAATAATTTTCTATATAGCTAATAACGTACGCAATATATATGCTTTGTATATCATATATTATTTTAAATTAGGACCACTCTAATTAATATATGAACAATAATACTTATTAATTTCTATGGTGAAAACAATTACAAATTTGTGCAAATACATGTGGTAGATGCAGGTGGAGGATTAGTTAATTTGTTGTAATATATTGCAAGGCAAGTTTGCTAATTAAGCATCAACTTTTTAATTAAATAATTTTAAAAATATGATCATATAATTGAATTAATTCTTTTTTATAATTAATTTAAGACGATATTTTCTTATCAGACTTTAAAACTCTAAAGATATTTTTTTCTTTGGGGTCTATAATTCTTTAATTTATGATATTTTGGTTTTATTTTTCAAACATTAAAGTCAATCACCACATAGAATGTAGTGCAAATTTTCATACATATGGTGTCATACATTATTGTTTTATAAATATAAATGATGATACATCATTTATTTCATTATCAAATTTAGTGACAACAAATTTTTTATTAAAATATTAAAGAATAAAACAAAAAACTCGAGTTCCCCTTTTAGCATATTCATCTCATGAGTAATATTATCGATGTTAAGCAATTGCAATTGATGACAAAAAAAATATTTTTAATCCTTTTCTATTTTGAATAAATTAGAAAATTCACCTTTTGGTTTAATTTGTTATTTAATTAAAATCTCACCTCACATCTCAAGTCTATGCAAATCCACCCTAAGTGAAAATGCGATCATAATGACAAAAATACCCTTATTTAAAAACTTGAATGCATATAGAAAGAAACATGTATACAAACTACAAAGCTCAAATAATCACATTCCTTGCAAATACGTCAATCTATAAATTGACCTTAGAAGCTAGCATACTTTAAAGACTTCAAATATTTTAGGGTTTTTATTTATATATTTTTTAAAAGTAATGTTCCATGCATGCAATAATAAATAGAAAAAACATATGTAACACGACCCAATTATATTTAATAACAGGCTCTAACTATTATAAGAAAAAGTGTATATATTAGGCCAAAATGGTTAGCTGGTAACCATCAAATGAAGCTGGTTCTCTACTACTCTTATTCATTATTATTTATTAAAAAGTAAATAAATAATAAATGTATACATTAAAAAACAATCAAATCAAATTTGGAACTCTTTTCCATCGAATGACAAAAAAGGCTAGCTTACAAGAGCTATCGATCATGCAAAACAATCTCAGATAGTCTTTTATTTATTTATTTAATTATTTTATTGCTTATTTGGATCTAAACTTTCATGAGACAAAACATGACCTTAAACAAGGATCATCATGATCATGATGGTGATTGTAACAAATCATAGCCGTTGGCAAGTACAATCTTGAATGTGGGCCTTAGGTCACGTTTGGTTGAGAAGAATAATATGAAAAATAATAATAATAATTGATAAAAAAAAATAGATTTTTTTAATGGTTTTTCAAACAGGGTGCATAGTTTTTTTTATATATCCTTGAGGTGTTTAAAATGCTATTTTGTAAATATTTAGTAAACAATAAAAATTGTTGTATAAAGTGATTATAAAAAATAAAAAAATAAAAGTTATTTTGCTAAGCACAAGAAAATACATTTTAATTTCACTGTATTCTTTTAATTAATTATAATTTAAAATATTAGAGCGTCAATTTAGTAAAATAATTTTTACACCATTTTGATGATACAAAGACTATACTTCTCAATAATTAAAACAAAAAGTATTTCAATATACAATAATTTTTTCATTTATATTAAATTTTATTTTATTTTGATGAATATTGCTAAAAGACATTGGTGCCCGCACTGTCCAACACTTCTTGACATAACATATCATTATTTGTGTAAATTAATATATCATATATTTCACTTTAAAATAGATTATACAATACCCTATAATAAATTGCACTATCCTCCATTTTTTTTTTCACTTACAACACCCTAACCATTCACTTGCTCTTGAACATATACTGAAGCTCAAGGGCCCTAGAATGGATCCCACCCCATTATTCTTATTGGTTCTTATATAATATGGCTTAAGTGCTACCCTTTCTTTCTATCTCCTACTCCACTTGAAGTAGCTCTCCCCTCCAACCAAAGTCATTGCCACACAGCTCATATATGTAACCGACAAAGTACACCTGTTGTTTTCCATTATCCTCTCCATATAATCTTCATTATCCCTAAATTACCCTCCATTCATACCCTATATATCCAATATACCCTCCATCATTTTGGGTTTATCTAGTACCTTATTAAAAGGTGGCAGTCTTATTATACTAGGTTTCTTGTCTCATGTGTTGTCTATCATTTGCTTTCATAACTTACTTAGTTATCCTTTTTATAGGAAAATTCTACAATACAGGCATGCCTCTTGTCTCCATTGGCAGGAGCATTTTTTATTTTAGTGCTCGAAGAAATTTAACTCAATTTTTTTATATGACGGTGTACACTGTAGTTATAATAGGTATCTTACTAATTTTTAAGAAATTCTAAATAATTTACGGTGCCGAAAAAGATTTCAAAATAATTTATATCACACGTGTATAAAACAGATTTAAAAACAATCTGTTTTCATATTTTCAGTATATGGATAGATTACAATTCAATTTTTTTATATGACGATGTACAATATAGTTATTTAGAATCCTCTACAAATTTTTGGGAAATTCTAAATAATTTACAATGCTGAAAATAAGAAATATGTTGTTTTTTGAAGTTTTGTTTTATACGAGCGTAAAACAAGTTATTTTGAAGTTTATTTTCGGTATCGTAAATTATTCTAAATTTTTTAATAACTGGTGAAAGATCTTAAATAATTACAATGTACATCGTCATATAAAGAAAATTGGATTAAAAAAATTTCAAGTACCAAAAATAAAGATGTCCTTACCAATGGGGGCAAAAAACATGCCCCCATGTAGTCGTCCCCCATTTTTATAACTATCTGAAGCACATATTTTTATAGATATTAAAATAAAAATATTTTAATCATATTAAAAATAAATTTGATCAAAAATGTACTTGAGATATTTTTTATAAGAGAAGTTTAAATTGATACTAAAGCAAATAAGAGGATAATAAAGTAGTGTGATCTCTTAATTAATATTGATAGCGAGAGAGGAATGAAATGAGGGTTAACATCTCATGTTTGAATGAATAAGAAACATCTTTGTTTATTTGCATAATAAGATAAGTGTCATGTGTGTTCCACACCATATAAAATTAAAATTAAAATGATTAAGCTTTAGTTGAATGTGACATGGGTACATGGCAAGTGGAGAATAAGGAGCGATGAGGGGTAAATTTGGAATTTGGTAAAAAGAAAGGGAGATTTTAAATTAATTTAGAGGGTGTTAGGGCTTTATCAAAAGGGTTAAGAAGGAGTAATCAAAGATGGGGCCAAAGCAATTATTTGGATGGAATGTCTTGTCTCTTTTATTGCTTTTTGGTTAAGATATATGAACATTTTCTTGACCATGGGACAAATAATCTCCTCTATTTGATCCCTACATAAGTTTCCCTTAATCATGCTATTATATTAATCTAACTAAAGTAATATTAATTAATTAAATTTACATTTATGTAATTAATTTATTAAAGTTGGTAGCTTTGCATCACTCTTACAACTTTTGTGGTGGGACATATATCTCCCAATTGCTCAAAAAATTTGAATTTCAAATACAGGGAATAAGTTACTTTTGACAAAAAGAGACAAAGAGGAGGGAAAGGAATAATAATTTATGATAATATAGCTAAAATAGGCTTCGATATTTATTATATTTTCATAGTGTGTAGCTTTATTGTTAAAACCCTAAAACAATGAAAACACCAAATTTGATATTATAATATTACTAAATGGACAAATTTCCTTGTATAAATGATAGGCTAACTTTGAGAGACTCAAATTCAAATATATATTGGTCTTGAGGGTATTTTTTTTAATTAAAAAAACAGATAATGCTCTTATTTTATTTTTTATGAGAGAGAACTTTCACCATTATATTATTGAAAATTGATTGCACCAACCACAAAATGGAAACATCAAATGTCATGATTTTTTCTATTAGGGCAAAGAAAGTGATGGTTTGACTTTGAAATAGCTAAGCTTTAACATGATTTTGACAAATTAATTTGTGTGTACCTTCCTAATCTTGAATGAAATCAAGCATAATATATATACTATTAGAGATTAAATTCTTTTACGTCAATATTGGTATCTTAATTATACAAGTTCACAAGTGAAATGAAAGCATGAAAAAACAAATAATTAAAATCGTAACAAAGTGATTCAGTTTACCCAATCCGCTAAAATAATTGAGAATGAATAAGTTGCGACCTAATTAAGTTATTAAGAAACATATAAAATAGAGGAGTATTTTAATAAATAATGTTTCACCTACGTACTTATAAGAAAATTATATTATATTCACATACCAACTAAGCTTTTGAAATTTTAATAGGTAGGGACCCAGTTTATTTTTAATGGGAAAATAATTTTTAAGGAATTTAATGTAAATTAAGCACACTAAAAAGTTAATCTTATATTAATAAAGAACGTCTTTTGTGTATGGAACATAGTTAAATGAATCGAATAATGTGAATAATAGTCCTTAGTCACAAACGCTACAGTAAGCACAAAATGAGCAAACAAATATGAAACCTGTTATGTATTAAATGTGAATATGTTCATTTTTAGTCCCGTAATTATTGAAAATACAAAATATTAAATTTAATTTTTTATTAAAATTTATTTTATAGGTACAAAATCACATGTAAAAATATATGTAGTTTTTTAAAGAATGGTTTATATTCTTTTTTACTTTTCTTTTTAAAAATATGTAATATGAAGATAGTTTTGCTGATGTAGTTAGGAAATTGTTGATTTTTTTTTATAGGTTAAATCAAATGCTACATTTTTTAGTAACCATACCATGTATAAAATGACTTTTTTTCAAAGGATAATGGTGTTAAGTAGTAGGAACTATAATTATATTAAATATAAATGGGAAAGGTTTGTGATTTGAAAACTATTTTCTTTTTAAAAAAAACTAAAACTCTGTAATTCCAAAAAAAAAATTAAAACTTGTGGGGTACACATAAATTAATGGATTGGTTGAGTATTTTAAAAATCTAAATCCAAATATGTATTTAAATTTTAATTTAAAAAATAAACCAAATTTTCATATTTTTTAGTATTCGAATTACTGTTTCCAAAAGCTTTTCAAATATTCTCCTACTTTTTTATTTTAAGATTTCCAACCAATGACAAGTTCAATTTTTTAAAATTAAAAAATAATAAATAACAATACACTCAACCACAATTTTTAGAAATAAGTTTTCGCATACTACATTCATATTTTTGTTTCAGATTCACTCTTTTAGAAAACACATTTTTTAAATCACAAACAATCTAACCTTAAACAAACTCATTCGCTTTTCTTATACAAAGACTTGTTTTTTGTTTCTTGTTAAGAATGGAATTTATTTGCCATCACCAAATTATAAGAATAAGCAAAAATGGATACACATTATTGCACAAAAGGATGAATTTGCTTTTTTTTTTTCCTTTTAGTAAAAGATGTCATTAAGAACTAATTATAATGATTGTTGGGAAGCCCAATTTGAGTCATTCTATTGAAATTGCTTATTAAAAGAAAATTTTCTTGTTCAATTATTATATTTGTCTTTTTTTTTTGTTATGTTACAAAAACATCTTAAATCATTATTATCTTCGTAAAAATAATTTTTGATGAACCATAGATTAATAATGACATAATTTTATTATTTTAATAGAAATAACTGACTAAAAGATATTCCGAGATGTAATATGTTGACGTCGTTTTTTGTCAACTTAAATCTGAAGATCACTAAACAAAGATTTAGGAAATAAGAAAAGAACAGTAGGATTTTTACGTAGTTCAGCAGTTAAAATCTGCCTAGTCCACGAGTCAATATTATTGATTCGTGATATTCTCTCAAAACTTTCTCAGAGCAATTCAACAGAGTATTTCTCAGTACAATATTGTGTGTGAGTACAAATGAAATTTCCCAGGCTATTTATAGACCTGATTAGGAGAATCTCTTCCATTAATTCAGGGAAGTTACAATCAATTATACAGATTAGAAATAAATACATTAAATGCATAAAATCCCATGATAATTGAGATTGAATACCAGATAACAACAAATCCCTAAGGAATAGGGATCTCCTAACAATTGTCGTGTGCAAAACGCGTTGCTGACCTCGAACGCAAGGTTAACGCGCCTTTCGAGATCGACCAACACTTCGAGCTCGTTATTCTAGTCAGCCTCCTCCTTAGCTAGTGATTTCATCGAGCTCAAACTTCGAAGACCAACATCTTCGAGCTTGCAAATAAGGCTCGAATAACACCCATATGCATCGGAGAAGATACGTTCTTTCGAGCTTGATGCTTAAGCTCGAACCTTTTAAGCTTGTGCTCGATCACCAACAAGAACAAGTTAGGAATCATGCAAATTTATACAAGTGTCCAGCCACTACTTGTCATTTTCGAGCTTACGCTTTACGAGCCTACATTTCGAGGCTCATTTATGACTGTGTCGAAATTTGGGTGTAACATTTTTCCCCCTCAAAAGTGTTGGTTCGAATTCTATGAGAAGGAAACTTTTGAACTCCACTTTTCGAGAAACGTGCTACCTACCACACTCGAGTGTAGACATACGTCACTTGGGGATCGCACACTAGGAGTACTCAAGTACTCTCTATTCCCGCACACGTCCTTTCCTAGGATCTTTTGGCCGCCAGTTTCTATAATTAAATATGATCCATTGGATCCTCTTTTAATCCAAATCAATGGCCCATACCCTTTCAACCTTTAACATCCCCGCTAGGGTGTATATATACCCTCTTCATCTTCATCATTCTCATTTTTACTCTTCAGAAAGCAAGAACCAGAGAGAGAAAAGAAAAAACCAAGGTTTTCTTTGCATGTTCTCTAAGCCCAAAAGATAGAGTACCCTGTCCTCCTTTGGTTCTGTAAATCGTTCCTACAGCCACTCCTTCAATCAGCAATCTCTTCATATCCACAATCTAATTAGCATAAGTTCTTTGATCTTCCTTTGGTATACATAGATATATATATATATATTTTAACATATTTCATTTGTTCGTAAGAATAGTTCTCTAGTTTCTACCATATTTTAAAGGCTTTTCTTTGTATTAAGAATATTTTTTATTTGGGTTGATTTGAATCACGGTTTAGACCACAAAAACTTTGGGTAGAAACATGTAAAAATGAAGTTTTTTCTGGTTATGGGGTATTTTCAGTTGTAAGTTTTGTGTGGCTTAAGAAATAAGGTTTTGGATTAGGGTTTTAATGCACGAATCCCGAAAATCATAGCCTTTTCGACTAACTGCCCACTTTTTACCTGGAAATTCGGGATTCTCTTATTTTATATTGATCGTATCCACCCAACTCTCGCTTGGGTGCACTCTCGATGCCCGAACTTTACAATAGTTTGGGATAGACATCCGAGTTAATCTCGCCCTTTCGAGCCTTGAGTCTCGATTGAGGCAATCTTGTTATCTCGAGCTTGCAAACTCAAGTTATCAAAATAAATTTTTCCACTTTAAAATTATGGGCCCTCACCTTTTTCTTTCTTGTTAGATGTCGTAGTCTTTAGAGAATTGGTGGGGGCCTGGGCTTGCCATCCCTTACCATTCATTAACTCCCAATCCTGAATTTCCATTCACATGAAATCAGCGACTAATTCGCGAGCACGAAGAAAGGTGCGAACAAGAAGTCATACAAGCTCACTTCCGATGCCAAATTGACGAGGTCGAGGAAAGGAAAAGGAAGAGACTCCAAGTCGTAGTCTATCCCGACCCAGATCCTGAGATCTGGCCTATTCCCTTAGATCCCAAACTTAAAGTCACTGTCGGCTTTCCACCTAGTGAGATTTCATTCACTCTAATGGAGGATACTTCAACACGTCCAACCACCTCCCAGGCTCTCTCAGTCCCTACCTCGTAGGAGGAGTTTTTCGAGGCTGAGTACTACCATAGGTCAGTTACTTCCACCGCTCATATCTCTGAGCTACTGGCCTACCATGGTCTTAAGCTTTATGGTACACTGATGTGCCGTCCTGCAACCTCCAACAAAATGAGTTGTTATGCCTCGGAAGATGGCAATCCCGATCGTAAGGTCAAGCTCATCTCCTGAAGCTGCGAGCACATGAGGGCTGGGGCCCTGTTGTCCCTAAAGGGCTACTTTAAAAATTTCTTGAACTATGTCGGCCTCGCCCCTTTCCAACTCTAGACCAACTCTTTCAGAGTTTTGTCAGCCCTAAGGTCGATGTACCAAGAAATGAAGTGGGACGGGCCTTCAACACAAGAGATATTTTATCTTTTGCCTCAAGAGCAACCCTTCTCGAGCTCACGGAGGAGATGGGTTCTACTACCTATCGAGCAACCCGAAGGAGAAGCAGTTGTTCAAGGACATCCCAAACCATCCTCCAAATTTCAAGATGATATTCTTCTGGATGGATGAGCTCGCTCCTTCCCAATTCTACTCCTTCCAACACATTCGTAAGTAGTTCAACACGTCTTTTCTATTTTTCTTTGAAAAATTGAGCTTGGAATATTTAATCCATTCTTGCCTGCAGCCAAGTATCACTAGCCTACTCCAACAAAGGCCATGAAGGAACATAGGGCAGCAATTCTCCAGCTCCCTTATGGTCGAAGGTCCTTCACCTATCTCCTCCACGAAGACAGGCTCTAAGCTTGTGGCCTTTTAGGCGAAGGCAAGTCCACAGATGATTTAGGGATTCGAAAATACTTGAGGTGGGAAGATGTGCCAATCCCCACCGCTAAACTTCCCCCCAAGAGGAGGCCTTTAGGCTCGCAACCCCATGCCACTACTTCCCGCCTACACGAGCGAGTAGTCTCAGGCAATGAAGCCCACAATGAGGCCTCAACGAGCTCGGCGGATGGAGGTAAAGTAGTGTTGGATCATTCCACGTGGTCTTCGTCATTACTTATGCACGAGCCTGACGTAATGATCCTATTTGAAGACCCTAGGGATAACTTCTTAGTATGGTCGAGGGTTGACCTTAGAGTCCGTATGTTCAATTGCTGGCTAGAAAAATACCATACCATGTATAGTTTAAATGAGGTATGGGATGGGGTAGCTGTACAATATGAGACCAACATATATAGGGACCTTTTGAGACTATCCCCCACCTATAAAGAGGAGACTCCCCTAGAGTCATCAGAAGATAAGGGGATTTCTTAGTCTCCGAGCACAAGCTCGGCCGAAAGTACCAGTTAGGTTTCTTTTATCTTGGAGTCTTGTCTCTTATAATAACCTTTTTTTTATTGCTTACATACAATCTTTTGTTTCTCAGGTGACATGGACTCGAACTTGGACAATGTCCTTAACAAGCATGTGGCCTCGAGGGCGAATAAATGCCAAAGAGTGTCCTAGAAGGGAGGTCGCCCCTCTAAGCTGTCCAAGAAGACCGAGGTGGTCCCCCCTGGCCCAGGTGTCGTTAGACCCAAGCCATGCCGCTGAACTCACAGTGTAATGACCCAAATTTGCTAATAAGGCTTAGGGCTTTAATTAGTGCCTGGAGGGCAATAAGTGAATTTGTGTGAATATGTGATTAGAGATGCATGCTTAGGTGAATTATATATGTATGTGGGCCCCGTTTGGTTATTAGGGGCATGATTGTAATTTTAGCTCGAGGAGAGCATAAATGTGATAAATGTGAATAATTGTGATATATATGTGTTGCACGATCCGAGACAGTCTTAGGGAGCAGTTAGCTAGAAAGTCACAACGGGGTCAAAAATCCGACTCGGGACGAGTCGAGGGGTATTTTGGGTATTAGACATCTTATGGGGTTATCGGGTCATGGAAATAAATATTTGGAGATATATTTGAGGTTAGAATGCCTAGGGGGGATATTGGGGAAATTTACCATTTTTCCTTCGGGGACGTTTTTGGTACCCCGAGCCTTGAGGTAACCTTAGAAACTAAGTTAAACAAAACAAAACATATAATCATTTGGAACTCTCTAAACCGACCCATTCTCTCCCCCTCACTCGGTTTCTCTTCTGCACTTGGAGGCTTAGTGACATCTTGGAGGAAACTAGTCAAAAAAAAAAAACTAAGGAATTGGAGCTGGGATTTTGGGAGCTTGAGACTTGGAGCTTGGAAGAGGTGAGCTTTGGAGGTTAAGGAGCTAGTGAAAGCTTGAATTCATCAGCTGAGGTAAGGAGTCTAACTCTAAAATCCCTTGAGTCTCAGTTGAATTATAGCTAGAGTTGTAAGTTGCATGTGAACCAGAATTATGAGTTAAGTTTGGTTGTGGGTTGAGTTTAGAAGACTGTGTTGGATTTGTTGTGAGCTTATATGAAGTGGTAGGGAGGCTCAAGCTTAATTTTGGGTTTGGGTATTGAGTTGGGATGATTTTAGAAGGAATGGGTCGAAGGAAATACAGGGAAAATGGAGGTTTTCTGGGTTTGGAGGTGAGGGTCGCAGCTCTAGGAGGGGCATGCTGCGGCCCGTGTGCACGCAAGGCCTAGGGAGGCCACTGACCATGGGGCGCGCCGCGGCGCTTGACCAAGCATGCCGCAGCCTGTGTGTGTTTCCAGGGAGGCGTTTAGCCTCTGTTTTGAGGCAAGCTGCGACCCTTAAGGGGTTGGGCCGCAGCCCTAGTTCAAGATGCAAGGTGTCTAGTGGGATTTGACTTGGGAACCTAATTGTTAGGGCTCGGGATGGATTTTAACACCCGGATTGATAAAATCCAAGGTCCCAGAGACTAGAATTATGACCCAAAGCTAATTAATGGATTAGAACTTAATGGGTGGATGTTGTTAATGCGTTGTGACTAAGGTTTCGACGAAGCTCGAACTAGGGAACTGTGCTCGGGACATCGGTGCTTGGAAAGCTTGGGATACAGGCAAGAAAACTACTGTTCCCATAGAGCTTGAGTTGCAGGGCTTAGCCCTATATGACTGTGTTGCAGGGCGTGGCCCTTAGATTGAATTTATATGTGTTTAAGTATTTGTCTAGTTATATTATGTGTTCATATAAGTGAATGAACGACGATGGCCGAGAACGGCAAAGGCCGGGAACGACGAAGGCCAAGAACGGCAAGGGGCCGGGAGCAGTGTTTAGCACGCGGAGTGCGAGTTGCCAGGGTGAGACCCTAAAGGATACCTGAGATATCCTTATGGTATAGACCGCAAACCCAAGGCCTAGTATAGCGCCTGGGATGGCATGGCCGTACGTGTATAGCCTGATGATGGCTTGTTTATATGTTAAGTGTTTGATATGCATAAATTATCTGCTTGTGAGGGATTTTCTTGCTGGGATTTGGCTCACGGATGCTCTATGGTGCAGGTAAAGGCAAGGGGAAAATCAACCAACCTTGAGTACGGTGACCGTGACGAGCGGTGCGTACATGTCTGGTCTGCCTGGCTGCCATGGCCAGGGATATTTTTGGGAGACGTTTGTACTAAACTTAAATTTTGTCGTTTAGTCAACTCTGGTTATATTTCTGTATTGTAAATATTTCTAAACAATATTATTTTTGGGATCCCAAATGTTAAACACTTTATAATTTTCAATGAATGGCTTTATTTTCAATTTTATGACTCTGATTATGGTTTAATTACACTTTTGTCCTAAAACCTCGATTAGCGAGTTAATTGCACATTTTAAACTCACTTAGTAACGGCTCTAAGGCAGTAGGGCGTTACACACAGCGCCTTCCGAGGTCGGCCTGTGACATGCCACTAAGTCCACAACGCCTTCCAAGGTCGTGCCTCCCCATGTAGCCCAAGCGAGTCAAGTCCTAGCTCCTATACGAGACTGCTTCTTGTCGATCTCGACTTATGTGCCCGAGTTTGTGGTCGACAGTGCTGCTGGAACCCCTGGAATCAATCTCGGTTTTGATGCTTTGACCAGCGTGGGTCAAAGTTCTAGCAACCTCGGGGCCCCCCAGTGGGAATTCCTAACCTCCTGTCGAGACACCAACACTCTTTTCGACAAGAGTGGCGAGTTGTTCTCCTCGGTTAGTCATTTTTCCTAGCCCCTTTCTTTTGCGCTAACTCTGATTTGTACTTTGCTAACCTTGACCATTTTATTTGTTTTTGTGTGTAGCCATTCATATCCTCTGTTCAGCACTATTTCTTGCTGAATAGCGAGGTTACAGCGAGCAAAGCGCTTGTACAGAAGGCCCGAGATGCCTAGTTGAGGCTCGAGGATGACCTCAAGGAAGCCCGACTGGAAATTGTAGCAAAGGATGAGAAGGCCAAAAGGATTCCCGAACTTGAGTCGAAGCTGGAAGCGACCTTGAAAGAGGTCTAAAGGATTCCTGAACTTGAATTAAAGCTGGAAGCGACCTTGAAGGAGGGTGAGGACAGGGACTCCGAGATCAAGCATATTCGGGAACTCAATGCCAAGCTGAAAGAGGAGAAGAAGATGACCTTTGAGGTTATCGAGGGCGAGAAGGCTCGTCTTCTTGAGGAGTTTAAGACAAAAAAGGATTGCGCCGTAGACATGGCGATGTATCGAATTTGGGCTAACAACCCCGACCTCGATACCAGCTTCCTTGCTAGCCTGGAGACCGAATTCATTGCTATATGGCAGGCTCGACTTGAGGAGGAAGAGGTCAGGCTCGAGGCTGATGAGACGGCGGAGGCCCCCAGTGTTGGTTTTTATAGATCAAATCAGAGATAATACGTAGCGGAACAACAATCAAAATTGTTAATTTAACCCCACAAGATTTCTAGATCTACTTCTTCACATACATATATATATTGAATCAAAGATATGAATATAAAATTACCTCAAGTCCTTCCTTGCTGCTATCTTTTTGTATGACAAAAATCCTTGAGATTCCACACCAGGATCTTCCAAAATGTTCTCAACACTCAAAGAACGAGTGTGGGCTCGCTATACAAAATAATAGGAAAAATCTATTTATCAGGTGTTCTTAACACATGAGATCTGATAAAGTTTGGACCTAAGTTTTTGAAGAACAGTGACCTATGCTTGTATCACTGTTCTATTTCTCTCAGGAAGATTTCACGATATATTTTCTATCACTGAAAAGTTATCGTTCTGAAAAACTGATCTCCTATATTTAATATATTAAAAATAAAATAATAGATATTTTAAACAGTTTGAAAATAACTAATCAGTTATCATATTTTGTTTAAATAATAATATTTTAATCATATTACAATATCTCATTATTTATTTAATATTTAAATAACTAAAATTATGGAACAAAAAAACTTCTAGAAGCTTCTTATGTGGGTAGCACAGTGATTGTGCACTGTGCTACACGTGTACCACATGCCAAGGAAGGCATGTGATTTTTCCCAATTTTTCTTATTATTTAAAGACCAAAAATCCCAAAAATAAATTAATTATATTTTTGTGAAATCAAATAATCAATTAATTACACATAATTATACAATAATTATGTTTAGTGCATAGAAAATATTTTATTTATCAAATAAGTCATTTTGCCTATTTTTGTATTTATCTTTGTCAGTGTTTGTTTGAGTCATTTCGGGGACCATGGACCTATAACATTAAGCTCCAATAAATTGAAACTAAATAATTAAACTCTTTAATTATAATAGCTAATTTATTAATTATGATATTTCTCCACTATAAATTTAGAATTGCACTCTTTATGTTATAGATATACTTTTATAGAAATCTTATTTTAAGTCTTCCATTGATATAACCATCTTACAATAGTTCAACCCTCTAATTAATTAGTTCATAAATTAGAATGGAATCGTTACCATTTTACCTTTCTAATTTACTTCTTATTCCTTAAGTACCATTAATTCATTAGTGAATAATTAATCTATAATCTAATTATAGATTTGAGCTCAAAATCATTCAGTTCCAGAATTAACCCTTAAGGGAACTAATATACGATCCATTAGGAAAGATTAGATTATGTATTGTTGATACATGTTCCCAGCCATCCATGGTATTAAATCTCCAAAACAAAAATCATTAGCCTCATTCTATGAAGAGACCTTAACGAATGAATCAAAATATTTAATAAACATGAACAGGACTTCATGAACACTCAGGATTTAGGTTGTACTATAAATAATCATCAGTTTATGATATGAATTACAAGTCTTTATTATTAAATGATTTTTGGATAAAGACTTTTATTCATATCGGTCCATGTCATATATAATCATATTATATAAAGCACATTTACCGAGATGTCTTACCACATCAATAATCTGAATCTAGATTATTTGTATCAACATGATACTCAACAAATCGTACTTACAATCCCAATTAAGGAATTCCATAACTTCAATTTGTTGTTGTTGACTATTTTTATTCATTCATGTGATCTTAATTCTCTCGTACTAATACAAGATCACATCCTCAATAATGAATATGGAATTTTTTTGATATTTACAAAATTATTCAAATAATAATTTAATAATCTAAATATAACAATAATAAATCATTGTACTTATTTATTCATCAAAATAATAAATGTCTTTTACATGATTTTAGGAAATGCTCCTAACAATCTCTCACTTGTACTTAAAGCAAGTAGGGCATTTCTCTCAATCCCATGTTACGTACATGACCCTCGAATTGCTTTGCAGGAAGCGTCTTCGTAAACAAGTCTGCCAGGTTGTGTTTTGATGCGATTTTCAGAATGGACACATCTCCTCTATGTATGATTTCTCTGACTAAGTGGTATTTGCGCTCTATATGCTTTCCCCTCTTGTGGCTTCTTGGTTCTTTAGAATTAGCCACTGCTCCACTGTTGTCACAGTAAAGAACAAGTGGTTTCTCCACTTCTGGAACAACTTCTAGATCAGAGTAGAACTTTTTGAGCCAAACTGTCTCCTTAGCTGCTTCACAAGCTGCTATGTATTCAGCTTCCATGGTTGAATCAGCTATACTGGATTGCTTAATGCTTCTCCAGACAACTTCTCCACAACCAAGAGTGAATACTGACCCAGAAGTAGACTTTCTACTATTCTTGTCAGATTGAAAATCTGAGTCAGTGTATCCAGTAGGTTCAAGGTCACTACCCGAATATACTAGCATATAGTTCCTCGTTCTCCTGAGATACTTAAGAATATGTTTCACCGTAATCCAGTGTTCCAAACCTGGATTTGACTCCCTACTGCATTGTTAGGAACGAGTTTCCTAATACGCAGCGGAATGGTAGTGGGGTTGGCCTAGTGTACAACAAAATTTTTGTAACATATTTAAACTACCTTTAAATATGCGGATCCATTAATATACATACATTAATCATAAGCAAGATAATAATAGAAATTATACCTCTTGAAGCCTATCAAGTGTCCTTGCTATCTTTTCATATTTAGAACGATCTTCCTATTCAAGCCGCTCCCACGTACTCACACCAAGATCTTCCAAAGTGTTCTCTACACCTCAAGAAGTGTGTGGGCACTTAGAGAATGAAGGATAATTTATTTGTGATTCTACTTGATGTACTCATCACATGAGATCAAGAGAATAGGCCTGAGAATTGGTTCGTTTATTTTCAGGAAGAGAAAACTATCGTTCTATTTTTCACAGAGAGAATGTTCTGAGTTGTCTCACATACATGAATATTTTTCTGATTAGTCATACTTAAAAGAAAATATTCAAATTTAAAATAAATCTGTAACCATTTTACAATTTACTTTTTAATTAATTAATTATTCTATTAATGAAAAAATCTAAAAACCAAATTTTGAATTATCCATTAATTAATTAAATAAATAAAAATGAAAAATCCTATCCCTGAAATTTGCTCTACACGCCACGAACAGTCCATGGACTGTGTGTGCACGTGTAGCCTCCTTAATTTTAGGGATGTTGGTTTTTCAATTTTTATTTAATTATTTATTCAAACTGCTTTGTCAGATAAGATCTAACAACCTGATAACTAATTCAAATTTGAATTCAAATTTAAATTAATTATCTTTTTAATTAATTATCAAATATAATTAATTATTTGAATAAATATTAATCTTTTAAATTCAAATCCAATTTGAACTTATCAGATTATTATCTCCCACTCAAATAAAGATATTTAATTAATTCTACAAATTAATTAAATCCAATATTTTCGAAAATAAATATTTAATTTATTATAATTTTGAAAATTATAATTAATTAATTATTTAATTAAATTTCGAAATTAATTGAATTATTTAATATAATTTCGAAAATTATACAATAATTAAATATTAATTAATTTTGTTAACTACAACTAATTTGTAATTAATTAATTAATCGCTATTATCATATAATTGCATATTTGGCGTGAAGAACAAAATTCTTCTTAAATATGTCTTTAAATTATTTTTCCCTTTCATATCAACTCTTACCTTGAACAGTGTTGATAGAGCCGCTATGGGGACCTATGGACCTATAATTCTAAGCTCCAATAAATTTGAGATTATTAATTAAATAATCTTAATTTATTAATCTCATGATTATTCCACTATAAATATGAGACTGCACTTTTGTAATTATAGACATTTCATTTACTAAGTACTTTATAATCATAAAGCGTCCATTGATATAATCATTGCATACAACTTGACCCTCTAATAATGGTTCATAATTAATCGGGAATAAAATTACCGTTTTACCCTTTTAATTATCTCTTGTTTCCTTAATTACCATTGACTCTACTAGTGAAGGTTAATTCATAACTAAATTATGAATTTGAGCTCAATAACCTTTCAGTCCCAAAAGTCAACCCTTAAGAGAACCATCATTCAATCTCTTGTGAGAAGGCATAGATTCCATATGTGTATACTATATCCCCAGCCATCTATATTAATAAGTTCCCAAAACAAAAGTTTCTAGCCTGATCATTCTGGTAGACCCTAACAAGTGAATCAAAGAACTCATATAACATAAACAGGAGTTCATAGTAACTTCAGGATTAAGATATATTTGTATATGATCATCAGTTGATATATTTAATTAATACTTCGAAACTGTATTTAACTAAGTATTAATAAACATATCTGGTCCAGTTCTATATATTCTCTAATATATAAAGCTCCTCCACTAAAGTGTCTTACCACACTAGTGATCCGGATCTAGATCACATGTATTCATAATACTAGTGGACCGTACTTGCAGTAATTAATCTAAAGATTCCATAACTTTATTTTACTGTGAACTATTCAAGTTCATTTATCTCAAACACAATCCTCCCGTACCAATACGTGTTTGAGATCACATGTATGAACTTAGGAATTTTCTTGATATTTACATAATATTATCACAGAATAATATAGTCCATAAAATATATGCATAACAAATTCAATTTATTTATTTATTTCATAAAACAATGTCTACCACATGCTTTCAGGGCACATTTCCAACAATCTCCCACTTGCCCTAAAGCAAATGATGTATCTCTCTCATTCCCATGTTTCTTACATGCTCCTTAAAATATTTTATAAATAAAGTCTTTGTGAAAGGATTTGTAAGATTATACTCTGAAGCTATCTTCATAACTGCAACATCTCCTCGATGAACTATCTCTCTTAGCAAGTAATACTTCCTCTCGATGTGGTTTCCCCTCTTGTGACTCCGTGGTTCCTTTGAATTAGCTACTGCCCCACTGTTGTCACAGTATAGGACTAGTGGCTTATCCACATCTGGTACAACTTCCAGATCAGAATAGAACTTTTTGAGCCACACAGCCTCCTTAGTTGCTTCACAAGCCGCTATATACAATGCTGGTTTGTTTAATACTTCACCAGACTACCGCTCCTCCTCCAAGAGTAAACACTGATCCGGAAGTCGATTTCCGACTATCTCTGTCTGATTGAAAATCAGAATCAGTGTAACCAGTGGGGTTCAGGTCTCTACCTGAATATACAAGCATATAATCTCTAGTATTTCTAAGATATTTGAGAATATTCTTTACTGCAGTCCAATGACTCAATCCAGGATTGGATTGATAACGGCTGACTATCCCTACTGCATAACAAATGTCAGGTCTTGTACACAACATGGCGTACATTAGACTGCCTACTGCTGAGGCATAGGGATATTGTCTCATGTCTTCCTCTTCCTGAGGTGTTTTAGGACACTACTCCTTGGAAAAGAATACTCCAGAACGGGTTGGCATATCACCCCTTTTGGAGTTTTGCATATTAAAGCGTTCTAGCACCTTATCGATATAAGTTGCTTGAGACAATGCCAAAGTTTTTTTCTGTCTATCTCTAAGAATCTTAATGCCCAGAACATACTTGGCTTCTCCCAAATCTTTCATTTGGAATTGTTCAGCTAACCAGTTCTTTACTTTTGATAATGATGTTACGTCGTTTCCAATTAGTAATATATCATCAACATAAAGAACGAGGAATACTACTACACCATCTTTGATTTTTTTATAGACACAAGGTTCGTCAACGTTTTGTTCAAAACCAAACATTTTAATTGTGTCATCAAATCTAAGATTCCAAGATCTAGAAGCTTGTTTGAGTCCATAAATGGACCTAAGAAGCTTGCAAACCTTTTGCTCTTGACCTTTTAACTCGAACCCTTCTGGTTGAGACATGTAAATGGTTTCGTCAAGGTAGCCATTCAGAAAAGCTGTTTTGACATCCATTTGCCAAATCTCATAATCCATGCACGCAGCTATGGACAAGAGTATACGAATGGATTTTAGCATGGCTATAGGAGAAAAAGTTTCTTCATAGTCAACCCCTTCTTTCTGTGTGTAACCTTTGGCTACAATCCTTGCTTTGAAAGTCACTACTTTCCCATCCGCTCCTCTTTTCTTCTTGAATATCCACTTGCAAACAATGGGTTTGATATTCTCAGGTGGATCTTCAAGAACCCAGACAGAATTGGAATACATCAATTCCATTTCTTGGTTCATGGCTTCTTGCCATTTGTCCCATTCATTGCATCTCTAAATGTCAATGGATCGTCTTTGTTTGTGTCAGACACAAGCATTTGAATTTCGTGTTCATAACGTGTGGGTTTTTTACTAACCCTCCCACTACGATGAGGTTCACTACTATTCTGACTAGAACTAGCAGTTTCCTCTTGCCGTTTTTCATTGGTTGTTGCTGGTGACTTTGCAACTTCATTTGAGACCATCTCCTCCAGAACAACTTTATTGCAAGATTTGTGGTTATTCACATAGTCATGTTCAAGAAAAGTTGCATTTGTCGATACAAATGTTTTATTTTCTTTTGGACTATAGAAAATTCCACCTCTGGTCTCTTTGGAATATCCCACAAACATGCACACTTCAGAGCATGATTCCAACTTCCCGGTCTTTCCTTTAAGCACGTGTGCATGACACCCCCAAATTCGAAAATGGTGTAAACTAGGTTTACAACCATTCCATAATTCTATGGGTGTCTTTTGGATAGACTTAGATGGAACAACATTTAATATGTATAGAGCACATTGAATTGCATAGCCCCAGAATGACAGTGGTAATGATGAGAAACTCATCATTGATCTAACCATATCTAATAACGTTCTATTCCGTCTTTCTGAAACACCATTTTGCTGTGGCGTTCCAGGTGCTGTGAGTTGGGATTGAATGCCATGCTCACACAGATGGTCCTTGAATTCAAAATCCAAGTACTCTCCTCCTCGATCAGATCGAAGAGCTTTTAATGACTTACCTAATTGCTTTTCAGCTTCTGCTTGAAATTCTTTGAACTTTCCAAAAGTTTAAGATTTTCTTTGCATTAAGTATAGGTAACCATATCTTGAATAATCGACAATAAAAGTGACGAAGTATTCATAACCTCCTCTTGCTTGTACATTAAGTGGACCGCAAACATCCGTATGTACTAGCTGAAATGGTTCTGTGGCTCTTGAACCTTTGGCAGAGAAAGATCTCTTGGTTATTTTGCCTTCTAGACAGGATTCACAAACAGGGAGAGATCCAATAGATAGTTCTCTTAAAGGGCCATCCTTTACAAGCCTATTTATTCTGTCTAGACCAATATGTCCCAATCTCAAGTGCCACAGATATGTATCACTATCGGAATCAGTCTTTTATCGTTTAATAGATCTAGGATTGGCTGTTTTAAATAATTCAGGATTATTAATAGATTTCTCTTTAGCTTGTAGTTTATAAAGCCCATCGATAGATTGTGTAGAACATATCTTAAAACCATATCTTGAAATAACAATCGAATTATTATTAAAAGATATTTTAAAATTTTGTTCATGCAACATAGAAACAAAAATTAAGTTTCTAGAAAATCCAGGAATATAATAAACATTTTCTAAAACAAGAAATTTATTATTCTCAAATTCCAAACGGGTTGTTCCAACTGCTGCTGCAGAGACAATTTGACCACTGCCTACCCTCATAGTCACCTCTCCATCAACAAGCTTCCTCGTTGAACTAAGAATCGGAAGAGAAAAGCAGACATGGTTAGTGGCTCCTGAATCTACTATCCAGGATGAGGAATTATCTTCCACTAAACAAGCTTCTAACACAAGTAAATCAAATTTACCTGTCTTTTTCTCTTTGCGGTTAGTGAGATACTTTGGACAGTTTCTCTTCCAGTGACCATTTTCTCCACAATGAAAGCAAGTCCCTTTTGGAGGTTTTAGTGTTCTTGTTCTCTTGGCTTTTGGATGACTTTTTAGGCTTCTCACATATTAATACAATGTTTGAGTTTGATTTCCATTTCAGGTAGTTTTCACCAGTCAACTTTTCATTAGCAAGTAAAGAAGATACATGATTTGAGCTAGACATAGTTGCTGAAAATAAATAAATAAACAAAATGAATTTATGCATATAATAAATATCAGTTATTTTCGAAATAGTAAACGTGATGCATGAATGCAACAAAAAAACACATAAAAATAATTTCTAATTCCACGATTAATTAATTTGAACATTAATGGACCAGCCTTAGGGTAGGTCAGACTAATTCCAAATTAATTTTGAGACAAGTTCTCAAATTTATAAGTTAAAACTTAAATCAATATTTCTCTTTTGACTTATAAACAACCGCTTGTTTGGTCAAGAATACACTAGTCCGCTCGAAAGCCTAATGAACCTTGTGAGTGTAACCCATTATTTTAGATCAATGACTTAACTCAAGAGTGTGCCTTAGGGTCAGTGAAACTTGAAATACATCATTAAATCCTATTCTTGAAAAAGAAGTTTGCCTTGAGAATAACACAGTCGGAAGCCTTCCTTAGGTGGACACAAGCAATGGTGCCGCGAGGCCCTCTCCATGCTACCTCGGTGCTAACTAATAATGGAGACCATGGGACTTATTGTCATAACTCCCTCTCCCACTCACTATTTTAGAACATGTGTTTTCTCAAAACATCCTATGCTTTTTAATTGGTTGTAAAAATAAAGTGATCTATTTTTACCAAATGATATTCTAATAATTACTAATCAAATTAAGCAAAATTAAAATTATAGAACTATGCCCTAATTAGTTCAATTTTATTTTGCTATAATTACTAAGAATATCATTTATAATTTAATAAAACAATTTTATTAAATACTAGAAATTAAACAGCTTTTAAAATCTATTTTCGCTCTTGAACTAGTTAAAAACTAGATTTATTATTATATGGACCAGCATATAATCACATAGGACAATCCTAAGGCATGTTTTCTACTCATATGAGATGCATGCACAATTTTAAATACTGTGTGGGTTATATGTATGGCATGTCAAAAAAATGCATGATAAAGTATTAAACAATTTAATCTCATTCAAACATTTAAATAAATAAATACTTATAAAATAAATAAATAAATGCGGGTCGGGTGTCTTGGGTATTTCTAGAAAAATTACAACACTTGCAAAAATATACACAAAAAATTTAAGAAACTGAATAAGATCTAAATAGATCTCTATCTATAACTTTGGGCCTTCACAAGTAGTCTTGATCCATTAAGCCACTTATCCATTTAATTTTGAATTAAAATAACTTTTAATTATCTTAATTTTTTTTTAAGAATAATTAACTTGGGTTTGATGCCCGATAAGTTATTAGGCCCAGATTTGAATTTTGGGCTCATACAATTAATTCAAAATAAAATAATTTTTAATTATGGGTTAACTTAATTAAGCCCATAATTTAAATGGACAATTTTTGGATGCAAGCCCTAGGGTTTAAAACCCTAGGGGCAACTGCATATAGTGGCTCGGCATGGGGCATGCGGCTGGGGTGCTACGGGCTGCTGCTGGGTCTGGCACATAGGGGCGCACGGCTGGGAGCAGCAGCAGCTAGCGTAGGGGCGCGCAAGTGTGCAGCTGGGCAAGGCACAGGGGCGCGCGCTGGGCGAGCTGTTGGGCGAGGCGCAGGGGCGCGCTGGCAAGGTGCGCAGGGGCGCGCAGGCCAGGTGCGTAGGGACGCGCAGGGGCGTGCAGGCCAGGTGCGCAGGGGCGCGGGTAGTTGACTGGGCGAGGTGTGCGGGACGCCTGGGCAGGCAGCACGCCGGGGCTGGGCACGCAGCAGTTCGGCTGGGTGAGGCTCGGACCTTACAGAATTTTTCAAATAATTTTAACGCAGAAAATTTAAAATTACAAAAATTCCTATGCCCCAAAATGGCTTACATTTTTCATCTAGAATTTTAAGAACATTTCCTAAACCCAAAACACCATATAATTAACGACCCTTAAGAACAAACTATAGTCATACATACATCCATCCATTCACATATATTACAATAACATAAGAATGCATATTATGCCCACACAATAATTAATGTATGCAGAGATTAATGACCGCTCTGGTACCAATTGTTAGGAACGAGTTTCCTAATCGCAGCGGAATGGTGATGGGGTTGGCCCAGTGTACAACAAAAATTTTGTAACATATTTAAACTACCTTTAAATATGCGGACCATTAATATACATACATTAATCATAAGCAAGATAATAATAGAAATCATACCTCTTGAAGCCTATCAAGTGTCCTTGCTATCTTTTCGTATTTAGAATGATCTTCCTATCCAAGCCACTCCCACGTACTCACACCAAGATCTTCCAAACCTTTCTCTACACCTCAAGAAGTGTGTGGGCACTTAGAGAATGAATGATAGTTTATTTGTGATTCTACTTGATGTACTCAACACATGAGATCAAGAGAATAGGCCTGAGAATTGGTTCTTTTATTTTCAGGGAGAGAAAACTATCGTTCTATTTTTCACAGAGCGAATGTTCTGAGTTGTCTCACATACATGAATATTTTTCTGATTAGTCATACTTAAAAGAAAATATTCAAATTTAAAAATAAATCTGTAACCATTTTACAATTTACTTTTTAATTAATTAATTATTCTATTAATGAAAAAATCCAAAAACTAATTTTTGAATTATCTATTAATTAATTAAATAAATAAAAATGAAAATCCTATCCCTGAAATTTGCCCTACACGCCACACACAATCCATGGACTGTGTGTGCACGTGTAGCCTCCCTAATTTTATGGATGTTGGTTTTTTAATTTTTATTTAATTAATTAATCAAATTGTTTTCTCAGATAAGACCTAACAACCTGATAACTAATTCAAATTTGAATTCAAATTTAAATTAATTATCTTTTTAATTAATTATCAAATATAATTAATTATTTGAATAAATATTAATCTTTTAAATTCAAATCCAATTTGAACTTATCAGATTATTATCTCCCACTCAAATAAAGATATTTAATTAATTCTACCAATTAATTAAATCCAATATTTTCGAAAATTATAATTAATTAATTATTTAATTAAATTTCGAAATTAATTTAATTATTTAATATAATTTTAAAAATTATACAATAATTAAATATTAATTAATTTTGTTAACTACAACTAATTTGTAATTAATTAATTGATCGCTATTATCATATAATTGCATATTTGGCCTGAAGAACAAATTTCTTCTTATATATATCTTTAAACTATTTTTCCCTTCATATCAACTCTTACCTTGAATAGTGTTGATAGAGCCGCTATGGGGACCTATGGACCTATAATTCCAAGCTCCAATAAATTTGAGATTATTAATTAAACTCTTTAATTAAATAATCTTAATTTATTAATCTCATGATTATTCCACTATAAATATGAGACTGCACTCTTGTAATTATAAACATTTCATTAACTGAGTACTTTATAATCATAAAGAGTCCATTGATATAATCATTGCATACAACTTGACCCTCTAATAATGGTTCATAATTAATCATGAATAAAATTACCGTTTTATCCTTTTAATTATCTCTTGTTTCCTTAAGTACCATTGACTCTACTAGTGAATGTTAATTCATAACTAAATTATGAATTTGAGCTCAATAACCTTTCAGTCCCAAAAGTCAACCCTTAAGAGAACCATCATTCAATCTCTGGTGAGAAGGCATAGATTCCATATGTGTATACTATATCCCCAGCCATTTATATTAATGAGTTCCCAAAACAAAAGTTTCTAGCCTGATCATTCTGACAGACCCTAACAAGTGAATCAAAGAACTCATATAACATAAACAGGAGTTCATAGTAACTTCAGGATTAAGATCTATTTGTATATGATCATCAGTTGATATATTTAATTAATACTTCGAAACAATATTTAACTAAGTATTAATAAACATATCTGCCCAGTTCTATATCTTCTCTAATCTATAAAGCACCTCCACTAAAGTGTCTTACCACACTAGTGATCCAGATCTAAATCACATGTATTCATAATACTAGTGGACCGTACTTGCAGTAATTAATCTAAAGATTCCATAACTTTATTTTACTGTGAACTATTCAAGTTCATTTATCTCAAACACAATCCTCCCGTACCAATACGTGTTTGAGATCACATGTATGAACTTAGGAATTTTCCTGATATTTACATAATATTATCACATAATAATATAGTTCATAAAATATATGCATAACAAATTCAATTTTTTTTATTTATTTCATAAAACAATGTCTACTACATATGCTTTCAGGGCACATTTCCAACATGCATAACATTGCATACATTAGGCTCCCTACAGCTAATGCATAGGGATACTTTCTCATGTCCGCTTGCTCTTCTGGTGTCTTTGGACACTGATCTTTGCAAAGAGTAATTCCATGTCTGGTCGGCAATTGATCATTTTTGGAATTTTCCATAGAGAATCTTTCAAGCACTTTATCAATATAATTTGTTTGTGAAAGTGCCAAGAGCTTATTCTTTCTATCTCTTAGAATTTTAATGCCTAGAACATAGCTCACTTCTCCCAAATCTTTCATTTGGAATTTGTCAGCCAACCATTTCTTTACATTTGATAATGTTTCTACATCATTCCCAATGAGTAGGATATCATCAACGTAAAGAACTAAGAAAACCACAACTTTCCATTTGATGTATTTATAAACACATGCCTCATCAACATTTTTTTCGAAGCCATATGTTTTGATAGTTTCGTCAAATGTTAAGTTCCAAGATCTTGATGCTTGTTTCAATCCATATATGGATTTCAACAACTTGCATACCTTTTGATCTTGATCCTTCTTAATAAACCCTTCTGGTTGTTCCATATATATGGTTTCATTAAGTTGGCCATTCAGAAAGGCTGTCTTGACGTCCATTTGCCATATCTCGTAATCATAGATGGCAACTATGGATAAAAGTATGCGAATGGACTTAAGCATGGCTACAGGAGAAAATGTTTCTTCATAGTCTACACCTTCTCTCTGTGTGTAGCCTTTGGCCACAAGCCTTGCTTTATAAGTCTCTACCTTTCCATCTGCGCCCATTTTCTTCTTGTAGATCCATTTACATCCAATGGCATTAACATTCTTAGGCAGATCTACAAGTTCCCAGACTGAGTTGGAATACATTGATTCCATTTCTTGATTCATGGCAGCTTGCCACTTCTCAACATCAGAGTCTTCCATTGCTTCTTTAAAAGTCAATGGATCATCCTTTTCAGTATCTGATACAAGAACGTGTGCCTCATGTTCGTAGCGAATAGGTTGTCTCACAATCCTCCCACTACGACATTGCACTGGTTTTTCCTTTTCAGGAATTATGGTTTATTTGGTTATTTTATCATTAACTGTTGCTGGTGACTTTGCAACTTCATTCGAGATCATCTCCTCCAGAATAGCCTTTCTGCGAGGTTTGTGGTTATTAACATAGTCATATTCAAGAAAAGTTGCATTTGTTGATACAAATGTTTTATTTTCTTTTGGAATATAGAAAATTCCATCTCTAGTCTCTTTGGAATATCCCACAAACATGCACACTTAATAGCATGATTCCAACTTCCCGGTCTTTCCATTAAGCACGCGTGCATGACACCCCCAAATTCGAAAATGGTGTAAACTAAGTTTACAACCATTCCATAATTCTATGGGTGTCTTTTGGATAGAATTATATGGAACATCATTCAATATGTATAGAACACATTGAATCGCATAGCCTTAGAATGACAGTTGTAATGATGAGAAACTCATCATTAATCTAACCATATCTAATAGCGTTCTATTCCGTCTTTCTGAAACACCATTTTTCTGTGGTGTTCCAGGTGTTGTGAGTTGGGATAAAATGCCATGCTCACGTAGATGGTCCTCGAATTCAAAATCCAAGCACTCTCCTCCTCGATCAGATCGAAGAGCTTTTAGTGATTTACCTAATTGCTTTTCAGCTTCTGCTTGAAATTCTTTGAACTTTCCAAAAGTTTCAGATTTTCTTTGCATCAAGTATAGGTAACCATATCTTGAATAATCTTCAATGAAAGTGATGAAATATTCATAACCTCATCTTGCTTGTACATTAAGTGGACCACAAACATCCCTATGTACTAGCTGAAGTGGTTCTGTGGCTCTTGAACCTTTGGCAGAGAAAGGTCTCTTGGTCATTTTGCCTTCTAAGCAGGACTCACAAACAGGGAGAGATCCAATAGATAGTTCTCTTAAAGATAATCCTTTACAAACCTATTTATTCTGTCTAGACCAATATGGCACAATCTCAAGTGCTATAGATATGTCTCACTATCGGAATTAGTTTAATAGATCTAGGATTAACTGTTTAAATAATTCAGAATTATAAAAAAATTTGTCATTCATAATAAGTATGTAAATTTTGTTTATCCCAAAGCATTTGCATAACAAGTAAATAGATAATTTCTTTAAATAATAACTACTTTATTAATAAATAAATAAATGTTATGCAAAAATAGAAATAAGTTTCTAAACATTAATAATCAAAATTACTATTAATAAACTAAATTTCTAGATTGTAGTTTTCTTTGTTTAAAGAAATCTAAAATTTATAAAATAAAATAAAGAAATTTAAATTGTTCAACTAACAATAAAATTACTAAATAAAACTACTCTCTAACTCCTCCAGCTCTTTACTCGCTATCAAAATCCTCTTCAGTTTCTTCTTCCTTTTCAGGGTTATGATTCTGCGAAAGGAAAAACAAAAGAAAAATAGATTAGTGGCATATATTTTTTAATCTACTATCCAAAAATTTGAATCTGATATTCATAGTATTTGAATCTATTATTCAAAGTTGAAAAATATATGTAAATCTTATTTACCTATTTCGTTTGATATAAACAATGACACTCAGCAAAGACTTCCTCTGTCATTGCTTGCCACATCTCATGTGCTGAGTCATAGTGTATATATTTTTCCTTTGTTTCGTCAGGCATGGTTGAAAGCATGCAATAACGTGCCAACTGATCGGATTTCATCCAATTTGCATATTTTTCTTCTACTTCATAGCTGGTAGCCAAAGGTGGTTCTGTTGGAGGTTCTTCACAGACGGTTGACATCATCTTTTTATAAGAAAAAATGGTCAACATGCCTTGAAACCAGTGTTGCATATTTTCAGGTTCAAAAACAAAGGATTTGAGAAAAGCATCGGTGTGTAATTCATCAATAGACATTTTTGCTGGGAATAAATAAATAAATACAAATATTATTATATTTAGAAAAATAAATATCAAAGTTTCAGAAATTAAACGTGATCCGTGAGCACAATTAAAACACATAAAATAAAGTTTAATTTCCATGATAAAACTTTCTAACAATTAAAGTGTCGCCTTAGGGTCGGTCAAATTAATCTTAGAGAATTTATAAGACGTTCTTATCTTTATTGTTTAAAACTTAAAATAACTCATTATTTGCTCTTTTAAACATTAAAGTACCGCTTAGTTTGGTCAAGTTATGATTATCCACTGCAAAAGCTTAATCATAACTTTGTGAGTGTAACCCATTATTTCGGAGTTCATGACTTAACTTAGGACATGCTGCCTTAAGGTCAGTCAAACCAAAAATACATCATTAATTCCTATCTTTGTAAGAAATATAACCTTGCTATTGACATGTCTAGACACCTTCCTTAGGGGGACGAAAACAAAGTCGTCTCGAGGCGCTATTCACATCTCATGGTGTTATATTAATAATGGAGACCATGGGTTATGTTTGAGATATCAACCCTCTCCCACTCACTATTTTGAAATAAGTGTTTTTAACCTAATTAATTCCAAATTAATTATAGATTCTTTAAACTTTATGAACATTATTAAAATTGGAAAGAAAGCAAGTTTCTAGGTCCATATCCAATTTTAAATTACCAATTATGTTCATCTAAACTTTATTAAAAAACAATTTTAAAATAAAGTTGGTTTAAAGAAATTAAGTCATAAAGACTTAAAAACCAGTGTGATATTTTACCAAGTTTTCAAAGAATAAAACTAAGTAATTTATATGTAATTGGTTTCGCAAAACAAATCATATAAATATATAAGAAAATCCTAATAATCATGTTTCTACCAATGAGATGCATGATAATTATTGTGTGGGTTTTTTATGTATGGCACAAAATGCATGAACAATTATTAATCACATGAAAATAATTATTTAAATAAATAAATAAACAATAAATGTTGAACCGAGTGCTTTTGGGTATTTCTAATTTTACAACCTCTTTATAAAATTAAATTAAAATAAATTAAAACCGCATTGATCTCCATCGGGCTTCTTTACTTTACTTTTGGTAGGATATGTATCGTTGGTCCAGAATAATAATAAAAAAAACAATTTTCTTATTATCTTGATTAATTAAAACAAAACTTTTAAATAATCATTATTTTATTTTCCTTTTTAATTAAAACAACTTTTAATTAAAAACTAAAATAAATTTAATTAAAATCTGTTATTTTAGCAAAATAAAATTTTAAATAATATATTCAAAAAAGTTTATTAGGATAACAAAATTATTTCATTATTTAAATATAAAATTTCTAATAAATAGGATATTTAACATTTTAAAAATTAAAAAAATAACAGATTAATTTCAGAAAAATAAAAAAAATTATGGACCAGTAAGACGGGGACACGTGGCATCAAAAAATGTTGCCGGGGCCATTTTGTACGGAACCGTACGGACATCCGTATGATGTCCCCGACAACGGCTCGGAGGGTGGCCTCGGGAGAACGGTGGCTGAATTCTGAATCCCGGGCTTCGTTTTGACTTTGTGTGATCAGAATTACAATTTTATGGTGTCAAAAACCAAATAAAATTACATAAATCCTATGCCCTTTAATGGCTTACACAATGATCTAATCATAAACAAATCCTAACCCAAAAACACCATACAATTAACGATTCAACATTTCCATGCATTCAATCATATTAAGCCATCCATTCATTCATCAAAAATAAATAAAAACATAAAACTAAACTCACACAGATTCAATATATATATGTGAAGATGGCTCTGGTACAATTTGTTGGTTTTTATAGATCAAATCAGAGATTATACGCAGCGGAGCAACAATCAAAATTGTTAATTTAACCCCACAAGATTTCTAGATCTACTTCTTCACATACATATATTTATATTGAATCAAAGATATGAATAGAAAATTACCTCAAGTCCTTCCTTGCTGCTATCTTTTTGTACGGAAAAAATCCTTGAGATTCCACATTAGGATCTTCCAAAATGTTCTCAACACTCAAAGAACGAGTGTGAGCTCACTATACAAAATAATAGGCAAAATCTATTTATCAGATGTTCTCAACACATGAAATCTGATAAAGTTTGGACCTAAGTTTTTGAAGAACAGTGACATATGCTTGTATTGTTGTTCTATTTCTCTCAGGGAGATTTCACGATATATTTTCTATCACTGAAAAGTTATCGTTCTGAAAAACTGATCTCCTATATTTAATATATCCAATATATTAAAAATACAATAATAGTTATTTTAAACAATTTGAAAATAATTAACCAGTTATCAGATTTTGTTTAAATAATAATATTTTAATCATATTACAATATCTCATTATTTATTTAATATTTAAATAACTAAAATTGTGGAACAAAGAAACTTCTTGTGTGTGTAGCACAGTGACTGTGCACTGTGCTACACGTGTACCATATGCCAAGGAAGGCATATGATTTTTCCTAATTTTTCTTATTATTTAAATACCAAAAATCCCAAAAATAAATTAATTATATTTTTGTGAAATCAAATAATTAATTAATTACACATAATTATACAATAATTATGTTTAGTGCATAGAAAATATTTTACTTATCAAATAAGTCATTTTGCCCATTTTTGTATTTATCTTTGTCAGTGTTTGTTTGAGCCATTTCGGGGACCATGGACCTATAACATTAAGCTCCAATAAATTGAAACTAAATAATTAAACTCTTTAATTATAATAGTTAATTTATTAATTATGAGATTTCTCCATTATAAATTTAGAATTGCATTCTTTATGTTATAGATATACTTTTATAGAAATCTTATTTTAAGTCGTCCATTGATATAACCACCTTACAATAGTTCAACCCTCTAATTAATTAGGTCATAAATTAGAATGGAATCATTACCATTTTACATTTCTAATTTAATTCTTATTCCTTACGTACCATTAATTCACTAGTGAATAATTAATCTATAATCTAATCATAGATTTGAGCTCAAAATCATTCAATTCCATAATTAACCCTTAAGGGAACTAATATACGATTCGTTAGGAAAAATTAGATTCCGTATTGTTGAAACATGTTCCCAGCCATCCATGATATTAAATCTCCAAAACAAAAGTCATTAGTCTCATTCTATGAAAAGACCTTAACGAATGAATCAAAAGATTTAATAAACATGAACAGGAGTTCATGAACACTCAGGATTTAGGTTGATCTATAAATGATCATCAGTTATGATATGAATTACAAGTCTTTATTATTAAATGGTTTTTGGATAAAGACTTTTATTCATATCGGTCCATGTCATATATAATCATATTATATAAAGCACCTTTACCAAGATGTCTTACCACATCAATAATCCGAATCTAGATTATTTGTATCAATATGATACTCAGCAAACCGTACTTACAACCCCAATTAAAGAATTCCATAACTTCAATTTGTTGTTGTTGACTATTTTTATTCATTCATGTGATCTTAATTCTCTCGTACTAATACAAGATCACATCCTCAATAATGAATATAGAATTTTTTTGATATTTACAAAATTATTCAAACAATAATTTAATAATCTAAATATAACAATAATAAACCATTGTATTAATTTATTCATCGAAATAATAAATGTCTTTTACGTGCTTTTAGGACATACTTCTAACACCCGGGACTGCGGTTGAAGAGACAGCTAACCCTTGAAATCCAAATCATGGGCTGCGTCCCATTATAATTTTTTTAATTATATTTTTTGTGCCCTTGGGGCAAAGACAATTTACAGCTCGATTCTAAGCTACTTTAATTATATTATGACTTTATATCTTAATAGTAGTTTTTATGATTTCAATTTTTTGGCTCGAAAGCCTTTTTGCACATTGTCTACCTTTAGCTTTTTGCCTCAATACTATGCATCATATTTCTGGGTCAAAATATTTCGAGCATGCTATGATTAAAGACCTGCTTTTATACTTGTTTATTCATACAAATATATGTTGGGTTTAAGTTCGAATTTCAATACATTCATGCATAGTTTATTCGAAATGCCCATGTTCGACTTTGTTATTATCAAGGTCGAACTTTACTTTTACCATATATTTAAAAAATACTCAAATGGTATGTAACCTCGTTAGTCTAATTATATTTTGTTTTTTCAGTTACTTTTCCTCACCCTCAAGTATGGCCTCGAGGTTGTGAGGTCGAAACTTATTTGCAAAATATTTCAGCCCTAATTTCGACTTATGGTTTTTAGATGGTTTATCTAGAATTCAAACTTTTGTCTGTCAATTAGGTTTTGCTGGTTTATTCCAGACTTGTTTAGTTCACTTGTTTGGTTAATGATCCATACACTTATTGTTTTCTTCATGTAGAGTTAATAATCCAAACATTGTTATTAGAGTTAATTTTTATTTATGTTATATTTTTTCAAACCTATGGTATGACTGTATACCACTTATGCCCCCTTAATATCCTATGATTGCGATCTTAGGTTATTGAATTTCGAGGGTTTATAAAAAAGTATAACAATAAAAATACAACATTTGAATGAAATTCAGTACTTTATTAATCAAAAAGTAAAAATCAAATACATGCTTGGTTAAAACGAATAAACATCATTCCTATATTATTTATAATAAGGTCGTAGATGTTCACCATTCCAAGCTTGCGAAACCAATCCTCCATTCAACCTCGCTTGTTTATAAACTCCAAGTTGAATAACAGACTCGATCTGATATGGTCGCTCCCAATTAGGCCTAAGCACCCCAGCAGATGGGTCTCGTATGGCCAGAAACACGCGCCTTAACACCAAGTATCCCAAACCAAATTTCCTATCTCGGAACTTTTTGTTAAAATATCTCATAGCCCTTTGCTAGTATGCAGTGTTTTTCAACTGGGCTTCGTCTCGTCTTTCTTCGATGAGGTCCAAACTTTCTTTGAGCTGGGATTGGTTTGAGGTTTCTTCATATGTGTCGCGCCTTATGGTTGGGATTTCAACCTCGATGGGCAACATGGTCTCGCACCTATAAGTCAGGGAGAAAGGAGTATACCCCGTCGAGGTTCTCGCTGTTGTTCTATATGCCTACAGGACTGGCAGCTCCTCTGGCCATCTCCCCTTTACTTCTTCTAGCCTTTTCTTCATAAAACTTTTTAAAGTTTTGTTCACTGCTTCGACCTGCCCATTTGCTTGGGGATGGACTACGAAGGAGAAACTTTTTATCATCCCATTCTTTTCGCAAAAGTGTGTAAACAAATCATTGTCGAACTGGGTCCCATTATCTGACACAATCTTCCTGGGCATCCCGTATCTACAGATGATGTTTTTCACTAAGAAATCTAGGACTTTCCTTCAAGGTGATGCTTGCTAAGGGTTCTACGTTGGTCCATTTTGTGAAATAGTCAACACCGACTACAACATATATTACTCCACCCTTTCCGGTTGGCAAGGAGCCTATGAGGTTTGATTCTCCACACCGCGAATGGCCATGGGGAGCTCATCATGGTAAGCTCGGTGGGTGGAGCTCGTGGTATTGAAGCAAACCGTTGACACTTATCATAGCGTTTGTTGTACTTTAATGAGTCTGCCTTGACTGTTGGCTAGAAGTATCCTTGCCTAATAACCTTTTTTGACAAGCTACGCCCCCGGTGTGGTCTACACAAAATCTTTCATAGATTTCTTCTAAAATCTTCTTTGCCTTGGGAGGAGCTACACACCTAAGTAATGGCATAGAGTATCCTCTTCTATACAATTTTCCTTCCAAAATGGTATATCTTGGTATTTTGTACATAAGCTTTTAGGCCTTGTTCCGGTCTTCTTGGAGACTTTCGGTTTCGAGGTAGTCAACTATCGAGGTCATCCAGGTGGGTTATGAGTCAATCATGTTTACATCTTCTTCCTCAGGCTCGGTTATGCTCGGGGTCGGTAGGAATTCTACTGGGACCACGTTGAGTGTGTCAGCTTTGTTGGTCGTGGAGAGCCTGGCCAATGCACCTGCATTTGA
The DNA here is from genome assembly GCF_963169125.1 of Humulus lupulus. Lineage (NCBI taxonomy): Eukaryota > Viridiplantae > Streptophyta > Magnoliopsida > Rosales > Cannabaceae > Humulus > Humulus lupulus. The sequence continues at coordinate 231,542,874 of NC_084794.1, forward strand.
ATTTTGTTCTCGGGGAACTTGTTCTATAGCATAGAACTCAACCCCCCCCCCCCCCGCCCCCCCCCCCCCCAAACATTGTCTTAACTTTCTCCAGATACGCTGCCATTTTTATGCCACGAGCCTGATATTCACCCAAGACATGGTTAACGACCAATTGTGAGTCACTGTAGCAATGGATAGCTTTTGCTTTGAGCTTGATGGTTATCCGAAGACCCGCTAACAACGCCTCGTACTCAGCCTCATTGTTTGATGCCTTAAAGCCAAACCTTAGCACCAAGTGGAAGTGATTTCCTGTCGAGGTGATTAGAATGATTCCTGCCCCCGGTCCATTTTCATTGGAGGACCCATCAACATAAAGTCTCCACAGCTCAAGGGCTGGGGTTACGACTTCCTCATTGGAGATCCCTGTACACTCGACAATGAAATTTGCTAAAGCCTGTCCTTTGATCGTTGTTCTAGGATGATAGGTGATCTCAAACTGTCCGAGCTCGACAGCTCATTTCAACAATCTCCTGGATGCTTCGGACTTGGTTAATACCTATCTTAATGGCTGATCAGTTAACACATGGATAGGATGTGCTTGGAAATAGGGTCGAAGCTTTCGAGATGCGTGCATTTGGCTCAAAGCCAGTTTCTCCATCAGTGGGTACCTTGATTCTGCCCCCAGTAACCTCTTGCTGACATAGTATACAGGCTTTTGTACTTTCTTATCCTCCCAGACAAGTACTGCACGATTCACATGCTCGGTTGTGGCGAGGTATAGGTATAGGACTTCCACCGCGATTGGTATTGACAAGATCGGTGGTTCAGTGAGGTGTTTCTTAAGGTTTCGAAATGCGAGTTCACACTCGTCTGACCATTCAAACTTCTTGCCCCCTCTCAAAAGATTAAAGAATGGAAGACACTAGTCTGTAGATTTTGAGATAAACCTACTTAAGGCCGCCATTCGTCCAGTTAAGCTCTGAACATCTTTATGTTTTCGAGGTGAGGGCATGTCAATTAATGCTTTGATCTTGTCGGGATTAGCCTCTATACCTCGAGCATTCACTATGAATCCAAGAAACTTACCCGAGGATACTTAGAATGAGCATTTTTGCGGGTTGAGTCTCATATTATATCTTCGGAGCACAGTATAACATTTAGCGAGATTGTCTACATGGTTAATGTTATGTTTGGACTCGAATAACATATCGTCCACATAAACTTCCATGTTATTCCCTATCTGCTCAGCGAACATCCTATTTACCAATCTTTGGTATGTAGCTCCAACATTTTTGAGCATGAAAAGCATTACGATGTAGCAGTACAAGCCCTTTTCGGTCACGAAGCTTGTATGTTCTTGGTCGGGTGCATGTATGGATATCTGGTTATATCCAGAATAAGTGTCCATGAATGACATGATGCCATGACCTGCAGTGGCATCTATGAGCTAGTTGATTCGAGGCAAGGGAAAACAATTCTTGGGACATGCCTTATTGAGGTCCGAATAGTCGATGCATGTTTGCCACTTTCCATTGGGCTTCGGGACCAGCACAGGGTTGGCTATCCAATCAGGATAGAAAGCATCTCGGATAAACCGATTTGCTTTTAACCTTTCGACCTCCTCTTTTAGGGCTTTCTTTCTATCGTTGTCCAGGAGCCTTCTTTTTTGTTGCTTCGGGGGGAAGCTCCTATCTATGTTGAGTGCATGGCTCATAACATTCGGACTAATCCCTACCATATCCGATTGTGACCATGAAAACACATCTTGGTTTACTCTCAAAAGGCAAGTTAATTGCTATTTTGCATTTTCGGAAAGATTTTTCCCTATTTTTACCACCCTCGTGGTATCTTTCTCATCGAGCTTCACTTCTTCAAGCTCCTCCATTGGTTCGAGATCGACCCTCTCTTCAACCCTAGGGACAATATCTTCTTCTATCTCAAAGATGAATTCGTTCATCTCCCGAATAACTATAAGTGCTTGTGCACTTGTTTGGTTCTTCCCTCTCATGGAAATGCTATAGCATTCCAGTGCGGCGAGTTGGTCTCCCTTCAGCGTCCTGATGCCACTAGACGTTGGGAAATTGATAGCCAGATGCCTAATAGACGACACTACCCCCAGCCCAATCAAGGCTAGTCTCTCGAGCAATACGTTGTAGCCCAACATGGTGTCCACCACCACAAACTCCATCATCTTGGTCACCGAGACTGGATAGTCTCCCAAGGTTACGGGGAGCTCGATGGATCCTGTACAAGCAATCCCTTCCCCTGAAAATCCATACAACGTTGTTGCACATGCTTTCAAATCTCAAAGCAAGAGTCCCATATTTTCTAGAGTGGCCTTATAAAGGACATTGATAGAGCTCCCGTTATCTATCAGGACTGCACAACCTTTTGTTCGCGAGCTGAAGTGTGATGACCAGGGGATCGTTATGGGGAAACTGGACATGTGAGGCATCTTCTTCTGTAAAATTAATGGGTTGAGATTCAACCCTCTGTTGCTTTGGAGCTCGTGGTTCTGGCTCGTAGGGAGAACCGTCTCTAGTTTTGAGCTCGTTTACGTATCTTTTTTGGGCATTTCTGCCCGATCCAGCAAGATGTGGTCCCCCAGAGATGGTTACCACATCCTCCCCATCTATTGGAGGAGGTCAATCATCCTCCCTTGCTTGGGAATTATTATTCTGCTAGGCAAGTTGCGCAGATGCTGCCCTTTGTCCACACGATGCTTGTTTGGTATTCCAGTTTCTTACATACTGGCCGAAATTTCCTCTCGAGATCAAGCCTTCGATCTCATCTTTCAGTTGTCGGCACTCATCAGTGGTATGTCCGACGTCCCGGTGGAATCTGCAGTATTTGTTGGAGTCTCTCTTTGACTTCTGATTTCACATTGGGTCAGTTCGTTTAAATGGGACCTGATTCTCATTTGTAAGAAAGATATTTTCCCGAGTCTCATTGAGCTCAGTGTAAACCGTATAAACGGAGAAATACTTGTCTCCCTTCTTCTTCCCCCCCCGTCTACCTCTGAGTTACTCCCTTCATTTTTCTTCCTCTTTGAAGGGTTATCTCCTGAGGTTCGAGACGTTGATGGGGTAGCCGAGGTTGAGGCTGAGTTAACATTCGTCGTTGTAGTTATTGTGGGCTGAGGGGTCAGTTTTAATGTTGACCTCGCCTCCTCTACATTGACAAATCTCTGAGCCCTTTTGTTGAACTCGGTTATTGTTCTTATCGATTTTCTTTGCATATCATCCCAAAGAGGACTTCCTGGTAATATACCAGATCGAACAACCATAAGATGACCACTGCCATCGACATTGCAAGCTCATGCCACCTCTATGTTAAACCTCGCGAGGTAACTTTTAATGATTCTCTAGGCTGTTGTCTGGCATTGGTCAAGGTCGAGGCTTCGGGCTTGACGCCTACCATGGCCTTGAACTATTTTTTGAATTCCTTCACCAACTGATCCCAAGATGAGATCGAATGTCTTCTGAATTTTTCAAACCAGTCTTTTGTTGGTCCTATCAAAGTGGTTGGAAACACATGCACCTGAGCTAGTAGTCAACGTTGCTGGCTCGCATGATGGTATTAAATGTGCTCAGGTGGATGTATGGGTCTGAGTTCCCATCAAATGGAGCTATGTGGGGTATCTTGAACCCATGAGGGAATGGCGTGTTGGAAATATGGAAGCAAAAGGCTCGAGCTCCTCATCGGAATCATTAGCCTATCTAAGAGTTCTATGCATCTCTTTGCCATAAAACTCCAGCTCTCAATACAGATGTCATAAGCATACAAAATCCATACATCGTGCCAACTGTCACAGGCTTCCCACTCTCAAACCCAAGAGTTACTATCCTTTTCTTACAATTTAGCATTGCCCCACTCTTGGTTAACCAATCCAAATCTAGGATCATCTCAAAATCAATCATAATCAACCTTATCATATCAACTGATGAGTCATTTCCAAAATAATTCATCTCATCTCTTCAATCACCAATATAGTAGCACTTTCCCATCATAACATAACCATGCAATCTGTATAATAACTCCATGTCTCTCTAGATGCAACAAGCAAAGAACAACATGGAACTAAACTAGTCAGCACAATACAAAATCAAAATTAAAAAGCTGACCTGCCACCCCTGAGGAACTAGTCTCAGTCTCAAATTCTGACTACATCAGAATGAACACTCGAGCTGGAGTCGAGCTGTCCATCCCCTTTTGCTCATCATTCCTTAGCCTTGGGAAATCCTTCTTACGGTGTCTAAACATTCTACATGAGAAACATGCCCTTGCTCGGCATTCTCCTAGATGATGCCTTTTGCACCGAGCGCATTCTGGGTAAGTCTTCCAGCTTTCCTTCTTGCTTGCTCCAATAAGTGGAAGCACCACTATCTGAGCTCCGTGCTCTTTGGCACTCTTCTTATCATTTCCTATTCTCTCAACAACAAGAGCCTTCCCTACCACCTGAGCGTAGGTGGAGGTTTCATGCACTGGGGCAACTCTAATGCCCTGAGCTACTTGGGATTCAACCCCTGAATAAAGCTTTCTTTATGAGCTGCATCTGTGGGTACCACATCAAAAGCAAACTTGGCCGATCCATCAAATCACTTAACTTACTCGGTTACTATTGCATTTCCTTGAACGAGATTCAGAAAATCATTCATCTTAGCAGTCTTGGCTGCATCACAATAATATTTTTCATTGAACAACTGCCTAAACTCTTTCCAGTCCATCACAGCTATGTCTCGTGTTTGGGATACTACCTCCCACCATGTCCGGGCATCATCCCGCAATACAAATGTAGCACAGATCACCCTATCGTGACCCACCTACCCCATACTGTCAAGAATGGAGTTGATCATGTCCATCCATTGCTCAGCTCTGAATGGATCTAGGCCTTCCTCGAAGACTGGAGGGTAATACTCCTGGAATCTTCCATAGAGAAATTCCCACCTGCTCTCAACCTTAGGCTGAGCCAAAGCTGATGCCACTCCTAGCATAACAAAGGAAGAAGTGTTTCCCAACAAGTTCCGCTGTTGCTTCAGACACCTGATCTCTTCCTCATGCCTTTGCAATCTTAATTGCAAATCTGTGAACATCTGCTAAAAATTCATAGGAGCAGATGAAGAACTAAAACCCTGGCTGTAACTCCCAGCCTTTGTGTAACCACCACCAGGCCTCATTATCTGCCTTGGATATAAGCCTGCTGATAGAATCTGCAGTCAATAACTTGACCCATTAATCATGATGAGCATATCAAGAACTTTCCCCCATGGGAAAAATCTTACCACACTACATTCACAACCACTTGCAGTGCTATAAACATGCCCATGGCATTCATACATCAATCATAATCCCTGCTCTTCCAACATTCATACCATGCCTCCAACTCTAGCATGCAAATATCACAATTATATAACCATGAAGCAGGTAATCATATGATCACATTCATAGATATATTCACGGAGCATATAATCATATAGTCAAGAGCTAGGCTCTATCAAAATCTCATGTTCCCTAATACAATGTGCAGGTAAAGCATTTACATTCTATTTAAGCAGTTAAGCACATAACTACAGAAGTAGTTACCAATCCCTGAGTGAAGCTATCTTCAGTGACGAGTGTACATGCCCAACTTGTCTTCAGGAACCATAAACCTTGGCTTGCTCTGATACCAAGTTGTAACGCCCTAAACTCCAGGGACCGTTATGGTATGCTTTTTAAACAGTGCTAAACTCGCTAATTGAGTTATTTGGCCATAATCGTGTGACTAAGTATGATTAGCGGTTTAGGGATTAAAATTTTTGGTTAAGATATAATATTTCATTAGAACGTTTACTGTATACATTGGGATCCCGAAAATATAATTCAAAGTTCTATTACAAGAAAGTATTTACAACCAGCCGATCTAAGCGGCAAAATAGGGTTTAACCCTAGTCCCTCTTTCAACCCTCGGCCGAGGCGGTCGAGCAGCCGCATATGTACACATCGCCACCTAAGCTCTCCAACCCAAGGATGGTCTAACTTTCTTTTGCCTTTACTTGCACCACATAGCACCCGTGAGCCGAAGCCCAGCAAGAAAACTCAATATGCTCATGAACAGTCATATCATGACATAAAATCACAAAGTGCATGTCTAGCAATAACAACCTTAATCACGCATGCAAATAAGTTCACATAATGAACGAGTGACTGATTAACAAGTCACTAACAGGGGGTCTGTACCTTTAAACAAGTGATTAATCATCAAGTCACTATTAGGGGGTCTGTACCTTTAAATGAGTGACTAATCATCTAGTCACTATCAGGGGGTCTGTACCTTTAAACGAGTGACTAATCATCAAGTCACTATCAGGGGGTTTGTACCTTTAACAAATAAGTGATCATTTCACTAGCTTAAACAAGGTAGGTATCTGACGAAATAGTCATCAACATAAACCTACCGAGTGACCACGGAGTCACTAACATGGGATTCCGCTCCCTTAGCCATGTGATAAAACAGTCACCTAGGCCTTTGGCCCTGGCTTTGAGTAACTAGTCATAGACTAGTCAAGCGCTTATAGTTTTCATTGAACTTAGGGTCGGTCCAGCATTAATACCCCATATGAGTCATTCAATGCCGATGTCAATTAGATCTAATCTTTTATCGGCTCTGCGTTCATGACGCTTATGCCGCTTCTGACTCTTAGGTCAGTAAAACGCGACCAGTGCCGATTCTGACTAGTTAGTCAGTGCCACACACAGGTAAGCAACACTACAAGGCATATATCATATGTCAAATATCCGAATATAGGGCATTCAGCATGCTTACTTAACAATTGCTAGCATAATTATGATCATGCACAAACACAGAGACTCAAGCTCTGATCAATCTCATATTTAACATTCATGGCATGCCCTAACCACATGTTTCTAGTGCATCACATGCATCACATTTAAACGTCCAACATACATCAAGAATAACCATGCATGTCACATATAGGGGGTGCAAGTTTTCTTACCTTTGGTCCAAGCACAGGTTACCAATAAATAAGCCACAAGCATGATCCTGATTCTAAGCCTCTAGTGATAACCTAGTCACAATCACAATATAAAACCTCATCAAAATGAGTAAATAAATACTTACAAACCCAACCCAAGCCTCCGGGACGTCGAATCCCACTCAACTAGGTAGTAGGATCGATCCCAGGCCCTTAGAGTTAAGTTCCCATGAAAAAAACACAATTACGGCAACTTTTTCCTTAAGGGCCGTGACCCTCCATGTGCCATGCCGTGGCCCGCCCCCCTGGCAGAGCCTCCTCCTCCTTCTTCAAGCTTGGGCCGCGGCACCCTAGAATAGGGTCGCGGCCTAACCGCGAACCAACCCAAAAACCCCGTTTTTACCATTTTAAAACCTTCCAAAAACCTATCCAAACTCAAAAATCAAAGTTCCAAAACATCCCCATGATCCAAAACCAACAAAACCCACTCTTCAATTCAACCAAAAACTCATCAAAACACAAAGTCCAATTCAAGCTTAAAAACTTAAAACTTGAATTACCTCCGATTGAGTTGTTTCCCAACTAAATTTTCCGGCTAATAAGCTTCCAATCTTTCCTAGGATCGCTATGCCTTGATCCTCACTTGAATCCAAGTCCTAGAACTCAAGTTTCCTTCGAAAATGTGATCGGGAGACGAAAATGGAACTTAGAGGGAGAGACAACTTACTGAACGTTCTTTTTATTTCTTAAAAGGTTACTTCAAGCTTAAGTAGCTTCAAACAAATCCTAATGCTCGAGGTCTGTCATTGGTTGCTTCCCAGGTCTCCGTGGGGTAATCTTTAGTGTGAGGAGTTTGCTCCTCAAGTATTTTGGGCAATGGTCGCCCACCAGCTCTTGGGTTGTTCGCGACAACCATTGGTAATGTAGGAGGTTTTTGACTAAACAATCCAAAGATTTGCGTAATGTTCTCAATAAAAGGACCAAACCGTTGATGCCGTTTTTCGTCAACTTAAATCTGAAGAGCAATAAACAAAGATTTAGGAAATAAGAAAATAACAATAAGATTTTTACGTGGTTCAATAGTTAAAATCTGCCTAGTCCACGAGTCAATATTATTGATTTATGATACTCTCTCAAAGCTTTCTCGGAGCAATTCAACAGAGTATTCTCAGTTCAATATTGTGCGTGATTACAAATGAAATTCCTCAGGCTATTTATAGACCTGGTTAGGAGAATCTCTTCCACTAATTCAGGGAAGTTACTATCAATTATACAGATTTGAAATAAATGTAAATAAATACATTAAATGCATAATATCCCATGATAATTGGGATTGAATACCAGATAACAACAAATCCTTAAGGAATATGGATCTCCTAACAATTGTCGTGTGCAAAACGCGTTGCTGACCTCGAACGCAAGGTTAACGCGCCTTTCGAGATCGACCAACACTTCGAGCTCGTTATTCTAGTCAGCCTCCTCCTTAGCTAGTGATTTCATCGAGCTCAATCTTTGGAGACCAACATCTTCGAGCTTGCAACTAAGACTCCAATAACACCCATATGCATCGGAGAAGATTCATTCTTTCGAGCTTGATGCTTAAGCTCGAACTTTTTAAACTTGTGTTCGATCGCCAACAAGAACAAGTCATGAATCCTGCAAATTTATACAAGTGTCCAGCCACTGCTTGTCATTTTCGAGCTTACGCTTTACGAGCTTACATTTTGAGGCTCATTTATGACTGTGTCGAAATTTGAGTGTAACATAATATAAGAACCATTCTTGCATAATATGTGTGTTTATTTTATAATTTTTTTAATCATTTATCCTTGAAAAAATTAATAAATTGACGGATAGATCTTCGCTTAAAGAACCAAATGAGAAATAAATTACTAATATCATAAATATTATAACCTCGATATCCTTACATACCACATTTTGTTAGTGATTTTGATTAACAATTTAAAATGTGAACACCCAAATTATAAGACCAGCAAAAATATCATAATTATATATTTTTTCTTTTTATTATGCTTAAAAACCATTTTTGCCTTTTGTTGTATCTTAGATTATAATCTATTTTGTTATTCAATTTAAAGTACAAACTGTCCCTTTTTTTAACAACATTAAAGTTTCATGATGATTGTTTATTTAAACTTGTATATTTTGTGTTCAAACATTAAAGTTTCATAATGGTTGTTTATTTAAATTTTGCAGGGTAAAATTTGACTTTTGGTTTTGTAATTTAGGTGGACTGGCTAGAAAATCCTAAAAAAATTAATTTATAAAAAATCGAATTATTAAAAAATACTTTTTTCCTAAGTTAAATGGGTATCAAATGGTTGAATTTATGCTGGCAGTTTGATTTTTATAATAACATTTGTCTGATTTTTTACTTGGAAAGGGTTGATTTTATAATAGGTTTCTAGTAATAATTTTTTTTTTTAAATTGCAACTTTGTGGTTTCACTAAAAATAATTAATGATACGAGTACACACAAATATTATACATATTTATAAAGTAAATCATTTTTATTTAATGGGACTAATTTTAAATAAATATAATTGGTTAAAGTAGTTTATCAAATGTGATTTATGTGTACATATAAAAAAAATTAAGTTATTTAACCATTCAGGGAAAATAAATAAATTTGATTTATTTAAAAAAAAATTCATCAATGATAGAAAAAGACATGCAAGAGTGTAATATTTATTTGAGTGTTTCATTATCTAATATAGATTTTTAGTTAGAGGATTAATCTCGTTCGTACATCAAATATAGTCGTTGATTAACAACATACTTTTCAATTTAATATCATCTATTAATTGTTAATACCTATATAGAGGGAAATCTAGAGGGGTTTCACTTCAAACTCTATTGGTAGGGCTCTCAGTGTTTACAACCCGTGAATAATTTTTGGTGTGATTTTTTTTTATGACCGTGTATATTGTAGCTATTTAGAGCATCCTGCAAATTTTCAGAAAATTCCGAATAGTTTACAGTACCGAAAACTAGGTTCAACCATATTGTTATACGCGTGACTAATTTTTTTTATGCGCATGGAAAACAATATGTTTGAATCTAGTTTTCGGTACTGTAAACTATTCGGAATTTTTTGAAAATTTGCAGGATGCTCTAAATAGCTACAATATACACGATCATGAAAAACAGTCGCGCCGAAAACTATTCACGGGTCGAGAAACACTAATAGCCTTACCGATAAAGCTTAAAGTGAAGCCCTATAAAAAAAAAATGTATATATTTATATATATATTTCAAGACTAGTTGGTCAACATGACAAAATTCACCCTCTTTGTATTTATATATAAATATGGAGAAACTTTTAACTAGAGGCATCATTTTTATTTTTACCGAAGTGACATTTTTTATTTTCTATATTTAGAGAGAAATTAGAACCCAAATTTTTTTTATGGTGACATACATTATAGTTATAACAGATATTCTGCCAATTTTTAAAATTTTTTGAATAATTTACAGTACTGAAATGAGAGTTCAAATGATATATTATACGAGTGCCTGATTTTTTTTATACGCGTGAAAAATAAAGTATTTGAACAATTTTCGACGCTGTAATTTATTGAAATTTTTTGAAAATTATTAGAATACCTACTATAACTATTATGTATATTGTTATAAAAAAAAATTAGTTATAATTTTTCAAAATAATGAAAATAGACTGTATAGAAAAGTATATATAATATATATATATTGGACATACATATTTTTATTCTTAAAATTTATATTAATAAATTATTCATATATTTTTTTTAAGGTGATACATACTATTTTAATGGATGGTTAATCAATCAGCGACACAGTTTCATTCTGGTACGTTGCTGTGGTGCTCTTTAATTCTTTTTCTAGTTTTCTTCAGCAAATTAAATTTTAATTTTTGAAATTTTATTTATAGTTTTTTTATTTAATTTTAAATAAAAAAAATGTGGTAACGGAAAGTGTTTTCTCCATCAATTTTGTTTGTTACATTAAATACAACCATTTATAAAAATTTAATATCTAAGCTGCAATTATGTCTTTATTTATTTTTGCAGCAATTTATGTCTTTATTTATTTCTTACACAAAAATATAAAAAAAAAAAAAAAAATTCCATCCCAAAAGAAAATAACAAATAAAAAGGGTCAATTATGCCGTTAAGAAACGGCGTTCATGCAGACGAGGCACTCAGTATGTATAAAAACGAGCAACAGAAACACCCAAAAACAAAAACCGAAAAATAAAAACAACACAGCTTGCTAAGCCAAAACCCCATTCAAATCTCTCTCTCTCTCTCTCCCTTCGCAGAGAAAAGCATTCAAATCTTTCACAGATCGGACTGAAATCGTAAGTTATTTACCACATTTGCCACTCTATCCTCTTTCATCTCTCTTCTCATTGATGGTTTTTGATCCGCTGTTTCTGGACTCTTTTCATGTCAATGTGATTCCGTTTTGGAATTTTTGTTTATGTTTCAAATGAAGAAGGTGTCTTTGTTTGGTTTCTGAGAAAATGTACCCAGGAAGGCTTCGCCTTTTTTAGACTTGTTTATGAGTGAGTCCACAGCTTTTTATATGGTTGTTTATTCTATTAATTTAAGAGTGAAAGTAAGAAAAGAAAGGAGTTAGACCAAACGAGACTTGTGATTTTGAGAAATCTTTTTCTTATTGTTTCAGCTATATATAAAAATGTATATTGGAAAACATGTCTATGCCATTGCCACTGGTCTAGAAGGGCCAGAAAAGCTTTTTGATTTTTTTGTTCTAATATATCATAGGATATACCCTTTTGCTTCAAGCTTCTCCTTTTATCATTAGATCTTGGTTTTGTTATGATATCATTGTTTCTTGTTCTTATTTTCATTTTTGGTGTTATGGATTACCTTTAAATAACTATTGGTGTTATGCACATCATAGCTTTTATTTTATTACCTGTAAATAGCTATATCATTAGAGTGCTTCGTTTGGTGTTCATTGGCTGTTGTGGTTTTTGCTTAAGTAAATTAAAAATGGTTCCTTTTCACCAATTTATTTTTAATCTACTATATAGTTTGCTCAAACATTGTTATCTTTTTGCTGGTTGAGTACTACATAATCATTTTAGATAAATTTGTCACATGGTGCATGGCGGTGTGTAATTTCTTGAACAAGTAAGTAACATATGTAAAAAGTGAATGGTTTCTTGAGTGTGTGGGAGTGTGGTCTTGTACAAGTAACATATGTACAGAGTGAAATGGATAATCAAATGATGATTTTTTACATCTGCATGGTTCAAAATCAATTTGGTTTATATTTTTAATGGGTCTCATTATAAAGTTATTTGATGTTTCAATAGGAAGAAATGGTTGTAGATAAGGGACTTCATTTTTATAACTAGTATTGTTCTTGAGACAAGAATTTCCAATTTTTTTATTTTTTGGAAAAAGAAGGGGATTGTGGGAAGAGGATATAGCACACACCGTTATAGAAACAAGGGTTTTTACATCTGCCTTTTTGAGTTTCCATCGTAACATGTGTATTACAATTACAGTTTCTATTGGGGTATTCATTTCTACCCTTTGTACCCATATTGCTTTTTGTCATATTTTGTAATTTAGACAACAAATCCAGAGTCCTATATTACTAGAAATATGTGGTTTATGGTGCACCTAGTTTTTGTTCCTTATTTTCCTCTCTGTACCAGTTCAAATCTCTTGACAATATTAAACTTAAATTTCACATAACAATAACATTATTCACTTCTATATCTTGTGGATAGTTTTTTTACTAGAATTTGTTTGGTGGTGCTTTTGTTTTAATTTTTAACAATATAGATGATGAGATGATTTGTATCAACTTTTGCCTTTGCTTGTTTGCTTTGCTTATAATAAGAATATTAGTATCAATCACAACGCCATACCTTTTCCATACCAAGTTTGTACTGCAGTCATTTTTTATTTAATTGTGTGTGGAATTATTTCATTGTTGCCATCAGTGTATGTGTAGCCCGATAGGAAAATTCTATCCTCCTTAGGTGACATTTCATATATTAAAAGATTAGATTCAATGGATGCTTATCATAATATTGCTGCGTTATTCTCACACTTTTGGAGTTTCATTAATTTGAGTTGCAGTTTTTTGCTGCTTGCATGATTGAGTTAGGAATCTGCACTTCTAACAAAATTTAATAAAAATTCATGCATGCCATATGTTGCTAAAGTATAGACTATAGTCATTATCTATCTTCCCAGATATATGAGTTAACACTATATGGAAGCCATACTAAGGTTTCTTCTGTATTGCAGTGTGATGGGGATGGAAGTTACAGATATTTGCATGGACAAGGAATCAGAATGTGTCATCATTTATCCAAAGGATGCTTCCCCGGATTCAGATCATGAATCAATTCCCGCTGATAATGCTATCACAGAGTCACGTGTGGACATAAATGGGGATCATGAACTCAAGAATTTGGAAGAGAAAACTGAAGTGAAGGATTATGAAGTGAAGGAGTGTACTAATGAAAACAAATCTCAATTGTGTGACAATGAAAGCTCTAATGAGGAACCAAATGTAGTAAGCTCTGATCTAGGAAATGGCCAACCTGTGGAGAAAGCTCATCTGGACAGTGAGAAAACAAAAGATCAAACTAAATCAAGATTATCTGTTAATTGTGCATCAAAACCTGTTGCTGGAACTGTTAAAACAAAACTCACTATTCCTCAACCATTTGCCCTGGCAACTGAAAAACGTGCTTCAAGCGGACCTCGTCCTGCTGGTGCTGTACTTGATGCTGGCAATGGGGTGAATAAATCTTCAAACACAAATAATCTACATCTTAATACTGTAAATAAGAATCAGGTAAAAACAATAACTAAGCCTATGCTTCATACTTGTGATATGAATTTTTTTTATGATTTTGTTTTGAAATAATTCTGCCACTCAATTATACTGGACACGGCTGTGACAGCTTTTAATCAGGGCTGCAGTGCTCTTTCATTTAAGTTGTTTTATAAACTTGTGGTTGAACATCTCACCAAAATAATATTAGTAATCTGGGGATGAAAGCCCTTTGTAATAATAATCTTTGCTTCATGAGATTTTCTTATCTTAAGGCAGGTAAGGTATCTTTAACCAAATTTTCTTTGACATGATTATATGGACTATCCACCACAAAAATTTGAAAGTTCTTGTGACATCTTTGTGTCAATTATTATGCAGCCAGTATCATCTTCAGTACCAAGAAAACCATTGCAACCTGATAACAAGAAGCGTCCTGATGAGGAAGATTCTTGCTCTGTTGTTTCCTCGTATCCTTAAACATTTTGCAGTCTAACATCAGCTTTCTGCTCTTCATTTTCTTAATTGTCTCTTTTCCTTAGAATAAGGTAAGGTTATCCTTGACTATGAGTAGAACAGAAGCCTCTGCACGAAAATCCAGGACAACTGTAGCATCGGCTCCAATATTTAGATGTTCCAAACGCGCAGAGAAAAGGAGGGAGGTAATTTTTTGTCAATTTTTATTATCTAAAGTTTAATTTTCTAAAGCTCAGGGGGAATGAATGAATATTGATTTTTCTTTGATATGATCTTATTAGTTTTATACTAAATTGGAGGAGAAGCACCAAGCATTAGAGGCTGAGAAAACTCAAAGTGAAGCAAGGACCAAGGTTTGATAGTTTCTTAGTATCTTATAGCCAGAGTGTAGCTTATTAACACATAAATGATTGTTTATGTAGAATATTTAATCTTTTAATGGTTCTCCTGCATTTCTTATGGATTTTAATTGTTGCTTTGGTGGAGTTACATCAATTTAATATCTCAATTTTGGAATTGTAGGAAGAGAGTGAGGCAGCCATTAAACAACTGAGGAAGAGTTTAACATTTAAGGCAAATCCAATGCCTAGCTTCTACCATGAGGGTCCTCCACCCAGGACTGAACTTAAAAAGGTCTTGCCAATATTTTACTTGTTCTTATGTTGTTTATAACAGCATTTTTAGATTTTGAAACCAATAGAACAGCTGATACATTTAGGAAAAATTATGTTCACTAGTAATATCGATCCACTGAAGTCTAAATATCTTGATTTGCCTTCATGTTAGCTTCCCCCAACACGTGCAAAATCACCAAAGCTTGGCCGAAGGAAGAGCTGCAGTGATACAGTGAATAAAGTGAAACGGACCTATGGTCATGGAAATCGCCATAGTACTGGTAGTTACAAAGAAACTACTACTGCTAGTTCCATGAACATAAAGGACAAGAGCTACATCGATAATGGCAACAGTAACACTGCTTGCAATTTCAGTGATAATTCTCCACAACTCGATGAGATAAACCAGGGAATTCCAAACGAACAGGAAAATGTTGACATTGTTGTTCATTCCTGAGTTTTATGGTAAGTTTTTCCTTAATTTATAAGCTGAGAAAGGTCTCATTTCTCTCGTAGTCATGCCCTACTGGCTCTAAAATATATTCATGCACTTTGTTTATTCAACTTCTACTTGTTGCAGTGTTGTGTGTAATTTATGAGTGTAAATTTTCTGTAACTTATATGTTTATGTATACAAAAGAGTTTCACTTATTCATATTTTAGCAATCGAAACCCTCCATTCTTTTTTAAAAAAAAAAATGTTGGTATCTAACTTTTTTCTTATAAAAAACAGTAAATGACATTTGGATAGCTGTAGGAGAGAGTACTTAGCAAGGTCATTAGGTAACTAAAATTTCGGGTTTCAGTAGTTAAGATTATTGTGATGTGTGTATAGCCATGCTTGTGGAGATCAAAAGTGAAGGGTAAAGCCGTGAGGAAGGGCCCCAAAAATGTGCTTTTTTTTTTTTTTTGGTAAGAGGGGAAATTATACTATACTCCTTTGTTTTGCTTGTTTCTTTTGTTAAGCTTCATTATGGAAAGCTCTTAAAGCAAAAGAGAAAGAAAAAGAGATGCCCGTGGATAGTAAAGCATCATTGGCGACGTGTTTTATTTTTTGTAATTAACTTGCAAAAGATGTCTTTTTAGGCAAACCGTGTCCCATTTGGAAGCAAAAAATACTAGTCAAAAGGATACTTGCTTTTCTTTAATATCTTATCTTAAAGCTTTAGAAACTTTCTTTTGAATATTTGCGGTTTCAATTGGTGATAGATTGGATTATTAATCTATGATTACTAGCATCATCACTCGATATTAGAATTTCTTTTCCTACCACTCGGATTTTCTTTCGTTAACGACAAATAATTCATACTCATAATAGAGCGCTTTTCATGTGAATTTTTTAACAACCAAGGTAATAAGCTATTGTACCCTAATGGTTGAAAATAGATGTGATAGAATTTATTCCTAAACTATCTGTAACATTTACGATGCAATTTTTGAGGTGATCTAACTCAGATTTTTATAATTGATTAGTGTGTATCTCTTCTCTATAAAAAGAAGTGTGTAGATAAGGGTTTGTTTTTTTTGTTAACTTTAACAAAATATTCTAAATATTTAACCCAACATTCTAAATATTTAGCCTAATTTACTTTTAAAACTAATTAAGAATAGATATTTATTAATTATATTAATATAAATTTAAATTTAAATTCAAATGTTATAAAATATAATTATTACAATAATATTTAATATAATTTAATACAAGACTATAAATTTAATAATTATATTAATATAAATTTAAATTCAAATGTTATATAATAGATATTTAATAATTATATTAATATGAATTTAAATATTATAATAATATATAATACAAGATTAGATATTTAATATTTATATTAATATATAAATTTAAATATTATAAAATATCACTATAATAATAATACAATCTTCATTTTTATTAAAAAATTATAATTTATATTTAAAAAAGTTATCATATTATATATATTTAAAAAACAAATCATAAATAGTGTTTTAGTTTAATTTTTGTTTTAATATGTTTATGTCATTTTTTTTATATATAATATTAGAAAATATAGCCGCGCTTCACGTAGTTTTTTGTAATGATTAAAAACTATATATTTTTAAATATTTTTTGGGAGATTGTGTGTAAGAGATTCATTTTCACCCTACCCATACAACATGCTCTTTATATAGATACGTAAGTGCGCTTGACCGTAATTTTTTTTCATGATAATGTTCATTATATAGCGAGCCTCCTTCTGAATTTCGAGAAATTCTGAATAATCAAAGTGCCAAAACTAAAATTCAAACTACTAGTTGTATGTGTACTTTTATTTAATATTAGTATTATTTTATACGCTTTGCGTTGTTTTTTTTTGTTTATTATATAAATTTTTTAAGATTTTTATATTTTTATAGTAGAAAATTTATAAATCATGACCTTTTGCACAATCATTCATTTTTTTAATAAATATTTTATTAATTTAATTAATAATGTTCAATCAAATTAATATCATGTGTATACATGTTGATATTTTTAATTGTTAAGATATTTTGGTTTTAAATTTGAAATATTTGAAATATCAAAACAATAGATCTTGAAGATAAATGCCAATTTATATATGATTAATTTATTATTATAATTTTAGATATTTTATTTTTTAATTATTTAATAATCATAAATTAAATAGAATAGAATAAAAAAATATAGAAAAATTAGAAGTAGATTAGAGATTTTGACTTGAATTCTCCTTTTATTTTATTTTTTTAAAAAAAATGTGTGCCATTTTCCAATTTTAACATTGTCATTTAAAATATATTTGATGACGAACTTTATAGGTATTATTTATATTTTTGCCAAATAAAATAATTTAATTAATAATGCTCTTAATCAAATTAATATCACGTGTATACATGTTGATATTTTAATTTTTAGGATATTTTGGTTTTAAATTTGAAATCTCAAAACAATAAATCTTGAAGATAAATGTCATTTTATATATGATTCATTTTTATTATGATTTTAGATATTTTGTTTTTTAATTATTTAATAATCATAAATTATATAAAATAGAATACAAAATGTAGAAAAATTAGAAATATATTAGAGATTTTGACTTGAATTCTCATTTTATTTTATTTTTTAAAAACGTGTGGCATTTTCTAATTTTGATATTGTCATTTAAAATATATATGACGACGAACTTTATAGGTATTATTTATGTTTTTGCCAAATAAAATTGCTTCAATTAGCTTATCACATTATTGTCAAGGCAATGACAATATCCCAGATTTTGATTTGTTAATTATTTTACATTATTCATACTTGTTAGTTTTATAAGTTGGTGGGTGTGATAAGTTATTATATACTATTGATACTAAAAGATATTACAATACATATACATATGTCAAATTTTCTATGTAGCAACATATTTTGATGGGATGGTAAATTTAGATTTTTTTCAATTTTATTTACTCGTATCTCTTTTGAAAAAAAAGAAGAATTATTGATAGAAATTATAGATTTTTGTATCATAATTATAAGATTCAATTCAAATTGTACCAAAACTTCACATATATAATAATAATAATATCTTTATAAAATAAATATAGTATATATATATTCACAAAAAAATATTTATCTATATTTAAATAATAATATCTTATAAATATCTCATTTAAATTTAAAAAAATTACATTTATTATTATTATAATCTATAAAATGAATTAAAAAATTAGATTAAAGAAGAAAATAAAAAGAGTGTTTTGAATAGATTTTAGAGTGCTAAATCATCTCATTAAAGCTCTCATTTATATATATACTAGATCTAAGCAACGTGCAATATGCACGTTTGCTTAGTTTTATTTATAGAATTTATTAATTATTTTTATTAAATTTATATTAATGTCATATAAATATCATATTTTAATTAAATAATTTATTTATTTTTGTTTAAGTTTATGTTTGTTATGGTTTTTTGAATTTGGGAGTGACAACAATAGATTATATATTATATGTTTAATGTAATATTCAATATTATACGTGGATTTTAAATTTAAGTTTTTTGCTAGTTTTTAAAAAAAAAAATAATATGTTGCTAATTCACAGTAGATTATATTATATATTTAATATGATATTATTCTAATAAGTGAATTTAAGTTTAATTAAATTTTATTTAAGTTATAAAACGTATGATTTTATTATTTTTAAATAATTATCATTATAAAATATCTCAAAAATATTATCTTTTAATTTGTTTAATTATTTATTATTTAAAAATAATTATCATTATAAAATATCTGAAAAATATCCTATTTTAATTTGTTTAATTATTTATTATTTATAAATAATTACATGGTAAAACATCTCAAAAATAACTATCATTGTAAAAATTTTTATTTTAATTTTTTTAATTATTTATTTTGTTTTATTTAAATTTAAGTGTTTACAAACTACTGTTAAATATAAGAATATTCTGTTAAATATAATAATATTCCGTTAAAATTAATATTAAAAAAAATAAAAAACAGTTAAAACAAAAAATTTACATTATCTACACACTTATTATATAGAAGAGATATAAATTGTTTATTTATTTAAAATTTATATAACAATGATATAAATTTATTAAAAAATATTAATAAATTCTATAAATAAAACTAAACAAATATTTACTTATGTCTAGTATATATATAAATATGAAATTCACACAAAGTGATCTCTTTTTATTTGAGCAAAAAAAGAAATATTATTAAATTAACATTAAGTCCCATCTAATTTCCTTATTAGGTTTTAGTGCAAAATCTTTAACAAAATGGCATTAACATCATTTTCAATAACACCGATCATTTTGTGTAAATTTGGAATATTGGTAGGTAAGGTTACTTTCATCCCATGAATATTGTAAACCCAAATTTCAAAACAGATCACACTCAAATCACAGTCAATGCTTTCCTTCATTGACTACTTGGCCAATTTTGTGCAAAAAGGTTCAATAATTACGTAATTCAATAGCATTGTTTCCAAAATTAGTTTAGTAGAAAGAGTTGAGAGAGGGTCAAATTATTACTAGTGTTAAAGTTAGCTAAGCTAAGCCTAGTTTTAACATAAGTATACAGTGTATTTATCAAGCCAAACAGTGGACTTTGTCCCATCTCTTCTCTGCTCCCATGTGGAGACAGATCATCACTTCTTCAAATATGTAAAAGAAAGTCCAATGCTGTTGCCTAATTTGTGGACGTTTCCCCATCAAAATGGTTGTGTGTGGGTAAGAGTTTATTATTAATTAGTAGGACCACTTCAACATCATATCTCAAACTATAAATACATGTATCTAGAATTTTGTTTTTGTTTCAATACAGCAAAAAATTAAATATATATAAAATATTTGTATGGGACTTTGGATTTTGGTACCGGCAAGGGTATTATTTTTTTTCTCTTTAAAGGGAGTATTATTATTTTTTTTTATGTAATTATGACCATAGTCTAGTAGTAATACATTTTTTATAAAAAAGAAAGTCTCGAATTTGAATCTCTCTCTTAATATAAAATAAAAAGTATTATTTTTTATGTGTCAAAAATTACATTTTATGTAACTTAGGTAATAATTAATGTCAGACCAGTAGTAATTAATATACTTAATTGAAGAATATATTCAAATTTTAGATTATTGGATTTGATTTCAATGGTTTAGATTAAAAGCAAAGCCACGATCTTAAAGACACTGAATTTAATTTAACCTGTCATAGTATGAATATATAAATAAAGAAGTAAATTATACAATATTGAATGTAAAATTTAAATTAAAAAAAATTGTCAACAAACACAGTCAAATTAAAAAGCCATATGGCAGCTTGGGTTGCCAATGGTTGCAAGTAACAATGATCGATTTGTACAAGTTTTTGTATCTCAAAACATTGATAACAAAACATATCCTACAAAATTAATCAAATTATAACGATTATGAGAATATCAGACCATGAAACACATTACCATACAGTGACATTCACTTAGTGAACTTTTATTATTATTATTATTATTATGATGGATTCTTTTAAATGCGGCTTTTTAATTTTTCTCTCCCCTCTGTACCTACTACTTTCTTTTTGTTGGTTTTGCTCAAGCTTTTAATAGGGCAAGTTATGTTTCTTTAAAAATAAGCATGGAATCACACACCATTTAAGGCATTCCCTTAATCAATTAGGGCTATCCCATAAATATACGAATATCAGATCTACTCTTTTTTCTTTGAGTACAAAATTAAAGCGAAGGACATAGACAATCTTCAAAGATCCATATTCCAAAATTTGTACTCTAATCATACTCTTTTTTAATTTTCCCTAAATCAAAAGTCAATTATATAATTTTTCCTATTTAAAGGGTTTAATAATTTGTTAGTAATGATTCTCCATCTATTTAGTGTCATAATAAAATAAAAAACGTGTGATAATATAAAAAAAAATTGTCCTTGTCGGATGATTAATATGACAAGTCTAATTAATTAGCTAACCATGTATAAATTTATATATAAACATTTATAGGGGTAGGCAGCTGGTTGGGAGAGACTTACTTTTTGTACAAGTCTCTATCAAGTTGATATATGCTTAAAGAAGCTCTTGTGTTTGACCTGAAAACAGATCAAATCCTTCCTTTATTTGAAGTAGCTATAAATTTTCAATGACAACAAAATATGGCCTTGATTTTCTTCACCAAACTACATTAACATATCTCTTTTCTTTCTCTTAAACTATCAAACCATATTAGGTAGAGAAAAATGAGGTTGTTTCCCTTTTACTTTTTTAGGTTTTTTAATTTTCTTTTCTTGATTTTTAGGTAAGTCCTCAAACTTTTTTAGTGTTCAATGTTCTTGTTCAACTAATATATTGATATTGAATAATCATTACAAAAAAAAAAAAGTCAATATCCACACTTTTTTTTATATTAAATGTTGTACGCCCTAAATATCCACGGGCTATTAACGAGCTGAGAAAATGCATAATTATATCAGCTGTGTGGATGTCATGTACCCGGGGTTGCTGTTACAAGGTCCTACCTCTTTAGCTCGAGGTAACCTAAGGCTTAATGGAGATTACTAAGGAGTCGAGTCAGAAGTATGGGCACCGCGGGCTGAGACTACATCAAGCTCGAGATACGAGCTTGAGTTGACACCTCTGACCATTTATAAAGTCAACCACGCAATGTAAACGTGCATATATCAGACATCACGTGTCTGATCCACCCCTGAATTCTCGGACACGCAGCATAAACGTGCGTGTTCAACACCCACGACTGGGTTGGGCCGGCCCATTACCCCCCTTACCTGTTGATTAGACCACACTTCATTGTCAGGTTTTAGGAATTAATCATGAATGTCACAGAAGTGACATGATGGGTAAGAAGGTCACGGGATGACCTCCCTTGACAACCCCCAGGTGCCTTCTCCCTATAAATAAGGGAACCCTAGGAGTTGCAAATGGTTGGATTCTAATTTGTAAGGAAATACCCTGTAAAGAATATCAGAGAGATATCAATAATATTGGCTGGTGGACTAGAAGGATTATAACCTTTGAACCACCTAAAAAAGTATTTGTGTTATCATTTTACGAAGAGATCATTCATCTATTACGGTTCATTATTTAGCACTAATCCCACTCCTTTATTCTATTAATTATCTATTGCCGAAGAACCGCGTCAACAGTTTGGTGCTTTCATTGAGAGCGTGTTAGATTGGTGCTATCGCAAATACCTAACTGTTGACTGTGAATTTAGCCAACGACGTGAGAACGTCAACTACGACAACCTTCAAGAGAATTATAAACGACAACAGACAATTTTTTATGAACGAAAGTAAATAACACGAGGTTTTTATAGTGGTTCAGCCCCGATGATCGGTAATAGCCTAATCCACTTAGAGATTTTATTACTGTATTCGCACTCAAGATCAGATGAACCGTGTCAACTGAGTTTCTTCAGTGTGAGATATTTCAGAACGCAAAAATGGGTTTTTCTCAAGAACAACACACTTTCTCTCTCTAGAATACAGATTCACTCTTGATTTTGCCAAAAGTCCTTTTACGATCCTCCCAAGTCCCTATTTATAGACCTGGGTTCTCAACTGATATCCCCTTTTGATCGGGATATTCTATTATTTACCTAATATTTATATTACAAAATAAACATTCAAAATATAACTGATCCCTAATTTCGAGTGAGGATTGAGTGATTCCCGGATGCTTAGACCAATTCTCACTGAAGTAGTTTTCGGGCAGTTTGACGTAGCTTCTCATGCATGTTGACTATTCTTCAAGCTTCACGTAGGTCAAAGGTAGCATACGCATGGCTCTCCTTGGACTAAAGGTCAACTACACTCGAGGTATACTCCTCCATTGTGTCCGATCGGACACAATGGTTGTCTTCTTTGGCTTAAGGTGGTTCAAACCATCTTATTTGACTCCTTCAATCAAGGTCCAATATGACCTTACACTTTGCTCCTCGGACCAAGATGGTCCGAGCCATCTTCTTCCTAGCATATCCTCGTACCAACATGGTCCAAGCGCTCCTGCAGGCGTCTTGCACGATCGGGGGAGGTCATGTGCGATCGGGGGAGATCTTGTGCGATCGGGCATAATGCCCCTTTACTTGGACCTAAATGGTCCAAGCTTCCTTCGCCTAACCAAGGTCCGATCGGACCTTGGTCCTCTCTCTTCGGACCTAGGTGGTCCGAGCCACCACCTCTCCTTGGATCAAAATGGTCCAAGGTACCCACAAGACCACGTTCGATCGGGCACACACCCTTCTCCTTGGGCCAACTAGGTTTGAACCCCTTCGCTCAACCAAATGCTCGATCGGGCATTAGGCTTCTCTCCTCGGACCAAGATGGTCCGAGCCACCATCTACTCCTCCTTGGACCTGAATGGTCGAAGGTACCTCCTATGTGTATGCTCGATCGGCCACTATGTGGCTTTCCCCTTTTGAGTAAAACTTGAGCCTTATTCTTTTTGAACTTATTCGAGCCAAGCTTAACAAGAGGTCCCCTAAGCTTAGGTCCGATCGGACCTACTGTTTTTATATCTTGAACCAAAATTCATACCTCCCCTTCACTTTCTTGGACTTGGCACCAATTTAATTATATGGGTCTTTAAACTGAGGTCTAAGCCAAGCAACCCCCAGCCTAAATACTCTCTTCGATCGGGCGTATTTGGCTTGACTATCTGTCTCATTCCTTAACTGATGTATTGGGCCATTACTAAGCCAGATCACCCTACTGACTCATGCCACGTGTCAATTTCACTGTCACGTCATTCCTTTCAAATTTTTGGGATAACACTAACCATGGTAGTCACTCACTCAAGACATGGTAACGAGGCGGACCAACGTGATGGGCAGGAGGCCCATCATGCTGCCATGTCCGATGACAGAACCCTGAGGTCCAGCAGCGGCCGGGCAAGCAGCCAATAGGCCAAGATGACACTGGAAGTTCGGCTCTCCGGCCGCCTAATCCGAACCCAGATTTTTACACGGCGGTGGAAATGGAAAATGCACAATTAAGGAGTTAGCTGGCGAAAGCTAACCAACATATTCAAGAGGTTTTGGCCCGACTACCCCCTCTTACAACCGATGCTAATGTCGGAAAGAGGCAAGGCGAGAGTCATAAGTCCCGCCGGGGTAATCGGTCCAGGCCCAGTCAGTCGGCCAGACCCCCAACATCAAATTCTACTCCCACATCGCACCACCGGGAAACCACTTTTGAGGAACTGCCCAGGGCCGAGCAACAGTACAGCCGATCGATCCGGACTTCAACTCCCAGTTCACTTCTACCCTCGAGCGCACCCAGGAGGGCTTGAGGAAACTCGCGAAGGAGATCCGAGGAGGGCTCACAGCGATAGCCAGCCGTCCTGCACCCCGCTCGGACCGCCGAGCACAGGATGCGGAGGATGGTAGAGCGGAGCGACCGCGACCTAACTTGATCCGCCCTGACGGGACTAGGATCGCATCCCAAGTCAGGCATCCTCCTTCACTGATAAGATACCCGTCTCCTCCCCGGCCAGTCCGAGACATTCCGGCTCATGGGAGCAGCAGGAGAAATCCTCCTCTGCCGGACCTTCCCATCGTAGCCGGGTGCCTAGAGAAGCCCAGGATCCTCGTACTCAGCGGCGGGTCCCGAGCTTCTCAAATGGGAGCTATTGGACCGGAAGCCATCGAAGTGACCTCTCTGGTGGAGACCTGCGCCAATGCTTGAGCTCAGCGCAAAGTCCTCAGGCCGCCCCGAGAGGCGACCTCCGAGATCGCCTAAACTCTCAGAGAGGAGACCCAGTTGGAAATGGTAGCCGCGCTTGCCAAAGGGAAGACCTGTTTGAAGTACGTGACAGCGGGAATGTCCCATATAACCTATCTCAAGATAGGAGGGACAATAACCCGTCAAACACGTACAATGGATCCGGAGCTGTTGAACAGCCCCGGAACAACCAAGGAAGTCAGGACAAAACCCTTGAGCGTTTGTCTTAGATGGAGGAGCTGATGAGGAAGCTCCTATCAGAAAAAGAAAACGATGAATATGATTCAGGGGACGAACTTGAGCTCTTCGCCCCCAGCATAGCAGCAACGGCATATCCACCTGGTTTCCGTATGCCTCACTTGTCCAAGTTCAACGGAGACGGGAACCCGTTAGATCATCTGGGTATGTTCAATACCTTGATGATGACCCATTGGTCCCGAGCTGAGGTGTCTAATATTTCCTTCCACCTTGATTGGGTCGGCCAGACAATGGTTCAAACAGAGTAAGAAGCAATCAATAAGCTCGTGGAAAACTTTCTCTGCTGACTTCAAGAGAGCATTCCGAGCTTCCCAGGCTGCCCGCGTCAAGGCCGATACCCTGGAAAACATAAGGCAGCAACCCGACGAGCCTCTGAAGGCTTACCTGAGAAGATTCACGAACATCACTGCTCGGGCCAGAGACGCAGATGACAGCTCCAAGCTCATGGCTTTGAGGACTGGGATCCTCGTCGGAGGAGGACTCTGGGAAGAGATACAAAGGAAGGGAGTCAAAACCATAAATGAATTCCTAAATAGGGCCCAGGGATGGATAAACCTGGAGGAGGCGTGAGCATCAGCCGTGGGAACCAGCCAGGCCCCTGAACAGCTCGCCGGAGTGGGAACAGAGGTCGTGACAGCGTCCCAAACCGTTACACAGAATAACCAGTTTGGTGGAGGTAAGAGAAAAGGGAGCAGCGAGGGCAATCAGCACGGCCCAAAGAAGAACAAGTCCGTAGAAAAATTCAAGCCGGTCTACGCGACTTATACCAAGTTCACCCACTCTAGGGAGAACATCTTCCTAGCAAATTCTGCTCGCCTCCCCTGGAAGAAGCCGGAATCGTTGAAGCACCAGAAGGGTAAGCGAGACCCTTCCAAGTTTTGTCGGTTCCACAACGACATTGGTCACAATACCGATGATTGTAGGCACCCGAAGGATGAGATCGAGACTCTCATCAGAGCCGGACCCTTGGCTCAGTATGCGCGGAATAGAGTTCCCACCGATCATCTAGCTCCGGAAGTCCCGATAAGTCAGCCCGGGTCTCGGGTAGATCAGGACGTCCCTCCTCCTGTGATAGGAGGAGAGATCTCCACGATCTCTAGAGGTCCCCATCTGGCTGGCATGAGCAGAGGTGCCCAAAAAAAAGATATGTCAACAAACTTAAGGCTCATAATGGAGTGGAGTTCGTCCCTGAGCAGCATCTCCCAAAGCAGCAACGATTGGAGAGGTAACCGATCATATTTACTGAAGAAGATGCTAGCCACGTCCAGTTCCCTCATAACGACCCTCTGGCCGTAGCCGTTCAGCTCGCTAATCAGAGGATTAGGAGAGTGCTGGTCAATAATGGGAGCTCGGTAAACCTACTGTTCCGGTCTACGCTGGAGAAGATGGGTTTGTCTGTCATCGAGCTGAAAGCCACCTCCATGATGCTTTACCGATTCTCTGGAGAAGGATCGGCGGCAATAGGAACGATCGAGCTGGTGATCACCTTGGGAGAGGGACCTCGGACTGTCTCAAAACTCCTCGAGTTTGTGGTCATCGATTGTACCGCCGCGTACAATGCCATTTTGGGTCGACCTACGCTAATAGCGTTTGAAGCCATTACCTCCATCCGCCACCTCGTGCTAAAATTCCACTCTTCCACGGGGATATGCATGGTCCGTGGCGATCAACTTGCTGCCAGGGAATGCTACAGCATTTCTATGAAGGGAAAATTAAAACCCGGGCAGTTAACGATGACCGTCCAGGGTGGAAATGAGGAATCTCAGGAACTTGTGCCTAATCCTGAGATTGAAAAACCTCAGAATGCCGACGGGGAAAATATCATCTTAGGTGATGATATCGACCCCAGAATAGGCGAGGATAAATTCGAGCTCCAAGCTATCGAAGAGCTCAAGGAGGTAAATATCGATCCACAGAATCCCTCGCGGATGATAAAGCTCGGGAAAAATCTATGTGGCGAAAGGAAGGCGGAGCTGATTAAGTTCCTGCAGGAGAACCTGGACGTGTTCGCATGGTCTCATGAGGACATGGTGGGGATCAGTCCGAGTGTCATCATGCACACCCTCCATTTGGATAAAAGCGTGCCTGTAAAATCCCAGAAACAGAGGCGCCTAGGAACAACCCGAGCTGAAGCACTAGAAGAGGAAGTAGCCCGGCTCTTAAAGTGCGGCTTTATCCGCGAAGCTAAGTTCCCGGTCTGGGTCGCCAATCCTGTGTTGGTCCCGAAGCCCAACGGGAAATGGCGGACCTGCATCGACTTCTCCGATCTGAACAAAGCTTTCCCCAAAGACTGTTTCCCCTTGCCAAGGATCGACCAATTGGTAGACACCACAGCGGGGCACGAGCTCATGTCTTTTATGGATGCATATTCGGGCTATAATCAGATCGCCATGAATCCAGCGGACCAGGAGCACACTAGCTTCATGACCCCAACTAACGTTTATTGTTACAAGGTCATGCCATTCGGGCTGAAGAACGCCGGAGCTACATACCAGAGGTTGGTAAACAGGATGTTTGCCAACCAGATCGGGAAGAACATGGAAGTGTACGTTGACGACATGCTGGTCAAGTCAAAAACTGCCATAACCATGTTTCCGACCTGGAGGAATGCTTTAAGATACTGAGAGAATACGGCATGAGGCTTAACCCGCAGAAGTGCACTTTCGGGGTCGCATCAGGGAAATTCCTAGGTTTCATTGTCAATACCAGAGGGATCGAGGCAAACCCCGATAAGATCAGTTCGCTGCTCGAAATGCCCTCACCTCGGTCGCGAAAGGACGTTCAAGGTCTGATAGGAAGGGTGGCGGCCCTTAATCGGTTTATTTCTAAATCTACCGACAAGTGTCTGCCATTCTACAACCTACTCCGGGGGAATAAGAAGTTCGAGTGGACCGAGGAGTGCGAACGTGCCTTCCTCGACCTGAAAGCACATCTAGCCGAGCTGCCCGTATTGTCCAAACCAATGACAGGAGAGCCTCTTTTCCTTTACCTAGCTGTCACAGAAGATGCAGCTAGTGCTGTATTAGTCCGAGAAGAAGATCGGTCTCAGAAGCTAGTCTATTACATCACCAAGAGGCTTCTCGGAGATGAGTCCCGGTATCCGTTGATGGAAAAGATGGCTTTCTGTCTCATTACAGCCTCCCGAAAGCTCATGCCGTATTTCCAGTCCCACTCAATACATGTCATAACCGATCAGCCTTTAAGGTAGGTTTTGCAAAAACCTGAAGCATCGGGACGTCTGTTGAAGTGGGCTATTGAGCTCAGCTAGTTCGAGATTTTGTACACACTATGAACTGCAATAAAAAGCCAGGCCCTGGCTGACTTTGTAGCAGAATGCACAAGATTTCGAGAAGATCTTGTGGAAGATTCAACCCAGACCGCCATAGCCCATGCCTCCTTAGTCCAGGCCTCATGGAAGGTCTTCGTAGATGGCTCGTCTAACGAGAACGGCTCCGGGGCTGGAATTATTTTGATATCCCCAGAAGGACATAGATTCCACTCGGCATTGAGATTCGGATTCAAAGCATCCAACAACGAGGCTGAATACGAAGCTTTACTAGCCGGGCTAAGGGTGGCCCAGGAGTTGAAGGCAGCTCCGTTCAGTGTTACAGCGATTCCCAGCTCATGGTAAACCAGGTGCTAGGTGAATACCAAGCACGGCGAACCAAGATGGCTGCTTACCTGGCGAAGGTAAAGAGTGAGCTGTCTGCATTCGAGCGGGGCTCAATAGAGCAGATACCTCGGGAGCAGAATGCCAACGTGGACGCCCTGGCAAAGCTCGCTACCTCTGGAGAGACGGAGAATTTGGGGTTAGTGCCGGTAGAGTTCTTGGAGAAACCAAGCATAGAAGAAGTCGGGGTGAAGGTCGAGATGATTGACGCCAGACCGACCTGAATGACCCCCATCCTCGAATATCTCACAGCAGGAAAGTTACCTGAAGAGCGAAATGACGCAAGGTGGGTACTTTACCAGGCTCCAAGGTATACAGTGGTAGATGGGATATTATACCGGCGCGGGCACTCTCTACCTCTCCTACGGTGTGTTCTGCCAGGCGAAGCGAAGACCATTTTGCAGGAAGTGCACGAGGGTTTTTGAGGAGATCACACTGGGGGCCAAAACTTGGCCTTGAAGATCTTAAGGCAAGGATATTACTGGCCCACTCTGTCAAAGGACTCGATCTCCTACGTCAAAAAATGTGACAAATGCCAGCGATTCACCACAGTTGCCCGAGCTCCCCCAGTCGAGCTGAAGATGATCTCGTCCCCGTGGCCATTCGCGGTCTGGGAAATCGACTTGGTTGGTGTCCTCCCTACTGGAAAGAAGTAGAGCTGTGGTGGCTATCGACTACTTCACCAAGTGGGCAGAAGTAGAGCCCCTGGCAACCATCACTTCAAAAAGAGTCCTCGACTTCGTGGTCAAAAGCATTATTTGCTGATTCGGGCTGCCAAAGAAGATCGTATCAGATAATGGAACGCAGTTCGACAGCGACCTCTTCACCGAATTCTGTGAGAGGAACGACATTGTAAAAAGCTTCTCCTCTGTGGCCTATCCCCAGGCGAATGGGCAGGTCGAGGCCGTCAATAAAACGCTAAAGGCAAGCCTTAAGAAAAGGTTGGACGAAGCCAAGGGAGTCTGGCTAGAACAGCTCCCACAGGTACTGTGGGCATACCGGACCTCACATCGAACGCCGACGGGTCATACTCCTTTCTCCCTGGCTTTCGGGAGTGAGGCAGTTCTTCCTGTCGAAGTAAAGGTAGCCTCGCATAGAGTCTAGGCATTTGACCAGGACCGCAATCACGAATTGCTCTGCGCATCCCTCGACCTGATTGATGAAAGACGAGAAGATTCACAGCTACAGCTTGCGCATTATCAACAAAAGATCACTCGTTATTTCAACTCAAAGGTCAGGAAACGCGCCTTTGGCATTGGCGACCTGGTCCTCAGAAGAGTCTTCTTAGCCAGTAAGGATCCCAAAGACGGAGTATTGGGACCGAACTGGGGAGGGCCCTACCAGATAACCGAGGTCGTAAAAGAAGGAACCTACAAGTTGGCTCGGCTTAACGGAGAAGCAGTCCCACGAACTTGGAACGCTATCCATTTGAAGAAATATTATCAATGATACATTTGTAAGGCTTAATCAGAAAAGCCATCTTTTGTTTATTAAGTAATGAGAATTAAATCTTTTTTTTCATTATTGTGTATATTTGTGGATGTAATGTCAAGTAACCACGAAAGACCCTTTCCTAATTACTTGGGGGGGCATATGTCCTGGATATAACCAGGTCATTTTAAAGACTTAGAAGTTAATTCAAATTGATTGATCGATGTTTTTCTTAAAAAGCACGAGATATCGATAAAGGATTAACGCGAACTAAGTTGTATCCTGGATATATCCAGGTCGTCCTAAAAAACTTAGAAGTTAGTTCAAATTGATTGATCGGTGTTTTTCTTAAAAAGCACGGGATATCGATAAAGAATTAACGCGAACTAAGTTTTCAAATTAATGTCTTGGATTCAACCAGGTCCTAGAAAACTTAGAAGTTAATTCAAATTGATTGATCGATGTTTTTTTTAAAAAGCACGAGATATCGATAAAGGATTAACGCGAACTAAGTTGTATCCTGGATATAACCAGGTCGTCCTAAAATACTTAGAAGTTAGTTCAAATTGATTGATCAATGTTTTTCTTAAAAAGCACGGGATATCGATAAAGAATTAACGCGAACTAAGTTTTCAAATTAATGTCCTGGATTCAACCAGGTCCTAAAAAACTTAGAAGTTAATTCAAATTGATTGATGATGTTTTTCTTAAAAAGCACGAGATATTGATAAAGGATTGATGAGGACTAAGTTTTCAAATTAATGTCCTGGATTCAACCAGGTCCTAAAAAACTTAGAAGTTAATTCAAATTGATTGATCGATGTTTTTCTTAAAAAGCACGAGATATTGATAAAGGATTGACGCGAACTAAGTTTTCAAATTAATGTCCTGGATTCAACCAGGACTTGTCTTAGAAGTTGGTTCGAGTTGATTAGCATGGTTTTTCCCAGAAGAACAAAAGATGTCAATCACAACACCAACAAAAACTAAGATTATTACCAAATGCATAGAAGAGAAACAAGAAAGAGGCAAAAATATGTAAATCAATTAAAATAAAGTTGAAAAAGTCAATTGTCTTGAGGTTGAAAAACCTCATAATATAAAGTTACAAAAAAAATGTAAATGATAAAAAGAAAAGGAGAAAAGTCCTATGCCCCGCCAGGCTGCTCTGATGAGGTCGCCCCCTCGCCATCCTGCTCGGTGGCAGTGGAAGTCTCCCTGGTCTCGGAGGGCGCCTCTTGTTGAAGGCGAGCCTTGAACTTCTCCAAGAAGGACTCCCACGCGTTCGGCCCCAGAAAGGAGAAGTCACCTTCTGGGTTGAAGACCCAGCAGTGGTACAGCATAGCCTCCATGGAGGAGCTGGAAGCTGCCCTCTCCGCCGCTAGGGCAGCCTTGGACTCTTCGGCTCAGCCTTCGCAGCGTCCAGTGCGGCCCGGGTAGCCTTGGCCTCCTCGAGCTCGATCTTCGCAGCGACCAGGGCAGCCTTGGTGACCTCGGCCTCCTGCAGCTTGGTCCGGGATGCCTCCAGCTCAGCCTGGGCGACCCTTTCGTTTTCTCGGGAAGTTGCCAGGGCTGCCTTGGCGTCCCTTTCCTATTGTTGAGTCGTCGCAAGGGCGACCTGAGCAGCCTGGTGCTTGCCCCTGATCTCCTCGATCCTAGCCCTGGACCGAGATATGCTCCGGTGGAGAGCCAAAGCCCCCTACAAGACCAAAAGATAATAAGGCAAGTGCCTTAGGAAAAATAATAATACAAACAAACAGGGGGTACCAGTGGCAAAGCCAACATACCGTGAGGGTCATCCCCAATGAAGACTCCATCACATTCTCGGGACTCCTTGTCTCGATCTCCTGCAGATTCCTTGAGGTAGCATTGTAACAGTGGTCCACCATGTAGGTCGTGGTCTCGTAGACTGTCCCCCTGAAGACATCGAGGATTTTCTCCAAGGCCCGGGGGTTGACCAGAACGCGCACCTCGGGGGTCGTAGTTGACAAGGTCCCAGTGGGCACCTCCGGTTCCCGAATAGAGACGGGAGCTCGCGGAGGAGGCGGGGGCATCTTCTCCATGGCAGGAGGGGGTGGTGGCACTTTCTCCTGAGCAGCCAGGGCTTGGTTTTTCCCCTTCGCAGGAGACTTGGAGGTGGTCCCGATGGCTTTCTTTGCCATCCGAAGCCTCTTTACCATGGGTCCGGAAGTCCCGGAGGAGGGTTTCCTCCAGGGAACATAGCTCGCAAATCATTGTTCCTGGGCTGCGACATCTCCTCTGTTGAAACACAGCAAGGCATTGATATACATGTAAAAATATTTGTGCAAAACAACAAAAGAAAAGAAAGCAGATCTTAAGTATGTATTGAAAGGGATCCTACCCTCCGAGCTAGAGGAGGAATCTATGGTCATGACCTCCGGCCCCAGAGCTTCAGCGGGGGAGTCTAGGATAAGGACTTCACGGGCTAGAAGAGGCTCTGGGTCCGGATCCACTTCGGGACTAGACTCTTCTACGTACTGCCTAAGACCCGGAGCTACTACACCCTCCAGGAGAGTGGGCCACGACCTAAGATTGGTCCCGTACTCCTCAAAAAAGGCCAACCTAAAGGCCAAGGTATTATCTACGACTACAGTACCCCTAGGGCGGCTCATGTCATAACACAGCACGAGTTGGTCGACGCATTGGAGTAGGGTGACGTCGCGGTCTGGGTCATTTTGGTGGCAATGAATGGGTTGGCTGGGGTTAAACCTAGCAAGCCATAGGTCGGCAGTGGCCCTATCTAAATCCCTAAACAAATAAGGATTACTTTGGCCGGAGGGGCCGGCTGCTGCCCCGGACTGGGCCCTCTCCACATTCACTTCTTGGGCGACCTCTAGAGCCCGTTTCTGCCGCACGAGGGGGACCTCGTCCTCATCCTCGCTCGCGGCGTCCTCCTCAGGAATGGGCGCCATCTCGCGAGTAGGGGGAAGGGTCTGCGGTCTCCTTAAGGCCAAAGTCTGGCCGGGAGAGATTAACTTGCACGCCAGCATTGTCTCGTCGGACACGAGCTGGCGATAATCCTTTTCACTTGGGGGGAGCCCCGCCAAGGTCTCGTATTGACCCCCAAGGGTCATTGACTTGGCCGTCCTTGCGAAAATAGCTGCATGATAGTTTCTAAGTCAGGTATGAATAAAAAGAGGCTAGTCAGCAATCAACTTACGAGCTGAGAGTAGGAGGTACTTATGAGGACGGTTGAAGTAGTGGTGCTCGCAGTTGCGAAATCCCTTTGACATAAAGAACTGGTCCTTAAAATCATTGGGGTGGCTGGGCAGCTCGATGACCGCAGCTGAATTTGGAAAATAGGTCAGGTAGTAGAACCCGTCGCCTCGCCCCCACTGCTTCAGGCTGGCTTTGAGGCAGAAGAAGTAGAGGATGTCCGCCGGCGTGGGGACCTCCCATTCCTGCTTCAGGAATAGATACTTCAACCCCGCTAACAAACGATATGAGTTAGGGGGAGCTGGAAGGGAGCCAGCTTCACGTAATTTAAAAAATCAGTGAAGTACTGGTCTAGTGGGAGGAAGGCCCCAGCCTTTAGATGCTCGTCGCTCCAGGCAGCGTACTCCTCATCAAGCGGCGCGCAGCTCCGCTTGCCTTCAAGGGGAGGTCGGGCGTCCAGGGCGCCCCTCCCTATCTCAATGTTGTGGGAAAGCAATATTTTGTTGATTTTCCCTTGGATGGTGATCTTCGAGGCGATCCTCTCGGCCTCGAAAAAGGCGTCGGGCCCCACCTCGATCTCCTTCTCCACAGTTGGACCGAAGTTGGGGATCGGGGAGTCCGTGACCACCTCCTTTCCCTTGTTGGATTGCTGGGAAGACGAGCTACCCGCACTCTTCTTGGGTGCGCTCTTCTTAGGTCCCATCTGATCGCCTAACGAACAAAGAAGAAAATTTAGAAAAGGCGACCTAAGTATAAGAAAGAATCTAGCGCGAAGTGTTTCCTTTACACGGGCTGAGGTAATCTTAGCCCGTGGCGAGTGAGACCATGCGGTTCTATGAACACGCGCCTGTGTTCCCAACGGGTCCCCGATTACTCGGAATCCGTGTGTCATGAGGGTCAGAGTAAAAGTTTGCCTTGGAAGGAAAGTTTCGGTAGGCAACAATAGGAAAAACTGCCTGTGAAGCATGTCCCCTAAGCTACCCGGTTTTTGCACCCTAAGAACTGGTTATTCCAAACAGGCATAAATTTTTTTTTACCCATAAAATCACCCCAGAAAGTGTATCCTATGAGTCATGCTCCTAAATGGTTTTTCCTACGGTCGATACCCCCCTAGGATAAAAGCCTACGCATAAAATACCAGCAAAAAACAAGCAACCTACTGCATGCGATTAAAGAGAAAGTTTACCTAAGCAACAGTGAAGGAAAACATTTAAAACATGCACAAATGGAGGACTTACAGAAATGTTTTGTTGTGATGAGACTGAAAGGGTCGTCTGGGTTAAAATCCTGTTGGGATCGCTGGTACTGAAGTCTCGAAGGAGCTCTCGTGTCTGAATTTCTGGAACGCTGGGAACAGTGACCGGAAGAAAGGAAGGATTTTGAGACTAAGAAGAAAGAAGAAGATGGGAAAATTTTCAAATGAACGGGTGGCCCATGCGAAAGGTGGCCAGCCCTTTTATATACGTAAAAGGCCAAAGGAGGAAGGCCGTTGGATCGCCTTGATGTAGGATACGAGGATCACTACTCGAAAGACGAAACGACGGCCGAAGATAGGCTAGGCCATTTAATGCGGCTCTCGGAAGACGGACCGTCACCAACCACGATGCTCCACGTATTTGATACCAGCGTAATGGGCGGAATGTGAAGAGTCCACAAAGAAGCCTAAAATCCCCCACTGTGGCCCCAGGTGACGTCATGTGCCACGAGCAGGGGCTTGGGGGAAAAATGTACGCCCTAAATATCCACGGGCTATTAACGAGCTGAGAAAAGGCATAATTATATCAGCTGCGTGGATGTCATGTACCCAGAGCTGCTGTTACAAGGTCCTACCTCTTTAGCTTGAGGTAACCTAAGGCTTAATGGAGATTACTAAGGAATCGAGTCAGAAGTATGGGCACCACAGGCTGAGACTACATCAAGCTCGAGATACGAGCTTGAGTTGGCACCTCTGACCATTTATAAAGTCAACCATGCAATGTAAACGTGCATATATCAGACATCACGTGTCTGATCCATCCCATAATTCTCGGACACGCAGCATAAACGTGCGTGTTCAGGCACTCATGACTGGGTTGGGTCGTGCGGCCCATTATCCCCCTTACTTATTGATTAGACTACACTTCATTGTCGGGTTTTAGGAATTAATCATGAATGTCACAGAAGTGACATGATGGGTCAGAAGGTCACGGGATGACCTCCCTTGCCAACCCCCAGGTGCATTCTCCCTATAAATAAGGAGACCCTGGGAGTTGCAAATGGTTGGATTCTAATTTGTAAGGAAATACCCTGTAAAGAATATCAGAGAGATATCAATAATATTGGCTGGTGGACTAGAAGGATTTTAACCTTTGAACCACCTAAAAAAGTATTTGTGTTATCATTTTACGAAGAGATCATTCATCTATTACGGTTCATTATTTAACACTAATCCCACTCCTTTATTCTATTAATTATCTGTTGCCGAAGAACCGCGTCAACAAATGTCTATTTTGGTCTTCTTGTAACTAAAATGTGTTATTTAAAAATAAGTTCTCACTAATATAGTTTTAAGTTTATTTAAGATTTTTGTCTCCTGAACTATTACCACTACTGTATCGTACCCCTCGAATTTTTCAACCTGTCAAAAAATATATTCGAACTATTGACAGAGATGTAAAGTGAGACTTCCATCCAATATTACTAACGGAAAGCTGACATGGCTCTTTAGCAGCTGAAGTGTCATGCTTCGTCACCAGTAGAATGACATATGTCATGCAACCATTGGTCCACCTCATATTAAAAAATATTTATTTATTTTGAACTATTAAAAAACTAATTAATGATAAATATGATTAATAAAAAAATAAAGATTAAAATCCTCTTTTTGCCATTCTCTCTCTCTTTTGTACTGATCTTCTTTTGCTTCTCCAATCTTCCTCTTCTTCTTCTTCCTCTCTCTCTCTCTCTCTTCTTCACCCATCTTCTTCTTTCTTCTCCAATCTCCATTCTAGTTCTACCGGGCAGAGGCTTGGATTTTGGGGCACACATAGGGAAAAAAGTGTCCAGATCTGAGATCTGGATCTGATGGGTTTGTAGGGGTAGGACAGGGTGATGGAGCTCCATGAGACTGCGTGTGTTTGGGGCTAAGGAAGTCTGGTGGGGGAAGGGGCTTCGCAGGAGTTTTGGGGAGGTTGTGGGATCCGACAGTGTTTGATGTTTGCGGGGCTTCATGGGAGTCCTATTGTTGGTGATGGTCTTGGTTTGGGATCCATGGAAAAAACTCAGATTTTTCTATAAATTTTTTTAGAGAAAAGCTACTCTTAA
Organism: Humulus lupulus; assembly: GCF_963169125.1. NCBI lineage: Eukaryota > Viridiplantae > Streptophyta > Magnoliopsida > Rosales > Cannabaceae > Humulus > Humulus lupulus. The sequence goes on from NC_084794.1 coordinate 231,579,829, forward strand.
TCTTGATTTGAGATTATTCATTGTACTATATATTATTAAATTGTTTTGTGTAGTTTTTTTTTTTCAATCTGAATTTATTTGGCTCTTTGTACATTGTATTGATGCAAGATGTTGATGTTATGGTTGAAGAAGAAATGGTTGAGAAGAAGAAATCAGATCGAGAGAAGTTGGGGAAGAAAGAAGAAAGAAGTTAATTAAAAATATATATAAAAGGAATTTAAAAACAAATTTCGTAAATGTTGACGCCGTTTTTCGTCAACTTAGAATAGAAGAGCACTAAACACATAATTAGAAAAATCAATAAAAAACACATGATATTTTACGTGGTTCAGTAGTTAAAATCCGCCTAGTCCACGAGTCAATATTATTGAATGATGGAATTCTCTCAAAGATTTTATAAAGCAATTTTCGCAGAGTATTCCCAGTACCCAATTCAGCGTCTCTCCAAATGAATTTCCCCAGTCTATTTATAGGCTGATTTACAAAATATCTTCCCCCTTATTTTGGGAAGTTATAATTCAAATTTCAAATAAATACAAATAAATGCATTAATTACATAATATCTCATGATAATTGTGATTCATTATCAGATTACAACAAATCCCCAAGAAATAGGGATTTTCAAATAGTAACTGTATTTAAACTAGATTATCGACCTCGTGATTACCGATCTCGAACGTTTAACTTACATACTTTCGAAGTCGACCAACATCACAGGCTCGTTATTTTGATTAGCCTTATCCTTAGCGAGTAACTTTATCGAGATCATCATCTTTGAGCTCGCAATGCCCAGGCTCGAACCTTCCTGACTAATACTCACTCACTAATGCAAACAAATCAGGAATTTATACAAGTGCTGAACCCTTGTAGGTGTAGCTTCGAGCTTAATTTGTAACCTCGAAACATCTTCGAGATCGCATGTAGTTTTGAGCTTACCAATTCCATCGTCATTGTCTTAATACTGAATGAGACTGTCAAACCCAATCCGCGTAAATGCTGATGATGTGGGACACTTACTTATTTCGAGCTTACATTTTACAAGCTTGTCTTTCGAGACCATAATTTTTATTATAAAAATTTAGGTGTAATATTTTGCCCCCTCAAAAGTATTGGTTTGAATCATATGAGAAGGAAAATTTTGAACTTCTACTTTCGAAAACCGTGCCACCTACCATACTCGAATATGGACACGCGTCACTCAAGGATTGCACACTCAGAGAACTCCCTAAATTTGCCCACGTCTTTTCATATCTCCTTTTTGCCACCAATGTCACATTTATACCCCATCTATCGGATCAGACTCAAAATCAAACCAAAGGCCTAGATTTGTCCAACTTTTGACATCCCTCTGAAATATATATACCCCTTTTTCTTCTTCGTCCTCACCTTCATTTCATTATCCAGAGATAAAAAACACGAACCAGAGCGAACCAGAGCGAACCAGAGCGAACCTTTTTTGCATGTTCTCCAAATCGAAAAAACAAAATAACTCCAGCACTTTCGACTCCGTGAAGTCTTTCCTGCAACCGCTCATTCAGACGACAATCTCATTATATCCACAGACAACTTCGCGTGAGAATATATTATTGACTCTCGATTCAAGGGTTAGAGAAACTGAAGAAAGAATCATTCATTCTGTTGCATATAATGTAAGTGTTCTTATCATTATCTCTGTTTAAATTTAATTGTAGAAACATGTTCTAGGTTGTCTTATATTAATGTGTTTAATATATGATTTACATGAAAATAATTAAGATCTTGTATAAGCTTTCCCAAAAAGTTACGCCTCAAGGACTATCATTGGGGTCTTCCCATTTCCTTTTTTGATCCAACCCTCCAGATCTGGAGAGTTGTCCTCAGGGTCTGTAATTTGTTGAGATTGGTTAAATACAATGGTTGAGATGTTTACACGTTGAGGTGCAAAACACTTAACAGTTTTCACTTAAGAAGAAGTGAAAACAAGAGATTGTGTAGAAGGCATCTAAAAGTGACTTTTATGAGTCTAAAATGATACAATGAGTAGCATTTGGAGCAATTTTAGGACGATTGGAGGGGTCCAAAGTCAGAGAGGGTGGCGAAGCGTCGCCCCCTAAGTGGCGTAGCATCGCCAAAATGCGAAGGGCTTCAAAAGCCCCAACAGGCGATGCATCGCCTGCTAGTAGGCTAGGGCCGTACAATTACGTAAAATGCTCCAAATGATGTGTTTTAAATTCTCTATTCCTATTGGTTATACTAATGACGATGCCTACACTAAAACTATGAGTTATTAGAAATGTAAAGCCTTAATCACACTTTCCAACTCTCTCTCTCTCTTTCTAACCTCTTTCTCTGTAACGTCCCAAAATTCCTGATAAGGCTTAGGGCCTTGATTAGGGTGCCGGAGTTATATGTGATTGTGTGAACTACATAAGCTATATTATAATATAAATGATTATGCATGTTTAAGTGTATTAAGTGTGCTTATAGGCTCGTTTCCTTTAAAAAAGGCATTTTTATTATTTTAATTCTTTGTGGGTATATCTGTAATTATATGTGTTAAATGTTTGAGCCCACATGGTTATGTGGGTATATTTGAGATATTCAGCAAGAGTCAGTCCTTTTTTAGCAACATAGTTGTAGAGTCATAACTGGGATTTATACCCAGCTCGGGGTGAGCCAAGGGGTATTTTGATAATTTGGTGAGTTGCCGGGACTCATTGGAGTATGAGTCGTGCTTTGGAAAAAATAGTGATATTCCGGGAATGGCGGAATTAATTGGGAATCATAAGTGGAATTAGAGGATTAGTGGGATTTTTGGGAAAAAGACTAAATTTCCCTTGGGCTTAACCTTGAAGGTTAATAGGAGGTGAGTGCAAATTGGTCATTTGACCAATGGTGGGAAATTGTTCATTTAAGCCTTGGCAGCCATGTTTTGGGGCCATTTGCTGATACACTAATTACTCTTTCTCTCTCTATCTTTCTTGGTTTCCTTTGGAAGAGGATTTGGAGGTTGAAGACAACCAAGCTAGGCTAGTGGTTCTTGGAGTAATTCTTGAGGAAAAGTGGAACTGATTGAAGATAGGAGCACTGGGTGGTCAAGTACAGACCAAATTTTTGGATTTGGTGCAGCCAAGGTAGGGTTATCTGAACTTTTCTTGTTGTTCTTGGTGCTCTTGAGGGAGGTTTGAATTATGGTGTTTCAATGTATTTTAAAGGTTGTATATTGTATTCAAGTGCTCCTGGGACCATTTTGATGGTCTATTATGGTTAAAAGGATGTTTTGAGGCGGATTTGGGTGAGCTGCAATTCTAAAATCGCTGGAAAAACTAGGTTTATAGGGTCGCGTCGCGGCCCTCATGAACCCAACGAGACAAAGAGATGCCTTGAACTGCCTTAGCGTCACGGTGCTAGGTGGATTGTGCCGCGGCGCATGCCCTGTGGTTTTAGGCTCGGGACTTTCTGACTTGCCGAGTGCCGCGACTTAAATTGGAAAACAAGTTATAAATTAGGTTTTTGGGTTATGGGAACCCAAACCTAAGGGCTCGGGAATGGTTCTACTACCCAGGTTAGTAGAATTCAAGGTCCCGGAGGCTAGGACTTGGTCTGGAAGCCTTTATTAGTTCGTTTCTTGATAGTTATTCCTTGTTATGGTTGTGACTAGGGTGGATCGTTAGGCTCGGGAGGAAGGACCGTACTCGGGGTTGTCATATGCTATTCACTCAGACCTAAGGTAAGAAAACTGCACCTGGACTGTGGTTAGGGCTTGAGCCCCGGTTATCGAACATTGTTGTATTCGTGCTTAGAATGTTTTGTCAAACATGTTGATTGTGTTGTGCATACATGTGTTTTTCATCTGATATACCTGATTAAAAAGCTCAGCTTATAAATCGAGGGTGGAAATAGCATGTTGAACGCATGTCGATGTCGTTATCTGTCATATCTGATTGAAAGGCTCAACTTATAAGTCGAGGGCGACAATAGCATGCTGAACACAGGTCGATGTGGCTAGGCCAACCCAAATCTGATTGAAAAGGCCAGCTTAATATGAATGATTAAGCTATATTATAATCACATGCACATTTAATTCACATATAAGTCGAGGGTGACAATAGCATGCTGAACGCAGGTCGTTGTGGCTAGGCCAACCTAGAAGCATGATATATGCTTGTACGACACCATGGCCACCTGAAATATAAAGCGCGAGGTATGTCTGGCTAGCTCTAAGCCTAAGCCTCTCGACCAGCGCGCAGTGCGCTATTGCCGCCCTTGACTACTAAGTCAAGGCTTTAATTAGACATTCAGATAACTAGACAAACATATATAGATAAGCATACTTCAGACAATACAAGTATGCATAGATATAAATCATGGTATCTTAACCAATCAAACACAAACACAGTAATAACAATGTTCCTTAATGGGGCTGAGCCTTACCTATGCAACCAAGGCAAGCATTCATTAAACAATTATCCAGACACAAAGCATTCAAGCATAACCTAAATCACATTCATTCTCAGGGGTTGAGCCTTATTCATGGTTATAATTAATAACTGGGCCAACCTCTAATCACATAAGTATCACGTATTGGGTGCAGTTTTCTTACCTCACGTTCGAGTGCAATGTATAATAAGAATGAACCTCGAGCACGATCCTAGTTTCGAGCCCCTAGCGATAACCTAGTCACAACCATAGTATAGAACCCCATCAATAACGAGCGAGTAAAGGCTTCCAGACCGAGTCCTAGCCTCTGGGACGTAGAACTCTACTAAATCGGGTAGTAGAATCGATCCCGAGCCCTTGGTATGACTTCCTGTCACTAAACACCCATCTTGGCCAAAAATGCCTATGCGGGTCGCGACTTGACCCTGAGGGTTGCGACACGCCTACTCCAGATAAAACCCCCCCTGCGCCTTGGGTTCACACGGGTCGCGACATCCCAAGAACAGGGGCGCGATGCGACCCTACGAACCCAGATTTCCCAGCATTCTCCTCAATAAAATCCTGTCAAAACCCTCCTAAATAATTCTTAGAACCATAATTCAATCCCTAGAACATAATCAACATATTCTCAGCAACAAAACCCAACCTTAAGTTCACCCAAAAACCTACCAAAACACAAAATCAACACCTTAAGCCACAAAGCTCAAGAACACTTAAGAACCAAAACAGAATTTAATAAAAATAGGGATTTGCAGCTTACCTCAACTATAATGATACCTCAACTATAATCTCTATCATTATAGTTGCAACAAAGCCAATCCTAACTCAAGCCTTCAATCTCCCAAGTTTTCTACCTTAAACTCCCCTTTGGGTTCCACAAAATTCACCAACAAGATGAGAGAGAGAGAGAGAGAGAGAGAAAGAGCTGCTGAAATAAAGTGTTTGTGTGTTTTTCGATTTGTGAGAGGTTACTTAGAGTTCAAGTAACTCTAAGTAAATCCCGAGGCTCGGGGTACCCAAAAACGTCCCCGATGGTAACATGGTCAAAACACTTGGAATTCCCTCCTAATCTCACTAATAACGAATATATCCCCAAATAGCTATCCCTATTACCCGATATCCTGGTAATATACTAAATACCCAAAATACCCCTTGACTCACCTCGAGTCGGGTATTCAGTCCCGTTGTGTCTTTCCCGCTAACTGGCTCTCTAGGATCACCTCGTGCCGAGTAACCCAAATATCAACATAATAATGTGGTCTCACACATATATCACATATATTCTAGATATACCTGTAACAGGCCAAATTATGAAAATTGCCCTTCTAATAAGAAACAGACCCACATACATATTTAATACACCTAAAAATGCATATCTAGTCATATTATAATATAACTCACATACTCATATAATTACACACATATATGTCACATAAACACATAACTTTCCATAAATTGCCATCATGGCCCCCTAATGAAGGCCCTAAGCCTTATTTGGTCATTTGAGATGTTATAATTAATTTTTTTATACCACAAGGAAAGTGGCACGCATTGCTATTTACAAAACAAAAAGAAAAATTACAAAGGCCTAACTTTCACCAGGAACCTCCTCAATGATGTTGATCACGGGGTCGACCTCAGGGACTCGACTCGCCTCCACGGTCGCCCGAGCAGCAGCAATTGCTGCCTCATTCGCACGAAGTCGCTCCTCGAAGAGCAACTTCATGTTGCGGTCATCTATGAAGGACAAGTCTATTTCTCTGCTACACTGCCATACAACGCAGAGAGTGTCCTCCACCAGCATGTCAGCCTCCTTGTTGAGGATAGAAACTTTTTCGTTGAGCTCCTGGACTTGGCGTTTTAAGTCCTCCACCTCCAAGACCGCTGCTTCCTCTCTCAAAATCATTATGTGGCTTCTCCTTGGGCCTTAGTGGCATCATCTACTTGCTTTGATGTCTTCTACAGAGCCTTATCAGCTTCTCCTTGGCAACCTTGGCCTCCAAACGGGCCACTCGAGCCTCCTTCTAGGAAGCTTGAGTCTCCTCTCACGCTGCCTTAACATCTTCCAATGCTTTGAGCACAACTTCCTTCGTGGCCTTAGAGTGGTCGGTCACCTCCTCCACCAACTTGATGGAAGTGTCATTCCCTGCTTGGATTTGGACTGCTCCTCGCCTAGTCCGTTCTCCAGCTCAGAGGCACGGGTCCTTTCATCCTCGAGAGCCTTTTGAAGCTAGGAGTGGTCCTCGAGAGAGACCGACACCTCTCAGGCCTTCTTCAGCTCAAAGGACCTCATAGTTACGATGTCCCCAAGCCGTTGACACATATGGCAGCCTGTGTGGTGAAGTAGAGTTAGTATACAGTATACTAACATACTATAAAATCAAAACAAGAGCAAGACCAAGGCTTATCCAGGCTATGGCATGATGATAGGCAGCGAGGAAGGCCACCTTGTTATCCACTCCTACTCTGGCATAGCTGGAGCATCTCGCAGCGTGAGGTGCTCAACCCCTGCAGGAGCTTCGCTGTCAATGGAGCAGTCCTATTGCCGAGTCTTCCTGCAAAGAGAGATTCTAACTCTGCCCGTCCAAAGGGGGGCAGTGAGGTTTAACTCCGGGGAGGCTTATCCTCGCAGAGGTACTCCACCAGTTCCTTAAAGTCTTCCTTCCCTTGATCCAATCATGTTTGAAGTGCTCAACCACCCTCTTGAACTTCTCCAGTTCTTCCTCCTCGTAGTATTTAGGGAAGATGACAAGTCGGGGAGTGTTAGCTAGAGGACAACTAGACACCTCGAGGAGTGGAAAGTCATTTCTCGTCCCTGAAGTCCTCTCCTTGAGGATAGGAGATCCCCCATAGAGGTCGATGACTGGTAGGTCCATCATCATCGGGACTTCCTCTCGTGCCACTGGCCTTGGTTGGTAGTCAAGGGAGCAACTGCGGGGACCACCGGAGCAGCCACCAGGGGTTCAAGCACCAAGGTCGGTTCTGTAGGGACTTGTATCTGTGAAGGTTCTTGTACCCTTTGTGTAACGCCCTGGATAGCCAGGACCGCTACACTGTGTACTTATAAAGGTGCAGGAATTGCTAATCAAGTCATTTAGTCAAAACGTGTCACTAAACCATAAATGTGCTAGGGTTAAAATGGTTTTGGTCTCAAAAGATACATTTCATATATTTAAACAAATTTACATATGGGATCCCAAAAAAGAACAGTGTTTAAAGGTTAGTTTACAAAATTTCCACAGTTCAGACTACCATCAGCCACTCTAAGGCAAAACAGACATTTATAGCTTTTCTGTTCCTGTTATCCCCTCAACCGTGGTGGCCGAGCAGCTGGTCATGTACATTCCGCTCACAGAGCTCTCCAAGTCAGGGCTGACCAAGTTTGCCCTTGCCTTTACCTGCACCACGTAGCACCCGTGAGCCAAGGCCCAGCAAGAAAACATATTACACATCTCAACAATCATATCAAGAGAATAATCCATCAAGCATGATCAACCACTTAACATTCCACATTATTCACATAGCATGTAATCAGAATCAAAGATGCAACCAATCATTAATAACAGTCAAATCACATAATAACTAGGGCCGACAACTTAGGCCACACCCTCTGTTTACCCCACTGACTCCGGCCCGCTTAAACCGAGCTCAGTGCATAATAAGCTGTCCTTGGCTACCAGTGGTCGAGCCGCGCCCTGTGCGCAAGTGTAACCTTTGGCACTCTTAGGCCGTTGGTTTACTGTTTACATGGCATAATACCATCCTTTCAAAGCATACATATTAGGGAACCCTTAGTCCCATTACAAATACACAATCGGGTGCAGTTTTCTTACCTTTGGCTTCCAAGTGAACTAGTTACGAACGATGCTCCTTGAGCGTGATCCGATCCCCAAGCCCTAGCTTAGCACCTAGTCACAACCAAGATAAAGGATACCATCAACAATATTAAATGAGCCTCTAGACAAAGTTCTAGTCTCCAACACATTGAACTTCACCAAACATGGTAAAAGATTCAATCCCAAGCACCCTAGGTTAAATTCCCAAGCCTAGAATCTCAAAATCCCCAAATCCCTTAAGGGCTGCGGCATTAGCCATCCATGCCACGACATGGCCCCAACCAGAGGCCTCCCAATTCCCAAAAACAGGTAAGGGCCGCAGCCCTACTCAGACCATGCCGCGGCCCGCCCTCCTTCCTCAGCACACATCAGCTTCGAAGGGCCGTGGCTCACCAAGAACTATGTCGCGGCCCGACCCCTTCGAACCCAGAAAAACCTCCATTTCTAACACCTAAACCTTACCCAAAATCATTCCAAAGCTTCCTAGTCCAAAACCAATTAATCCCAACACTTTTAGAATGACTTAAACAACATAATTCAACTGTAAACTCAACCTAAAACTCATGGAAATCCCATCTTCAATTTCTGAAACTCAAGAACTTCAAACACTAAAACCCAGCCATACAAAGCCAGATTGAAACCTCTAAATCATGAATTAGAACTTACCTCTTCTGCTGAAACACTTCTCTAAGGAAAATCCAAGTCAATTCCCAAGCTTTTCCACCTTAATTCTGCCCTTAACATCAAAACCACAACTATCTCACTACTCAGCCATAACTCATAATTTCTAACCAAAAAGAAAGGGATTCAATGCTTACCTTAGTACTGATCAAATTTCCTGGATGATTCTTGAGCTAAGCCTCTAAATCACTCCTTCAATCCACTGAATTCCTCTAAAATTTTCAGTGTTTTTCTTGTGTTTTCCTTGAGAGAGAAGAGAGAGAAAAGGGCTGAGAAAAAGAGTCAGTCTTATTTTTGTTGTACTATTTTCCTACAGCTTCTTAAGTCTATCTTTAGGCAATTAAGCTAATCCCAAAGCTCGGGGTACCGGAAACGTCCCCGAGGGCAAAATGGTAAAATTCCTCAATATTCCCATCTAGACTTCCTAACCTCAAATAAATCTCCAATTATTTATTTTCATAACCCAGCAATCTAAATAACCACCCGATACCTGAAATACCCCTTGACTTATCCAAAGTCAAATGTTAGGCTCCGTTGTGACTTTCCCGCTATCTAGCTCCCTAAGATCGCCTCAAGTCGCATGCTGCAGATTTACCAACATAATAATGTGGTTCTCACAAGTATAACATTTAATCACATCTATAATCATATAATCATAAAAGCATGCTTATCATGTAATCATGCATTAAACCAATAAATTCATACATAAACCAATTATGCCCTCTTGGCACACTAATCAAGGCCCTTAAGCCATATTAGTGATTTTGGGTCGTTACACTTTGTTGTTTGGCATATATGTCGTCTGCCAACCCATTTGACCTGCAAAAGACGACGAAACTGTTAGTCTTCGTTACCAAATTAAACAGAACACAAGTATAATGCATGCAAAAAGCACAAGGGCTAGTCCAGAGCATGTGAGCTCCTTGGGAGGCCCACCACTAGATGGCTCATCTGGGTGAATAATGGAGTGGGAAAATTCCCTCATAAGTCTACCCATCTTATGAGTTATGTTCATCTCATGCTGACAAAACCATATCGCGTGCATGGATGTCACGTCATCCAGTGGAACAAAATCCTAGGGGGGGGGGGGGTGTAACCTTCTCTTCGGGTGGTTGAGGTATGCGTCAATTAGGTCCTGGTAATCCTAAAACTCCTCCGTGGTCTAATGACGGTCCGAGGTCCACCCAAATCGGAGGAGTGAAGGTGATGTTAGAGAATATATTTTATTTCAATGGAAATTTAGCTAATACAACTCTATGCAATATATTACAAATAAATAATGATTGATTAAAAAGAGTGTTACAACTCTATATCTGAAAATACAAACAAACAAAGAAAAGAAGAGGAAGAAAGAGAATAAGAGAATGGTGAAAGATACAACTCTAAACAAAAGATTACAAGTAAATGAAAGGTGTTTGAAACAAAAGAAAAGAAGATTACAACTCTAAATAAAAGTTACAAGTAAATAGAAAATGAAAATAAGAAGAAAAGCAATAGAGAAAAAATGCAAGAACAAAACAATAGTAAACTCTCACTTACACAACCTAACTGAAAAGGGCTGGGGATCACCAACTTGAACAAGGTTTAAAACCTTTGTCCAAAAGCTTATTTCCCCCTAACTCAAGCACTAAGGGATCTCTCACAGATTTTTGGAAATGCTTTCTGGAATAATCAAGCCTCAAGGTGTATTTTCCAGCCAAGTGCTTTGTGGATGGAAAATTGTGTGTCTTACAAGTGAGCATCAAACTCCTATTTGTAGAGTTTGAGATACCCCTTTGAATTTCAAATACCACCAAACCCCATGGCTGTTACCAATGTTTAATTGGATGTTTATGGAATTAAAATGGAGATTTGGGAGTTATTTGGGATGTTAGAACATTCAATTTGGAAAAAACTGAAAATTCAAATAGGCTGTCAGCCTCACTGGCCGCGGCCAGGATCATCAGTGGCCGCGACCAGAGAAAGACAGTGGCCGCGGCCACAGCCTAGTTTCAGCACAAAAATTATCATTTTCCAAATCGTTCCAAAACGTCCCAAATCCTTTCCCACATGATTTTGTAACCTCCAAACACCTATTGGGAGTTAAAAACATGTCTCCAACAGCCATATTTCATTATGGCTTTATGAAATACAATCTCAAATGTGTAACATATAATATACACACTATTGGGTAATATTTGGGAGTTAAAAATTTGTAACTGATTTTGTAACTCCAAAATATGTCACATTGGGCACACAGATGTGTCCAATTTTGTGACTCTCAAAGTGTGACAAATCACATTTTGTCACATTATTTAATCTAACATTATATTATATGAAATAATATAACATTCCCTCACTAGATTAAATAATCACTTTTTTGTAATACTTATTTAATCAATCAAACATTATATTAAAATATAATATTCCCCCACTTGATTAAATAATCACTCTCTATAGAAACCTTTGCATTGGTGCATAAAGTAAAATGTCTTTCGACTTGAATTTTACCTTAGTGTAATTATCACAAAGTTTGTTGAAATTTTGGTTGCCGAAGCATTGAACCACTATCCCTTGATAACAAACATGTGATAACACACACACCTTTGCTGTGTTTACTTGAGACCTCAATGCCTCGCTTTTGCACCGTTAATGGCCATGTGCACATTCCATTCACAGATTTTTCTTGAGAATGACTCCCAATTCTCATGAGGGGCGGCACCACCCCTAGGTCCATATAGGTAGAACTCTTACAGTATTTTGTTACCCTAAAATACTTGTCTTTTTAAGATTGATTTCTATTAAAAAACCTTTCGGTTTTAACCCTCATTTTGGTAACACACTAGTACTCATATCTTAGATGGGACAAAAATTTGAGTACTACTAATATTCACTTGATTGACTTGTTATTACCTATTGAACCTAATACTATTTTGGTTACTAGTATTAAGATAGGTTACCATCAACCATGAATCTCTTTAGGGAGTCTAAGTCCCATCCCTTGAGATGTAGAAATGATTCCATTTGAATCATTTATTTTCTCATGTATGCATACTTAGACACTCATTATTTTATTCAAACTTTGTTGCTAGCCATAGTTTGATTAAAATAGGTACCCCTTTAAAATAGTGATTTTGACCATAGTCAACACCCCCACTATTTTATGGTTTTAATATCCAAGATAAACATTTGAATATTAATTCTAAAAACCTATTTGTTTATAGAATTCTCCTTTATGTTTTAAATTGATTCCTTCTTGAATCAAAATATTACAAACAATAACTTTAGACACCAAGCATGTCTATATTTGTTCATTCTATACACATATAGCCAATGTGATTTCGAATGTGGAATTCCAAATCACCTATTTGATAGGATGACCGAATTAATCAATTATTAACAACAAAATAAATTGATTAACTTTTGGAGCATCACCCCCACATTTCTTACATAGTGATAATAAAATATCACTTTAAAATAGAAATCTCTTCATTTCTATTAAGTCATTTATCCTCCAAGATAAATCTAGACCTATGTTTCTCAAAGTTCATCATGAGTCATCTATGCCACATGATAAACTCTCAAGATAAAACCTCAGTGTTTATCTTGATTTATTTACTTGCTAAAGCAAGACACACTTATTGCAAAGCAACTTTTACTTAGTTTCTTTCTTTTATGTATTTCAAAAAATAAAAATGTGAACACAAATCTAATGTGAGAATTTCTCAAACAAATAATCACATTATGAAATAATAGGTCTACACTCTTACCTATTATTTTAACAAGTTCATTTTGAAACTTTGTTAATGTCTCACACAAATGTCTCATAGCAAAATAAAGAATTATCATAGAATAATACTTTAATTTTATTGATAGCTTTCAAGAGTACAAGCTTTATTACAAAAAAACAATTTTCCCAACAAGGCACATAAACATGGTAATCATGCTAGGATCTCTTCTTCCTTTTCTATAGCATTTACCTCATTCTCATGTGGGTCCTTTCGGTACCTACATACTCTAGCATAGTGCCCAAGTTTTCCACAAACAAAACAATGACCTCTCACGTCTTTGAATTGTCCATGATCTTTCTTTGGACCTAAAGGGTTCCCACTACCCTTTTTGTTGTTGTTGTTGCCCTTGGGATGCTTGTGTGAAACCGCATTGGCCTTGGAAGTCTCATTTTTAGACTCATTCACACCCTTGTCTCTTATTCTCGATTCCTCTTCAATTCTAATGTGTTTTTGGATCTCTTCCAAAGTGTAATCCTCATACTTATGGAGGATTCTTTTCCTATAGCTCCTCCAAGTTGGTGGTAATTTTGCAACTATTGCACCAACTTGAAAGGCCTCGGGAAGCTCAATCTTGAGAACTTTCAACTTGTTCACAATCACTTGTAACTCATGAATTTGAGGTAAAAGAGTTTTCCCATCAATGAAAGAAAATTCAAAATATTGAGAAATTAAGAACTTTCTTGTACCTTCTTCCTCAGCCTTGTACTTACTCTCCAAGGCATCCCAAATCTCCTTCGCGGATTTGGTATTGGTATAGAGATCATATAGCCTATCGGATAGGGCATTAAGGATATGACCCCTACAAAGAAGGTTGTCCTCTTCTCTCTTCCTTCTTTTCTCCACCTCCTCGGGAGTGTCTTTGTCGGATGGCTCGGCTAGAGGTGCCAAGGATGACTCAAGGATGTAGGCTATCTTGAGTGTTGTCAAAAGGAATTTCACCTTGTCTTGCCACCTAGTGATATTGGATCCATCAAACCTATCCAACCTCACTAGATCTTGGTTCATGATCTTGATGGTCTCCCCTTCCATTGAAACAAAGAGGGATAAGCTTTTGATTGTTAGAGAATATATTTTATTTCAATGGAAATTAAGCTAATACAACTCTATGCAATATATTACAAATAAATAATGATTGATTAAAAAGAGTGTTACAACTCTATAACGGAAAATACAAACAAACAAAGAAAGGAAGAGGGAGAAAGAGAAGAAGAGAATGGTGAAAGATACAACTCTAAACAAAAGATTACAAGTAAATGAAAGGTGTTTGAAACAAAAGAAAAGAAGATGACAACTCTAAACAAAAGTTACAAGTAAATAGAAAATGAAAATAAGAAGAAAAGCAATAGAGAAAAAATGCAAGAACAAAACAATAGTAAACTCTCACTTACACAACCTAAGTGAAGAGGTTGGGGATCACCAACTTGAACAAGGTTAAAAACCTTTGTCCAAAAGCTTATTTCCCCCTAACTCAAGCACTAAGGGATCTCTCATAGATTTTTGGAAATGCTTTCTGGAATAATCAAGCCTCAAGGTGTATTTTCCAGCCAAGTGCTTTGTGGATGGAAAATGGTGTGTCTTACAAGTGAGCATTAGGCTCCTATTTATAGAGTTTGAGATACCCCTTTGAATTTCAAATTCCACCAAACCCCATGGCTGTTACCAATGTTTAATTGGATGTTTATGGAATTAAAATGGAGATTTGGGAGTTATTTGGGATGTTAGAACCGTTCAATTTGGAAAAAACTGAAAATTCAAATAGGCTGTCAGCCTCACTGGCCGCGGCCAGGATCATCAGTGGCCGCGACCAAGGAAAGACAGTGGTCGCGGCCACAACCTAGTTTCAGCACAAAAATTATCATTTTCCAAATCGTTCCAAAACGTCCCAAATCCTTTCCCACATGATTTTGTAACCTCCAAACACCTATTGGGAGTTAAAAACATGTCTCCAACAGCCATATTTCATTATGGCTTTATGAAATCCAATCTCAAATGTGTAACATATAATATACACACTATTGGGTAATATTTGGGAGTTAAAAATTTGTAACTGATTTTGTAACTCCAAAATATATCACATTTGGGCATGCACATGTGTCCAATTTTGTGACTCTCAATAATATGTTACAAGGTGTGACAAATCACATTTGTGTGACTAATTACATTTTGTCACATTATTTAATCTAACATTATATTATATGAAATAATATAACAGGTGAGACCTACACATGCTCATGACTTACCCCATCTCATACTTGTCTAGCGTAGTATAAGATGATCAGAGATTTACCTTGGTCAAAAGATGAGGACCTAGAGCTCCTCCTCGAGATCCTATTTCTCCCGAGCTTCATTAGCTGCTCGGACAGCTAGAGCATTCTCGAAGCGCTCCTCTTGCAACCACTGGTTATACTGAATGCAGGCCAATCTGTCTATGTACTTTGTGTGGATAGTTGCGTCTTCCCGAGACTTTTTGGAGTTCCAGTATTAGGAGAGTTCCACGTTGCCCAAGTGTTGGCCCTCCTGGAGGAGTCCAAACTTTCACAAGTTAGCCTTCATCACCAGGAAGCTGAGTCCATCTCCTCTTTTGGAAGACTCTTCATCTTCTGTAGGGGTTCATTGTACGCCATGAAGTATGGAGTTCAGAAAAAAGGACCTATCAAGAGAAAACTCCTAAGTATGAGAAATCAACTAGTACTGGAGGACCAATTGAAAAGGTGAGATACTTACCAACCCTGGTGAATTCAAGGAGAAGGGTCGGGTTAGTCTGCGTGGGAAAACCATTTGTGAAGAAAAAAAGGTCATTGTAGCCTGCGTGTGGCTCTCATTGTGGCAAGGAGCCTTATATACCATGCATGAATGGGTGTACTTCATCAGGGTGTAATACCCATCAAACCGTGTTTTTCGAGGGCAGGACCGAAAACTGTATATATACAGTATCTCAGTTGGAGAGGGCACGTGCCAGTTCCTCCTCCGGAACAGGACACACTGTCCAGTGTGGACCTGATAGCCATTTGGGGACAGCTGGAATGGAGTTATGCCAACATACTTCAGAAAGTCAACATAGTATTGGTGCAGGGAAAGTGTTTCCCCTGATTGGAGATGTGAAGCGCTCCAAGCCTGAGGTCGTTCACACTCTGGTGCGTTCTCTCTGTCTCCTGGGGCAGGTGCAACAAGATGTCCTTGTCGACCCCATAATGGGTTATGATCCGGTTCAGCGCCGTGTTTTAACTTGCTGGGGAAATACTTCAACCTAAACCCATCGGCCTCATAGCGCGGGGTACCATATATGGGGCCCTTGTAGTTGTCTTCCTCCGAGGCGCCACAACGACCTAGCCTCTCTGCCATTGGAGGATGTTCTTGTTGGTTTTTATTGATCAAATCAGAGATTATACACAGCGGAACAACAATCAAATTGTTAGATTTAATCCCATAAGATTTCTAGATCTACTTCTTCACATGCATATATATATTGAATCAAGGACATGAACAGAAAAATTACCTCAGGTCCTTCCTTGCTGCTATCTTTTCGTATGGGTAAATCCTTGAGATCTCACACCAAGATCTTCCAAAATGTTCTCAGGCACACAAAGAACGAGTGTGGGCTCACTATACAAATAATAGGCAATAAACTATTTATCAGATGTTCTCAACACATGAGATCTGATAAAGTTTTGGACCTAGGTTTTGTGAAGAACAATGACTTTTGTTTATGTCATTGTTCTCTTTCTCTGAGAGAGATTCCTAGATATTTTTCTATCCCTGAAAAATTACGTTCTCTGAAAAACTGATATCCTATATTTAATATATCTTATATATTAAAATATTTGTTATTTTAAACAAATTCAAAATAACTGATCAGTTATCAGATTTTTGTTTAAATAATAATATTTTAATCATATTAAAATATCTCATTCTTTATTTAATATTTAAATAACTAAAATTGTGGAATCAAGAGACTGAGTACACTCTTTTATGCGTGTAGCACAGTGCCTGCGCACTGTGCCACACGTGTACCACATGCCTGTGATGACATGTGATTTTTCCCAAATTTTATTATTATTTAAATACCAAAAATAAATTAATTCAAAATTAATTATATTTTTGTTAAATCAAATAATTAATTAATTACACATAATTAAGCAATAATTATGTTTGATACATAGAAAAATATTTTACTTATCACATAAGTCTTTTTTGCCCATTTTTGTATTTACCTTTGTCAGTGTTTGTTTGAGCCATTTCAGGGACCATGGACCTATAACATTAAGCTCCAATAAATTAAAACTAAATAATTAAACTCTTTAATTATAATAGTTAATTTATTAATTCTGATATCACTCCACTATAAATTCAGAATTGCACTCTTTATGTTATAGATATACTTTTACAGAAATCTTTTTCTTAAGTCGTCCATTGATATAACCATCTTACAATATTTCAACCCTCTAATTAATTAGTTCATAAATTAGAATGGAAGAATTACCATTTAACCTTTCTAATTTACTTCTTATTCCTTAAGTACCATTAATTCACTAGTGAATAATTAATCTATAATCTAATTATAGATTTGAGCTCAAAATCATTCAGTTCCAAAATTAACCCTTAAGGGAACTAATATACGATCCGTTAGGAAAGATTAGATTCCGTTTTGTTGATACATGTTCCTAGCCATCCATGATATTAAATCTCCAAAACAAAAGTCATTAGCCTCATTCTTTGAAGAGACCTTAACAAATGAATCAAAAGATTTAATAAACATGAATAGGAGTTCATGAACACTCAGGATTTAGGTTGATCTATAAATGATCATCAGTTATGATATGAATTACAAGTATTTATTGTTAAATGGTTTTTGGATAAAGACTTTAATTCATATCGGTCCATGTCATATATAATCATATTATATAAAGCACCTTTACCGAGATGTCTTTCCACATCAATAATCAGAATCTAGATTATTTGTATCATTATGATACTCAGTAAATCGTACTTACAACTCCAATTAAAGAATTCCTTAACTTTAATTTGTTGTTGTTGACTATTTTTATTCATTCATGTGATCTTAATTCTCTCGTACTAATACAAGATCACATCCTCAATAATGAATATGGAATTTTTCTGATATTTACAAAATTATTCAAACAATAATTTAACAATCTAAATATGACAATAATAATAAACTATTGTATTTATTTATTCACAAAAAAAAAAACAAATGTCTTTACATGCTTTTAGGACACACTCCTAACAGTTCTATCATTACTGGTGCCCGACTTTGCCCTTGGGTTGGCAGTCTTCTCTCCTCCGGTATCTTACCACCTTCTCGGGCCATGGCGATAATCTCGTGGTCGAACGTGTAAAATCCCTGCTGGTGGAGTTGATAAAGCTCGGACATCTGAAACAAAACCAAGCAGTTAACATCTTGACCAGAAGAAGATAGGTCAAAACACGAGAACCTTATAGACAATTGCTTGGGAGTGGAGTAAAGAGAGAAGTTTAAGGGATTGGAGTGTCCTTGGAACCCTTAGTCGGGACCCGAGGAACACCACCAAAACTCAAGAATTTGCCAGAATCTGGATATTTTCCAGAATTTGATCGTTGGGGAGCCTAAACGGTCCATTTAAACTAATTTTAGCACAAAAATGGACCTAAAAGGACAAACAAGTGGTCTAAAAGCCTAAGCATGCAACTACAAAGCATCGAGAACAACCAAATAGAAAAAGAAGAAAAAACGCTTACTCGAGATGAACTTCCGATACGTATTGTGTCGTATTCGAACATAAAGTACTTCGTATTGTTGACCCAGAAATAGCTTGCTTCTCTCCAGTCATCCAGGATCAAGGGCGAATGAGCTCTGGTGCGAAATTTAGTTCATGGTTTATGAGGAGAGTTGGGTGAGCTCTAATTTTGGGAAATTTCAAATTCTGGTGTAAGAAGGAATGAGAGGAAAATTTTGAGTTTTATATTCGAGAGCTTGGGGTGGAAGCTACTCCTCCCTGACCGTTGATCACCTACAAAGTAGGCAATCGAGCATGATCCAAGGGTCATGGATATCAAGGCACGAATCGTGATCATGACATGGGAAAATGATGCCTCGGGTACAGGGCGCAATGACACCTTGGGTACGGATTGGACGTCTTGGGCATGTAAAAAAATCTTCATTAATAACATTGATCGATGGGCCTAGCAATGGGAAGTCGACACGTGGCATCAGATTTTGGTAGGTTTGATGCCTCAAAGGGCCCAAACGTGTCCCCATGAGTACGTCCCTTGAAATTACTCCTCTCAGTCTAAGTCTCTAGTGTCCGAGGACAAATGAAGACTTGGGGGGCAAATGTTGTCCGTGTTTTCACCAACTGACACGTGACAATCATTATAGAGTAATTGAGCTCCACGAAAGCTAAGGAAGTCCTGGTGAGCTTGCCCAGAGCTCCTTGGAAGGTAAGACATTCCCCACCTGTTGTGATCTGCCTCCGGAGAAGAATGTCCTTATGTGAGTTATGCCCTCCATGTTTGGAGAGTTTTCCTCGAGGCCTGGAATTACATGTCAGGTGTCATGCATAATGACCCTGGACCATAAGGAGCCGTATGACATGTTATTGTTCCCTCAAGTCGTAACTTGCCAAACAAATTACTCTCTATTCTTTCATTCTTCTTCTAATACAAAACAAAAGGAAAGAAATTATATTTCCATCATTCCTAACCTTCCAAACAACATAAAGGAGTACTACTCTCCTTTCCACTACTCCACTCTCTCTATCTTTCTTAGTTCTTACCCTATCCATCATTCCTCAATTTCATCCTTCCTGCCAAACATACCCTTATTCATAAATTGTGTTGTTGCTAAAAGAAGAGTTTTTCTAGTCAATATATGTATGTCAAATTAATTTTATATTCATATAGATGCAACATCATTTTCAAATATATAAACTGTAACAGCCTTTTTTATATGAATGTCAAAATATGTCTGTGTTGTTTCATCTACATGGTTTGTTGTTTAGTCTTTGAATTGTATATTGCATATGTTGTCTCTGTTAGTACTACTTAGTCTCCAGTTACATCTACTGTGTGCTGCAGATTAATAAGTACACATTAGCTATTGTCGGTTTAATTGGAAACATGTTAAATCTTATTAGTTGTTTGTTTAGTTGATCAGTTAGTGGTTAGGGTTGCTATAAATAGATTAATCTGATCCTAACAACGTAATCCCTTTTCTGTTAGTTTGTCATTGCGAGAAAACAGAATCTTGTTTTTCTCTCTTCGTTTCTTCTTTCTTTCTTCTGTTCTTGTAGGTTCACCATTGTTGGAGGTGAAGCTTTGTTGCAGAGCTGTGGGAGGTTCTGATCTGATTCGAAGGGAGTTCGAATCTGGCTAGTAGAGGGATTCAACTAGCTTGCTCGAGGGGATCTTGAGTGTTTGAATCGAGGGATTCGGTTCACAAGTTCCAAGGGATTCTGAAACTGTTCTTGAGTGGTTATTCAAGTTTTTAGGGTAATCTGTAACTTTTGTATTGTAAAGATGTTGATTTCATTTCTGAACTGGTTATTGTAATTAACATTGGATTTATTAGTGAAAGTTACATCTTACCCGATCCAAGCACTAGTCGGCTGGAATTCGTTCCCAGTGCAGATGAAGCTTGTAAAATTCTATGTGTGATTTTACTTTGCTTTAAATTGTTTGTCTTGTTCTAGTAGATCAATTCTTGATTCAAGAAGTTAGGTATAACACTTTCAATTGGTATCAGAGCCTTCTGGTTCTATTAGAACCAGTGATTCTCTGGGCTTACTATAAGGTGTTTTTAACCTAGTGTGTATTTCACTCAGTTCTTGATTCTTGTTTTTTTTTTTCTGCATTTATCTACTATTGAACTTTCTGTTGTGACTAACCCTCTTGGAGTTCCATCTCGAAGAGTGTCATGAGTTTGTTTGTCTCTTGTATGATGGAAATGTTCAGGGAAGGAGGTTCTACTAGTCGTCCACCCATGCTAGAGGGGGCTAACTACCCTTACTGGAAAACGAAGATGAGAGCCTTTCTCAAGGCAGTGGATCAAAGAGTGTGGATGGTTGTCGAGGAAGGTTGGATCTTGCCAAGGGAAAGAGAGGGCGAAATCAAAAAAACCAAACCAATGAGTGCCTGGACACCTGAGGAAATTGAGTTGGCTAACTACAATTCCAAGGCCATGCATGCTCTGTTCAATGCAGTATCCACCAATTAATTAAAGGTGATCACAAACTGTGAGGTTGCCAAGGATGCTTGGGAGAAATTGAGGATAAAGAACGAAGGTACTGATGCGGTAAAGAAGTCTCGGCTTAGATCTCTTGCAAAGGCATTTGAAAATCTTTCAATGGATGAGGACGAAACAGTTGCAGAATTTCATGCTAAACTCTGCGACATCTCTAACGACTCATATGCATTAGGAAAGACGTACTCCAATGCAAAATTAGTTCGAAAGGTTTTGGGAGTCTTGCCAAGGCGTTTTAAGTCCAAAGTTACTTCCAATGAAGAAATGAGGGATGTTGAGACATTGGATCTTGATGAGCTGATCGGGTCCTTACAAAACTATGAGATGACCTTGAAAAGGTGGAGCAAGAATAAGAAGCCAAAAGATTATGAGAAGGATAAACCAGAGAGTGGTGTGGCGTTTGTTCACAAAAAAGAAAAGTCTAAAAGTGTAGATCTGTCTGGGGACATGTCTGATGAAACATTCGCACTGTTGACCAAAAACTATGCCAGATTCCTCAAAAAGAACTAAAAGAAGAATAACTATGGAGGGAAGGAAAATCAAAACAGGAAGCAGCCCTACAACGGTCCCAAACAAGGTCAACAACCTGAAAAGAAGAATCGTGGAATCCAATGTCGTGAGTGTGAAGGATTCGATCACATTCAAGCCAAATGCGCTAACACACTCAAAAAGAAGACGGCGCTTCCTGTAACCTAGAGTGACAGCGACGAAGATAAAGAAGAAAACAGCAGTGGTGATTCTGATGGAGAAAAGCAAATGGTGGCCTTTATGGCAAGAAGCTCCAAATTCGAAACCTCAGAGGAAGAAGAATCATGTGGGTCCGATGAGGAGAGTCCCCAGAAACAAGCGGCGTTTGAGCAGATGTTTGCTCAGTGGGGGTACATGGCAAAAAAGACGAAAGCCCTGGATGACCTTAACAAAAATCTTGAAGCTGAGAAACAAGCTCTAGAAACCCATGTATAGAAGCTCATCAAGCAATTGGAGGAAAAAGAGAGTGAGATTTACAAGATCACAGCTGAGCTTGTCCGTGCTAAGCAATCGTTGGAGTTTATTCCTCCTGGTACAGCCGCTATAAATCAGACGTTACAGCTTCAGAAGCCATATGGTGACAGAACCTCAATTGGATACAAAATGTTGTACAAAAAGGAGAATGATTTGTCAATTGAGGAGCCATCATTCGTTACAGCCAAATCTGATCCCAGCGGAGATGAGTCTGTAGGTAAGGCTAAAGAGACAGATGTTAGTATTAAGGACAACACTGGGGGAAGAACCAGTTCTGTACACAAATCAACCCAAGGTAATCGATTTGTCCCCATCTGCCATTTCTGCAATAGACGAGGGTACATTCGTCCGAGGTGCTACAAATTACAAAAATATATCAAGATCTTGGTCCAGAGAAGCACAATATTTCTGGATAAGTCATCTAAAAGGGATGGGCGTTCCAATACTAGTAGGAATGTCGCTCTGGTGGCTCATACATCTCTTGCTACATTCAAAGATGATATGTGGTATTTCGACAGCGGTTGCTCGCGTCACATGACAGGGAATAAGGACATTCTTATGAACTTTAGGGAAACAAGAGAGGGATTAGTCACATTCGGAGATGGGAACAGAGGACAGATTCTTGGTAAAGGAGAGCTAGAAATCGCGATAGTTAGTCCACTATCAGAAGTGCTCTATGTGAAGGGACTAAAGGCCAATCTCATCAGCATAAGTCAGCTTTGCGACGCTGACTATACGGTAAGTTTCAATAAAACTCATTGTTTAGTTTCAATTAATGGGTGTTCAATTTTGACAGGAAGCAGGACAGCTGATAATTGCTATGCATTGTCCACTCAAATCAAGTGTCAATGAGTGTTCCTGGACAAACCTGAACTGTGGCACTATCGATTGGGACATCTGAACTATCGCGATCTCAAAATAATTGTGAAACTAAGGGCAGTAAGATGGGTTCCGGAGTTAAAGGTTAATCGTGACAGACTTTGCAGACCATGTCAACTCGGGAAACAAATTAGAGCCTCACATCCACCAGTAAATGCTCTTGCAACATCCAGAGTTCTGGAATTGCTGCATATTGATCTCATGGGACCCATGCAGAATGAAAGTTTGAGCGGAAAAAGGTTTGTCATGGTCTGTGTCGACGACTACTCTCGGTTCACATGGGTGGAATTCATCAAAGAAAAATCAGATACATTTGGAGTGTTCTCTGCCTTATGCCTAAAGCTCCAAAATGAGAAATCAATGAAGATTGTCAAAGTGTACAGAATCAGAAGTGGCCATGGAAAGGAGTTTGAAAACAGGTTGTTTTCTGATTTTTGTGATCAGCTGGGGATCTTGCATGAGTTTTCAGCCCCGAAAATGCCTCAACAGAATGGAGTTGTGGAAAGGAAGAATAGGACGCTTCAAGAAATGGCAAGGGTAATGATGGAGGCTAGGAAAATAACCCAAAGGTTCTGGGCTGAGCTGTGAATACAGCTTGCTATATCAGTAATAGAGTACATCTCAGAACTGGAACTACTCAGACAGCCTATGAGATTTGGAAAGGTAAAACCCCAAACCTAAGTCATTTGCATATATTTGGATGTGCGTGTTATGTGTTGAAAGATCGTGAGCACCTTGGAAAATTTGATTCCAGAAGTGAGGAAGGTATCTTTGTTGGGTATTCAATAAATAGTCGCACTTACCGAGTGTTTGTCAAGCGGACTCATTCGGTGATAGAATCTATCAATGTCAAGTTTGATGATCTGGAAGTGCAAGAAGAATCCCTAGAAGAAGAAGATCAACCTGTGCTAACCATTCCTTCTGGAGGTATTCCTGGTCCCTCGATTCATAATCAAAATCCTACTTCCTCCACAAACACAGACCAGACTGTTTCAACTGAGAACCTCCAAGATCCAACTGATCCAGATTCTGAAGTCACCAGTAAGCAACAGTCCTCAACTGCACATGCCAAGCTATACAAGAACGGGTCACCTGCATGGATTCAAAAAGCTCATTCGCCAGAAGTAGTTATTGGGGATCCAAATGAGACTATGGTCACACGAAGGAAAATCGCAAATTTCATAGCTTATGCTTGCTATGTTTCTTTACACGAACCAAAAAACGTGGTTGAAGCTCTCTTAAATGAATACTGGCTTGCTGCCATGCAAGATGAAATGGAAAATTTCAAGAGACTTGGTGTTTGGGTTCTAGTCCCTTTACTGGATGGTGCAAATGTGGTAGGTACAAAATGGGTCTATAAGAACAAGTCAGATGAGTTTGGAATGGTTACACGGAACAAAGCACGACTTGTTGCTCAGGGGTATAAGCAGGTCGAAGGTATCGATTTTGACGAGACATTTGCTCCAGTGGCTCGTCTGGAATCAATTTGTCTCTTACTGGCTGTTGCATGTCATCTCGAGATTAAACTTCACCAGATGGATGTCAAGAGCGTCTTTTTGAATGGAGTCCTACAGGAAGAAGTTTATGTCAAACAACCTCAAGGTTTTGAAGACCCACAGTTCCCCAATCATGTGTACAAACTCAAGAAGGCTTTATACGGGTTAAAGCAAGCTCCACGGGCATGGTATGACCGTCTTACTACATTTTTGATGTCACATGGTTTCTCTAGAGGAAATGCAGACAACACCCTGTTCATCAGGTACTTAACTGAAGGTATATTTGTGGCCTAAATATATGTGGACGATATTATTTTTGGTTCAACTTGTGCCAGTGAAATTCCTAAGTTTGTTGACCTCATGACTAGTGAATTCGAAATGAGCTTAATTGGGGATCTTAGCTATTTCCTAGGACTTCAAATCAAACAACTAGAGACTGGTATTTTCATTTCTCAATCCAAGTATACCTGTAACGACCCAAAATCGCTAATAAGGCTTAAGGGCCTTGATTAGTGTGCCAGGAGGGAATTAATGGAATAATTGTGATTTAATGAGTAATTATATGTTTAATAATGTTTATGTGATAAATGACTATAATATGTGGTAATATGATATGTGATATATGTGAGAACCACATTATTATGTGGGCAGGTTCGTTGAGCATGACTCAAGACGATTCTAGGGTCAGATAGCGGGAAAAGTCACAATGAGATTTAAGTTATGATTTTGGAGAAGTCGGGGATATTTTTAGATGGCGGATAGTGATTTGGGTTACCGGGACATGAAAATAAATATATGGAGATATATTTGAGGTTAGGATGTCTATGTGGGAATAATGGAGGATTTTACCATTTTGGCCTCGGGGACGGTTCCGGCACCCCGAGCCTCGGGATTAACTTAATAGATAAGTTAGACTTAAGGAAGCCTTTAGAAAAAAAATAAACCGACTAAACATCTAGGCTCTTTCTCTCTCTCATGCTTAAGGAAACACAAAGGAAACCAAGGGAAACTAGCTGGGATTTCTGAGTTTGGTGGTGAGAATTTGGAGGTCTAGCTCAGGGAGTTATCAAGCACTAGAATAGGGATTAAGGTAAGCATCTAACTCTGTTTTCTGTGGTTGAATTATGGGTTTTAGCTGGGTATTAGTTAAGTGCTGAAACAAGTTTAGTTGTGATGTTCTAAGGCAGAATTAAGAGGAGAAACTTGGGAGCTTAGCTTGGTCACAGCTTGGCAAAGTGATACTACAGCAAAGGTGAGTCTCTACTCTTGGTTTAGAGGTTTTTCATTGAGTTTGATGGCTGGTTTGTGTGTGTTGTAGCATTTGGGTTTCAGAAATTGAAAGGAAGAGATTAGGGTGTGTTTGGCTGTGTTTCCTTGGGAATTATGTTGTTTAGATCATGTTAAAGAACTTGGGGATATATTGGTTAAGAGTTGGGAAGTTTTGGGATGGTTTGAGGTAAGGTTTTGAGCTTTAAAATGGTGAAAAATCTGGGTTCGAAGGGGAGGGCCGCGGCTCTGTTCTAGAGTGCCGCGGCCCTAGCATGCAAAGAAGACAAAGAGGTTCGGCCAAGGGGGCGCGCCGCGGCGCCCAAGGCAAGGGTCGCGGCGCGTGTGTGGTTCAGTGAGGAAGTATGCTATGTTTTGGGGAAGGGCCGCGGCTAGGCTTTGGGGGCCGCAGCCCTTGGTTGCACACTTGAGATTTTGGAGGTTTTAGGTATGGGGAAGTGGTCTAGTGTGCTCGGGTTTGGTTTCACCACCGTGCTTGGTGGAATTAGGAGTCCTGGGAGTTAGTTTTGTAACTGGAAACCCATATTTGGTTATTTATGAAACCCTATGCTTTGGATGTGGCTAGGTGATAAAAGCTTAGGCTCGGGAGCGAATCGTGCTTGAGGGGCGTTTCTCGTAATTCGATAACCGTACAGACAAAAGGTAAGAAAATTGCACCTGGTTGAATATATGTGATGGGACTAAGGGTTCCCTATTGTAGATGCTTGAAAAGATGGTATTATGCCATGCAAGCCATTTTAATGTACCAACGGCCTAAGGGTGCCAAGGTTCTCACTAGCGCACAGGGCGCGGCTCGGACACTGGTATCCGAGGATAGCTTAATATGCATTGAGCTTGGTTTAAGCGGGCCAGAGTCAGTGGGTTAAACAGAGGGTGCGGCCTAAGTCGTCGGCCCTGAATATCATGCGATATGAATGTTATACATGATAGAATGTATCTTGTGTTAGACTGTTTACGATGAATATTTGTTGTGAATTATCTGATGAGAATACATGCTTATTGAGCTATTTGCCTGTGATCATTGTTTGAGTTATCTATGATGTTTTCTTGCTAGGCCTTGGCTCACGGGTGCTACGTGGTGCAGGTAAAGGCAAGGGCAAGTTAGATCAGCCCTGACTGGAGAGCTCAGCGAGCGGAATGTACATAGCCAGGTACTTGGCTGCCACGGTTGAGATCTAAGCAGGGACATGGAACTTGAAGACTGTCTATTTTGGCCTTAGTATGGCTAATGGTTCCTCATGTATTTTTGGGAGTCTGTAACCTTTCTTTAACTCTGTTTTTGTATGGGATCCCATGTTACTACAGTATATATATGCTAAATGAGTCTTTTGAGACCAAAACCTTTTTAACCTTAGCTTTTACATGTTTAGCGACACGATTTCAAATTAATGACTTGACTAGCAAGTCCTGCACCTTTATAAGTACACAGTGTAACGGTCTTGGCTATCCAGGGCGTTACAATACCAGAAACATGTTAGAGAAGTTTGGTCTAGGAAACTCAAAGCATGCCCATACACCCATAGGCACAACTACTAAGTTAACCAAAGATGAAACTGGAGAGTCTGTAGATCCAACTCTATACAGAAGTATGATAGGAAGTCTCCTCTACTTAACTGCCAGTCGTCCTGACATTAGTTTTAGTGTCGGACTGTGTGCCCGATACCAAGCCAATCCTAAACAATCCCATCTTACTGCCGTCAAGCGAATTTTTTAAATATTTAGCTGGCACAATAGATTTAGGATTGTGGTACTCATGTGATACCACCATGTCTTTGGTTGGTTATAGTGATTCTGACTGGGCTGGCAGTGTAGAAGATAGAAAGAGTACGTCAGGGGGATGTTTCTTTGTAGGAAATAATCTAGTGTCATGGCTAAGCAAAAAATAGAACTCTATCTCTCTTTCCACAGTTGAAGCTGAGTATATTGCTGCAGGTAGCTGTTGTACTCAGCTAATTTGGCTGAACAAGATGCTCACAGACTATGGTTTTTTCGAAGATTCATTAGTCCTTTTCTGTGACAGTACAAGTGCAATAAACATGTCAAAACATCCGGTCCAACACTCAAGAACCAAAGATATTGATATCAAGTATCATTTTATAAGAAATATGGTTGAGTCTAAGCTGTTATCCATTTCTCATGTGCCTACAAATGCACAACTGGCTGATTTATTCACCAAGGCTCTTGATGGAAAAACCTACATTCATTTGAGACAAAGTATAGGTCTCTGTACCATCTGAGAGTTCTCTTGTTTTGTCTGATCACATTTTTTTTGTCTATGGCTCATAGTTTTTGTCCCCTGCAGTTGTGGTTTCTGGTTTATTGATTTGGTCAGAGTACATCCTTCACTTGATCATCTAGAAAAAGATCTTCAGCCGAGTTCTTCCCAGCTAAAAAGGCTACCCTATCTAGATGCAATGGGAAAAGCTGCGTTTCAGTAAATATGTACCTCGGGTAGTTTGCTCCTTCCACTTGGTACATGCTTGAACCTAAGGAGACGGCTACATCTCTAGATAGGAGTGAAAGCCGTAGCTGGTTGATCTTGAAAAACTCAAAGTGAGCAAATAAAAAGAGCTGTTTTAACTCAAAAATAAAAAATAAAATAAAAAAATTCAATCAAGAGTGAGTGAGCTTTATGCTTTATGTGCATCAAAGCTCACATGAGGACATCTTCACACACACATGAAGAATTCTGGCTGAGAGTCTTCTGTTTGCAAATCAAGAGTGAGGTGTGTGCCTTGATCTTCTCATAAAGCTAGGCTGTCCTATGTTGCTTGGGGTTAATACTGTGATGTTTATAACATTCTTTTCTCATATTGATCAGGCATGCAATTTTTTTTAACAATGTTCTTTTTGCATCAATGATCTTTGTGTGAGTCTTCTGCTTCATTTTTAGTTAAGATACTCAGTTTGATCTGTAATAGTCTCATCTGTCATACACTGATATCAATTTTTTTTTGGGTGTGAGTCCATTTAATTGAGTTGCATGAGTGTTTTTAATTCATTTTTGGGAAAGTTGTTAGTCTGTTGAGTTCTAAACAACAAAAATAAATTAAAAAAAAAAAATTCAAAGGAAAAGGGTAAATGAGTCATTTCATTTTTTGTTGTGCACGCTTATATATTTCAACAGTGTTATTCTTTTTGCCTCCTCATTTGTGTTTAGAGTCCGACTCTTCTTCTTCTCAGTTTTTTTTTTTACAAAAAATGGTGAAAACCAAAAATGCCAATCGGCCTCCCACTCCTCCGGTGTCTTCTCCGTCACTGTCCGTGGCCATTGTTCCCGTTCAGTCGTCGCCTCCTTCACCAACGGGTTCACCTCCAGTACGGTCACCCTCACCGTCATCCTCCTCAACCACGGGTTCGCCTCCTTCACCCAAAGGTATGAGCTCTCCACCTAGTTCATTTCCTAAACGTTTTACTAGGTCGTCTCTTGCCTCTTCCAGTCCATCCACCCTACTCTCCTCACCCAATCCCTCCAAACCTTCCACATCCAAACCCACCCCATCGTCGAAAATAAAAACACCTCCATCTTCACCAAAGTCTCAGCCTAAGCGACCCAAGCAAACTTCTAGGGCTCTAGGTGCCTCCTCTGTCCCTCCAACCAGCTGTCCAACTTTACACCATAGTCAGCCTACCCATCCTTTTTGCTCGGACCATAAGCTAATGCGTTATATTGATGAGGTTTCTCAGAGAAAATTGTGGTTTGAATACAATGGTGTTATTGATGATTTTCCCCTCCATAAATCCTTAATAGAATCTCGGGGGTGGCTCAACACTGTTACCAATCTCACACCACCTTGTCCAACACTTGTCCATGAGTTCTATGCCAATATTGATAAAAGGATCATTAGTGAAAAGAGTGCTCTCAAGTACCGAGCCTACATTCGGGGTAAACGTTTTCCTTTTTCCCCCTCCATTGTGTCCAGGGTGTTGTCTGTTCGAAAAGAGTTGTCTCCTGACTTTAATCCTCAATTTACACCATCTAAGCTCGAAATGGGGGTTGTTCTTACCGGTTCTGCTTCTTTTGAATGGGGTAATGGTGATCTGCCTGTTCCAGCTCTATCTCATTTTTACAAGGTGCTTCATCGCATTGCCTTGAATAACTGGTTTCCAAATACTCATACCACTTCCATCACAACTGAGATTGGTAAGTTCCTATTTGCTGTTGGTACTAGGGTCTCTATTGATTTGCTTGCCCTTATTTTTGGAAAGATTATGGATGCTGCTTTAGCCACGGGAACAAGGAATGTTCTCCCATTTCCTTGTCTAGTTCATCAAATTGCCTTAAGAGGTGGTCCAACACTGACTCTTCATGACGTGCTTTCAGTGTTGGTTTTTATTGATCAAATCAGAGATTATGCACAGCGGAACAACAATCAAATTGTTAGATTAATCCCATAAGATTTCTAGATCTACTTCTTCACACTCATATATATATTGAATCAAGGACAAGAATAGAAAAATTACCTCAAGTCCTTCCTTGCTGCTATCTTTTCGTATGGCTGAATCCTTGAGATCTAACACCAAGTTCTTCCAAAATGTTCTCAGGCACACAAAGAACGAGTGTGGGCTCGCTATACAAATAATAGGCAATAACTATTTATCAAATGTTCTCAACACATGAGATCTGATAAAGTTTGGACCTAGGTTTTGTGAAGAACAATGACCTTTGTTTTTGTCACTGTTCTCTTTTCTCTGAGAGAATCCTAGATATTTTTCTATCCTTGAAAAATTACGTTCTGTGAAAACTGATATCCAATATTTAATAATATCCAATATATTAAAATATTTGTTATTTTAAACAAATTCAAAATAACTGATCAGTTATCAGATTTTTGTTTAAATAATCATATTAAAATATCTCATTATTTATTTAATATTTAAATAACTAAAATTGTGGAATCAAGAGACTAAGTCCATCTCTTATGCATGTAGCACAGTGCCTGTGCACTGTGCCACACGTGTACCACATCCCTATGCTGGCATGTGATTTTTCCCAATTTTTATTATTATTTAAATACCAAAAATCCCAAAAATAAATTAATTCAAAATTAATTATATTTTTGTTAAATAAAATAAATAATTAATTACATATAATTAAACAATAATTATGTTTGATACAAAGAAAAATATTTTACTTATCACTTAAGTCCTTTTTGCCCATTTTTTGTATTTGCCTTTGACAGTGATTGTTTGAGCCATTTCGGGGATCATGGACCTATAACATTAAGCTCCAATAAATTGAAACTAAATAATTAAACTCTTTAGTTATAATATTTAATTTATTAATTATGATATTACTCCACTATAAATTCAGAATTGCACTCTTTATGTTATAGATATACTTTTACAAAAATCTTTTTCTTAAGTCGTCCATTGATATAACCATCTTACATTAGTTCAACCCTCTAATTAATTAGTTCATAAATTAGAATGGGAGAATTACCATTTAACCTTTCTAATTTACTTCTTATTCCTTAAGTACCATTAATTCACTAGTGAATAATTAATCTATAATCTAATTATAGATTTGAGCTCAAAATCATTCAGTTCCAGAATTAACCATTATGGAAACTAATATACGATCCGTTAGGAAAGATTAGATTCCGTATTGTTGATTCATGTTCCCAGCCATCCATGATATTAAATCTCAAAAACAAAAGTCATTAGCCTCATTCTTTGAAGAGACCTTAACGAATGAATCAAAAGATTTAATAAACATGAACAGAAGTTCATGAACACTCAGGATTTAGGTTGATCTATAAATGATCACCAGTTATGATATGAATTATAAGTCTTTATTGTTAAATGGTTTTTGGATAAAGACTCTAATTCATATCGGTCCATGTCATATATAATCATTGTAATGGCCCACTAATCTAGACTATTTGGACCATTAACGAAACTATACATAAAACTTACATTTTTGCGGAAATACCATAATTTTATTGAGTAACTTGTGAAAATAAGAGTTACTTACAAAATAGAATACTAAGAAGGATATGGGATCCCATTGTCTTTAAAAACAAAAACATGATTTAAATGAAAAGAATTACATAAGAAATGCGGAAAATACATATAAAACCATAAAGAGGTAAAATGAGACTACATCCTCGAATCGAATAACGCTCGGCCCCTTGACTCCATTCACCATCGATGCACATCCTCAAAGCGTCACGAATCTTACCGCCTCTAAAGCTATTTTCCTGCACATAAAACAGAAAGGAATGAGCCTAATGCCCAGCAAGGAAAATCTAACACATAGTCATACACATAAATTTCATAATAAACGTAAAGACATATCATAACACTTAATACATACACTTATTATAATGGCCATTATTACTTGGGGTCTCATAGACTAAACAAGCTTATGCCCATGAGATTAGTGGGGTCCTACTAGCTAAGTAGGCATATGCCCATAATCTTTTTGGGGTCTTGTTAGTCAAATAGGGCATAAGCCCAAGCCTACAAACATACACATAACATATTCATAACATATCATATTTCATAACATAACACATAAGATAACATAAGCAATACACATATAGATTCTATCCTATTCTCCTTACCAAAGTTACCGGGATATAATGGACTGAGTTGGGACTTTTGGAACACTCCTAAAACCATAATGATCAAGAGTGAGTCTAAAGAAGGAAAAGAGATGAAAAGGAATGAGAAGACTAAACCATTGAAAGTCACACTTACCAAACTTATGTGCTCAAGAACTTAGATTCCCTAACCAAAATGAAGATTAAGGTTAGAGATTGAGTAGAAGACTATGAGAAAGAAAATAACATAATACAGAAATGAACTAGAGTTTTGGTTACCTCAAAGACTTGTAAGATCAATCTACACCACAACCGAAATACTATAGAACCTCACTTCCCAAAGTGTTTGATAAGCTTATGATGTTTAAGCTTATGATTTTCCCAAACCAGGTGTTTACACTCTCACACTCACTTAACACTAGCAGCTTCTGAACTTAGAGCAAAAGGTGAATAATGGCTGGGTACTAGGTCCTATTTATAGAGTTTGGGAATGAAAGTATCTTGATTTTACTTGAATAAAAATAATGGCTTTTTAGGTGAAAAATATTTGAATAATCGTTCAGCAGAGGCTGAAGACTCGTTCAAAAGATGCTGGACTTATGAAGGAGTTTGAATGGATGAAAGGAAAAGAATTCAAAAACGTTTGAACATATGCTGGAGGAGGCGATATATCGCCCCCTGTAGGCGATATATCGCCTGGGCCAGTATGCCCGAGGCGACCGTGCATCGTCGTATCTACGTGCTGCGATATATCGCCCCCTATAGCTGCGATATATCGGCACACGCTGAATATTTAAACACGAAATTACACATTTTTTTAGCTAAGTTTGAATGGAGTAAACAGCCTTGACTAAGCCCTCAACGTATTCAAAGCTGCTGACTGACCCTATAACATTCAAACTTTACTCCTTATTAAATTTAATTCTCAAAAATCTTTAATCCTTAATCACCATTCATAACATGTGCTTAAAATCCTATTGGTTGATATCTAAACCTTATAGTATAACAAAATATTATCCTTAATATCAGTCATATAATCAAACCTTAGGTTATACTTAATATTCTTAAACTATAGGTTAAACTTAGAAAATCTATAAGTACTACTATGAGTGTCCAAATAATTCCCGGTCTGAACCAAAAATCCACAGTTACAAAGATAATACTAAACATACTATAATACTACTAAACAATTAGCTAAGTAAAGTTCTTGGACTCTACAATTCTCCCCTACTAAAAAGAATTTCGTCCTCGAAATTTACTTACCAAATAACTCCGGATACCGGTTCTGCATGTCCTCCTCCAACTCCCACGTTGCCTCGCGTTCAGAACTATTGCTCCATAGGAAAGCTCTTGGACCGCAACTGCCTCATCCCTCTATCTAGGATGCTAATCGGTCGTTCCTCATAACTTAAGTCTTTCTGGAGCGCTATGGTATCGTACTTGAGATGGGTCTGACACATACTTGCGTAACATCGAGATGTGGAAGACGTTGTGACTATCGGCTAGTGCTGGCGGTAGGGCTAGTCTATACGCAACTGGTCCCACTTTGTCCAATATCTCAAAAGGACCTATGAATCGGGGACTGAGCTTGCCTTTCTTCCCGAACCGCTTGACACCTTTCATAGGAGATATCTTCAGGAAGACTTGATCTCCAACTTGGAACTCCACATCACGTCGCTTGGTATCCGCATAGCTTTTCTGTCGGCTTTGAGCAGCAAGCATACGCTGTCTAATAAGCGCTACTGCTTCTTGAGCTTGTCTAACAGCTTCAGGCCCTAGAAGCTGCCTTTCTCCTACCTCGTCCCAGTGCAACGGTGATCGGCACCTTCTTCCATATAGCAACTCATAAGGTGCCATCCCGATCGTCGACTGGTAGCTGTTGTTGTATGAGAATTCGATCAGCGGTAAGTACTTGTTCCACGATCCTCCGAAATCAAGTATACAC
The DNA here is from genome assembly GCF_963169125.1 of Humulus lupulus. NCBI lineage: Eukaryota > Viridiplantae > Streptophyta > Magnoliopsida > Rosales > Cannabaceae > Humulus > Humulus lupulus. Next base: position 231,613,931 of record NC_084794.1, read on the forward strand.
GCTCGTAGCATATCCTCTAAGATCTGAATCGTACGCTCGGACTGCCCATCTGTCTGAGGATGGAAAGTTGTACTAAGACTTAACTTATTACCCATGGCTTGCTGTAAGCTTCTCCAAAATCTTGACGTAAACACTGATCCTCTATCTGACACTATCGTCTTGGGGATTCCATGCAATCGTACTATCTCTTGGATGTAGATGTCTGCATATTGGTCTGCCGTGTATGAAGTTCTAACAGGCAGGAAATGAGCAGACTTGGTTAGTCTATCTATCACTATCCAAGCGGAATCATGCTGCTTATTTGTCTTTGGCAGACCCGTCACGAAGTCCATGGCTATATCGTCCCACTTCCATTCCGGTATGCTAAGCGGTTGCAATAATCCTGCAGGCCGCTGATGCTCCGCCTTCACTTGCTGGCATACAAGACACTTAGATACATACTCTGCTATCTCCTTCTTCATCCCTGGCCACCAATAGACTGCCTTGATGTCATGAGTCATCTTGGTAGACCCTGGATGAACTGAGTACGGGGTATTGTGCGCTTCTTCTAGGATCGTCTTCTTAATACTTTGATCGTCTGGCACGCATACCCGATCCTTATATCTCAATAAACCTTGACTGGATATTGAGAAATCTGTAGTCTTGCCTTCTCTGACTGCATCCATGTGTGCTGCTAGTGTGTCGTCATGTCCCTGACCAATTCGTATGTCCTCTAGCAGATTTGATTGGATAGACAAGTTAGCCAGCTTGCCTACAATCACTTCTATTCCGGCACTGATAAGCTCCTGCTGTAGCGGCTTTTCAATTCCGGATAAGGCTGCTAAATTCCCATAGCTTTTCCGGCTGAGTGCATCGGCAACTACATTTGCCTTTCCCGGGTGGTATAGGATTTCGCAGTCGTAATCCTTTACTAACTCTAACCACCTGCGCTGCCTCATGTTGAGCTCCTTCTGCGTAAAGAAGTATTTTAAACTTTTGTGGTCCGTGTAAATCTCGCACCGTTCTCCGTAAAGATAATGGCGCCAGATTTTTAACGCAAAGACCACCGCTGCCAACTCCATGTCGTGAGTTGGATAGCGTTGCTCATACTCCTTTAACTGACGTGAGGCATAGGCTATCACCTTGTCGTTTTGCATCAGCACACATCCCAATCCTAGCTTTGATGCATCACAGTAGACAACGAACTTGTCGTTGGGTGTTGGGACACTAAGTACTGGAGTTGAGCAAAGCTTATCCTTAAGCAATTGGAAGCTTTCTTCACACTTATCGTTCCAGTTAAACTTTTGTTGCTTCCGGGTCAGGTTGGTGAGTGGAGTGGCTATCTTAGAAAAGCCCTCTACAAACTTTCTATAATAACCTGCTAGCCCTAAGAAGCTTCTTACTTTTGACGCGTTCTTTGGTCTAGGCCAATCCTTCACGGCCTCTACCTTCGATGGATCTACTGCAACTCCGTCTTTTGATATGATGTGCCCAAGGAACGCCACTTGCGAAAGCCAAAATTCGCATTTCTTGAACTTGGCGTAAAGTTTATGCTCCTTCAAACGCGTCAAAATCAACCTCAAGTGTTCCTCGTGCTCTCCTTCATCCTTGGAGTAAATTAAAATGTCGTCGATGAACACAACGACGAATTTATCCAAGTAGTCTTTGAAGACCCTATTCATTAAGTCCATAAACGCGGCTGGCGCGTTAGTAAGACCAAAAGACATAACCAAGAACTCGTAATGTCCATAACGAGTCCTAAAGGCCGTCTTAGGGATATCTTCTCCCTTTACCTTGAGCTGATGATACCCGGACCGTAGATCGATCTTAGAAAATACAGTCGCGCCTCGGAGTTGATCGAACAAATCGTCAATCCAGCTGCTCTGACTGCTGATGGTGTTCCCAAAGTGTTTTAGAGGCATGTTCCTAAGACTCGTTCTAGTAGAAAGAAATATGATTCCTGAAGGGGGAGAGTTTGGGAGTTTTCTGTTTAGTTGTTTCTGCTTAATATCGTATCAAAGACTGGTTCTCTGTTTCTTTTGTTTCTCATCTTGCTTGGATGTATTTTGAATCTTTTCTGACTGTGTTAGTTTTATTTGTGCAAGATTGAGATATTATGGGTCTGTTGGTAATCTCTTTTTAGTGTTGCTCTGTTGGCTGTTTATCAATGATCATATTTTGCCAAGGGAGAGATTGTAACAGCCTTTTTTATATGAATGTCAAAATATGTCTGTGTTGTTTCATCTACAGGGTTTGTTGTTCAGTCTTTGAATTGTATATTGCATATGTTGTCTCTGTTAGTACTACTTAGTCTCCAGTTACATCTACTGTGTGCTGCAGATTAATAAGTACACGTCAGCTATTGTCGGTTTAATTGGAAACGTGTTAAATCTTATTAGCTGCTTGTTTAGTTGATTAGTTAGTGGTTAGGGTTGCTATAAATAGATTAATCTGTTTCTAACAATCTAACCCCTTTTCTGTTAGTTTGTCATTGTGAGAAAACAGAATCTTGTTTTTCTCTCTTCGTTTCTTCTTTCTTTCTTCTGTTCTTGTAGGTTCACCATTGTTGGAGGTGAAGCTTTGTTGCAGAGCTGTGGGAGGTTCTGATTTGATTCGAAGGGAGTTCGAATTTGGCTAGTAGAGGGATTCAATTAGCTTTCTCGAGGGGATCTTGAGTGTTTGAATCAAGGGATTCGGTTCACAAGTGCCAAGGAATTTGGAAACTGTTCTTGAGTGGTTATTCAAGTTTTTAGAGTAATCTGTAACTTTTGTATTGTAAAGATGTTGATTTCATTTCTGAACTGGTTATTGTAATTAACATTGGATTTATTAGTGAAAGTTACATCTTACCCGATCCAAGCATTAGTCGGCTGGAATTCGTTCCCAGTGCAGATGAAGCTTGTAAAATTCTATGTGTGATTTTACTTTGCTTTAAATTTTTTATCTTGTTCTAGTAGATCAATTCTTGATTCAATAAGTCAGGTATAACACTTTCATAAACATTGGTAAATAACATAGCAATATCCTTACCTTTATTTTTCATGAAATATTTACATATCTTTCTCATAATTTTCGTAAAAAAATAATATATTTTTTACAATTATTCTTTTATTGAGTTTGGTATATGTAAGGTATATTTTAATATATGTATGATAGCAAAAAAACTGAAAGCTTATTTTTAAAATTAAAAAAAAAAAAATCAAAGCCCATTTTGAAGAAGAAAAAAAGCTTTTTAGTGGCCTTTTAATGTATCATTATTATAAATGAGACAAGGGTATCATATAGATATAGTTTGAATTAGATAAGAAGAAGAGGAGGAAAGAAGAAGAAGACGACCAAAGAATGAAATTAATTAAAGGGAAAGAAGACATAATAATTATAATTAAAATTTTGCAAGTGAGTGTGAAAAGCAAAGATATTAATTATAAAATTAATAATGGAGCCCACAAAGCTGGAAGAGACACTAGTTTACTGGGTCGTCTTGCTCACGTATATAAGGGCCCAATTAATGTAAAAACAATGCATGGCCAAATCTTATATCAAACTTCCTATCATACTTTTCTCTTTCTCTCTCTCTCTCTCTGAATAGTGAATAGTTGAGGGGAATGCTGTCTGGTTCGAAACCATTCCTAGCTATTATTATGTTAATCATATAACACAATTATAATTTGAATGATTTCGGACCAGGCTTCATTCCCCTCAACTCAAACAAATTATATTCCCATCATTTCTTAATTAATCATCTCTATACCCCTACTCCTCCTCCTCCTCCTGCTCATCATCATCATCATCATCATGTAGTCATGAGCTATATTTCCCTTCTCAAAGTAAGTAGTCTCTTTGATCTTCTATTTCGTTTTATTTATTTATATATGTATATTTCATAAGTAAAAGTTTATTACTAGCTAGCTACCCAGTTAAGTTTACGATAAGAGAATATATATAGCTAAACTTATTTTTGAATTAACTTATATATAGATAGATAGACAAGTAGATACATTATTATTATTATTCATATATAAAATTCGAATTATGTATATATATGTAATTACACTAAAACGCAGAATATTTTGATGAAGGTTTGATGAATTAAATAGGGTTTTTGTACGACACAAATTAGTAAAGCGTTTATTACCAATATCTAGCATTTTGGTCTTAGGTAGTTTTTTTGTTTTGTGGTTTATTTAATCTATAAATACCTATTATGCTAGTATCATTTTAATTATTATTATTAATGATTTAAAATGTTCTCTTTGCTTTGCATTTAGCTATATTTAATACATTTTCCTTTGATTTTGCTAAATTCGTTGAAAAGTTAATAAGAGAGAGAGAGATCTAGAGAGAGAAGAAAAGCTAAATATGGAGAAGTCCTCATGAGTGTGAAAATGTGACTAATTAATTGGAAAAGTAAAACAAGTAAAAAAAGAAAGAAAAAACAAAGTTAAGTTTTATGCAACTTTTTGGTGTTGAATTTTCTCCAAATTAGCTTTGCTTGTGAAGAGTTGCAAAGAATATGTAGTAAGCCTTATGTGTGTTGTGTAAGAGAGAGAAATAAGCTTTTCACTTTATTATTAGTTTGCGAGAGAGAGAGAGAGAGAGAGAGAGAGGGATCTATGTATATATATAATTCGTGAATATATATATTATATACTCTCATCTTCTTCAAAGTTGAGCTTTGAATTTAGTCCTTTTTGGCCATATAAGACTGCCATAATCATAACCATCTCTCTTAGTCTTACCCCATTCTTCTCTACTTTTCAAGACCCATGTGGGTCACATCCATGCTCCTACACTCCCCCTTTAATTGTCTCAACCAAACCCACTTATTATTTTATAAAACATTATATATATAATTACACATATATAATATGTTACACTATATATATATATAGTTACTACTTAGGGTATACAATACACACATATCGTGTTTCAACTTTTTGAGATAACATACCTTATTTGATTGGTCTTTTCTTTCTTTATTATATATTTGTATTAAAACATGGGATAAAAAATAATTGAACAGAAAGTATAGATAAAACATTAGTTAATTAATGTAATTGGCCAAATATTTTATATACATAGAAACAACTCATTATTAATTACCTTACCAATAAAGTGGGCATTCAATTCTTACCGACTCGATCGTGTAGATTCTGCATTTCACATTTGGTTGATATATATGTGTATATATTTACATGTAGTATAATAATGATCATAATTTGTCCGTGTATAAATAAATATATATTTATAGCTTTTGTGAACTTTTGACCAATATTTGTAATTACTTGTATACATATTTTACGCAACTATAATTAATTAATGTACAAAACGAAGAGAAGTCAATTTATGACAAATTCAAAAAATTAGTCGGCAATTTTATTATTTGTTATAGTTATATATAGCTAGGGTTTGCTATATATATATATATATATATCGTTGTACATCATTATTCTCTCTTCGAATTTGATAATATCATATTTATACATATATAATGTACTTGCTAATTAACTACGTAGATATTCCCACAATCTGAAATTTTATCAAAATTCTAAATTAATAAAACTATATATATAGGTACTACGTACGTCCAATTTATACGACTATTGCATGTAGAAAACAGTGTTTTTTAGTTGTATAATTATGGCCTCATCACTCAATGTTTTATCAATTATAAAAGTGTATAATTACTCATCATACCATGGCCTTTTGAGTGGTTGCCTTGCTTTTAATTAGCCTTCTCATTGATTTGACGACCATAATTAATCCGTACAATACTAATATATATAGGACAAATGCATGCATATATTTTGGTGTATATTCAAGTGTAATTAATAGCTGAATGAATATGTGCTACAAAAAAATATAGTTGTATGAAAATATATATATATACATATTATATGGTAATTATATCTACAATTTTCTTCCTTCATTATAATAATATCCACTTTGGGTAAGTGGTCAAGATTGTATTCTACCATAAATGTTTTATATATATATATATATGTATACATAAAGTAGTTTGATTAATTAGAATTCTTAGCTAGAGGGAGTCAAAAGAGATAGTTCATGAGAAACATATTTGAGTAGGCATATGAATAAAAGCAATTCTCTTCTATGTTGGAATCGATAAAGCCTATTTGGAAATCCTTCACCAATAAGTGAATATTGATTTTCCCATAATACTTTTTTCAGCACTTTTTTTCCATTTTGTAAAATTCTATAAAGTAGTGTTCAACATCTTATATTGAAAAATATGCCTCGGAAAGTCCATTTTAAATGAGTGAATAAAGAGAGTTTTGTGTTTTGGGACGAATTTTTGCACACACACACAAAGTTGATAATTGTATCACCTCCAAATTCTCCTTTCAAAAGGAATATTTGGATGTCTATGTACATATATGTATAATACTATATCATAGTACGCCTATTTTTTTTTTAATGGATATAACTATGAGGGTGGAAAACATTAGGGAGAGACATAATAGAAGAATATATCCAAGACCAAAAAGTTATTAGGAAATATAGTTAAAGGAGAAACAAAGAATTTTTTTTTACAAAGGTCGAGAAACCACTTTTTCAAAAATTAAAAAATATATATAAATAATAAAATAAAAAACTCAAAACTTCCCTAGCATGGAAGGTTTAGTTTTGACTCGCTATAAAAAATTATGGCTTTTGGCATCAGTAAACACTGACTGCAAATATATAAGACATCAATGGTGTTACTACACCAAAATCGGCGACACCATTGGTATTTTCTTATTAACATTGGTAGGCTACTAACTTCAAAATATGTTAGTGTCGATTCGCTACTGGCCCAATAACTTTAATGGTGTCAATAACCTACCAACACTTTTTATAGATGACTTTAGGTTTCAATATCTTGCTGACACTAAAAATGGAGACTAAGATAATTGTAGATTTTTTTTTGTCAATTTTCGTTGGTTTTATTAACAACAGTATATGTATATATATAACAACAATCAGAGATTTAATATATAAAAATTTATAATAAATTATCATCTAATAAGGTTAACGTTCCTATATGATAATTTATAATTCTTAACAATTAAAGTTAACATTCCTAACTAATTTAACTTTAACAAAATTAATCCTCACACTATGTATGTAGCATATATATGTCATCCACCAACATATGGTAGAATAGATTTTGCACATTCATATCCACCTCGTTGATTTTCTTGAGAGTGAACGGTTTTGTACTTGTGAACTAGAAGTAAATTAAAATTATAAGTTATAACAAATCAAAACTTTTTGTTATTGAAAGTGTATATATGATAAAAATAGTAATACTATCTTATCTTTCAAGTAGCCCTAGGTGGTTGTTGTTGGCACTGTTAACATAATAAAATATTTCACTTATAATTAAAAAAATTATTTAAATTATAATAAGGTAAATTTTTTACTTATAAGGTAAAATTTTACTTACCTTGGAAGAATAATATTTTGCTTTTGATACTCTATATCCTTTTTTAGTATCATATAGTATCAAAGCACTATATAAAATAAAAATTTTCTAATTAGCCAATATTTATTGTTGTATATGTACATATAATATATTAAATAAAAATATTTTCATAGCTTACAGGTCAATTATTTCTTTAATTTTCTCGTGAATATGGGTGTTTGAGATGTGATTCAAGAACGGCACTGAATGCGAGTATGGTTGAATCAAGACTAGCATCCAATGGTGGCTACAAAAATGTATTAAGTTAAATATATACATATATTTTGCTTTTTCTCAATATTAATGTATAAGTTACAATCAGAGCCTAATTGATGGAAATCACAATGAAAAATAAAAGTTAAATCCTTTGAATTATTTTGAGCCAGGATTTACTTCTTATATACTTGATACATTAAACAATATTTGACAATTATGGTTCAGCAGTGAAACAATGGAAGAGAATCTCATCCTGAAAACAAAAATGTAGTTTTGTGTCCTACTTACTAATGTTCTTGTTATTATTATTATTATTATTATTATTATTATTATTATTATTATTATTATTATTATATGTAGTTTGAAAATATATATAATTGTAAATTTGTTTAAATTTAAAGTTAAATATGGTGATGGCATAATCAAATATAATTTTAATATTAAGATTTAAGTAGCATCAACTATTATGGTATTAATGTTGCTCTATGTGTAAAAGAAATTACTTAATCATTAGTTATTATTCTAATAGTGTAACACTCCAATTGAAGCACAACAACAGCTTGAAGAAGAAACTTATATTTTATTATGGTTTTTAGTACAACAAAAGAGGGTTACCACTTTCAAAATGGAAAACATAAAAAATTAGTAACCAGTTATTTGATCTTGCTTGTAGTGGTTACCACTCTTAGAAATGTAGCCAATTACCATGTCATATTTGTATCCAGTTACAGCTCTAAGAATTGTAACCAGTTATAACGTTAAAAACTTTAACCAGTTATAATTCTAAACACCATAACTAGTTATACTTTGTCATGTTTGTAACCAACTGCCACTCTTAAAACTAAAACTAGGTATTGGTTCATGTTTGTAACTGTTATCACTCTTAAAATTGTAGCTAATGTTTTGTATTGTTAACGGGTTACCTTCTAAAATCGTAACTATTCAGAACCCACATATTTGAAGGAAAAAAAAAAAAAAGGCATTCAAATATGAACAATTTGCAAATCTCATATAAATAAATAATAAAAAAAGTCATATAAAGTGTAAATTCCACTTTCATATTCAATAAACAAATTGGCAAGGTCGCCTAAGGTGTTATGTGTTAGGATTAATTAGAATTTTGTTTAGTGTTATTTATGTGTACAACCTTTTCTAACTGATTGTACAACTCATATCTAACTCCAGTGTATATTTATACTCTATACTCTGTCAATTGTGTAATGAGAATCAGTGCATACTTTTCATATTCATTATTTTTTCCATGGTTTCAGAGCCCGTATGATTCTCAATTGTTTAACGCCCAAATTATGACAACCACTAAGCGGTAGTTGTAGTATAATCGGGCGGTCGATCTACAAGGAGGTAACCTAAAATCAAAAGATTAGTAAAAAATAACACAAAAAATTAGTAACAAGAAATAAATAAAAAATGGAAATGAAAAGAGATTTGAGATTTTGGTGTTGTCTTTGTGATGAAATGATAAAATGGAATAAGTGAAATAAATGTAAGATGCAATCAAGAGTTTGAGAAATTGAAAGGTTTCAAGAATCATCCATATGCTTGTTTAGTTACTTGGTTACTTGATTTACAAAAATGCACAAGTAAATAGTTCACAACTCAACATTTACTTGGAAAATCTAACATTAAAGTCCATATTCTTTTCTAACAAAAGTCCATTTGAGTTATAAAGTTCTTTACTTTAAAAGCACAATGTTAATCTTATGAAAAATCTAAAAATGACAAAATACCCAAGGGCAATAATGAAATAGAAGATTAGACATAAAATTGTGTACCAATATTACATTTACTAATTAGAAGCACATAGAAAGAGCATGACTAATCCTATATACTATTAGCATAAGTAAATAAAGATAACAAAATAGAGATAGGGATGAAAGAACATAAATAACTCAAATACATTATATTAAGGACATAGTAAATCAAAGTAGCAAAATAGCATCACTAGTATATGGAATTATCTCTAACCTTCCTAAGAAGATTAGGCCATTATGCTCATGATTCTCACAAAATTCTAAGAAGAAAATATGAGAAGAAAGTGAGTAGAAATTTTGCTATAGTTTCTTTACTCTCAAAATTACATAGAAATTGTGAAGGAAGAGTTCTTATTTACAGAGGGAGAAAATGACTAAAAAGAAATTAAATAACAATTTGGGGTTTACAAAATAAATATGAAATATTAATAATAAAATATGATTTTGAAAAATCAAATCTTATTATTAATATTAACTTAGCTATTTTGGTATATGGTCATTTTTCATTTTTCTAAAATACCACAAAAACATGAGCTTTAAAGCTCAAAATAGTAATGTGCAAAGCCCAATACCCACAAAACATGGGTTGAAGGTGGCTGGTGGTACAAGAGGGTTTTGACCCATTCCCAGCCAATGGGGAGGTGCCACGTGGCGGCTGGCTGGGAGGAGGTACCAAACATGGTAGGCTTGGGTGTGCGTTGGGCCATTAGAGTTGATGAGGGAGGCTGAAAGAGGTTCTGGGCCTGTTGGGTTGCTTGGGAGAGGCTGGCTTTGGGCCTTGGGAGAGTTGGGCCTGCTGGGAGAGGCTGGCTTTGTTTGGGCTGAAGCTACATTGAAGGAGGCTGAAGGGAGCTTGGGCGCATGGCTGAAGGAGGCAGGGCTGGGATGCGTGGCGCGAGGCGGTTGGCTGGCAGCGTCAGGCGGCTCAGCTTAAGTGGGCTGGGGAGGAAAATGGGCCTAGGCTGGGTCCTTTGGATTCTTGGGCCTTTTCTTTTCAATTTTGCCAATTTTCTTTTATTTGTTTCAGATTTAATTCTTTCTTTCTCTTTTAATTTCAAAGTGCCAAAATACAACTTTAATTCCTACAAAATAACCATAGATTAAATCATAATAAAATATTTTCATTTATAAAATAAATCATATTAATTCTATAAAAATATTAATTGAAACTTAATTTATTTTGACAATTAAAATCAACAAATGTGCATTTTCACCACTAATCACAACTCCCAACCAGCTTATTGCTAGTCCCTAGCAGTTCAAGCGAAAAATAAAATTATCAAGTTGAATAATCAAGTCAAACCAAGCAAAATCATCTAAGCATTTTCAAAGCATCAGCAAGAAGTCAGAAATTACTATCTAAACTACTTTAGTTGCTATTCCAGAGTTGTGTGTGTGTGCACCAAACCATATTCTTTTTATATCAAGTCATAACACAAATAATATCGAAAAATCTCAAAAGTATAAAGGTCTCAACTCCAAATTCCTCACGGGCATTGAAAGTATTTGTATGGGAAGGATTACACTCTTGGAGTTGGAAATGTAACAGTTTACACTCAAATGAAAAAAGATTAACTTTTTAGGACAAACAATTTGAACAAATATTGATCACAAGATAGGCATATCAACTTATTGGAATTCAAATGACAAACAACATTTGGGATTTACATGAGAAAACTCAAATAACAGAATGACAACTAACTAGAAATGATAAATAAGAAAAGGAATTATAATGATAATAAAATTGTTTTGTTTTTGTTTTTGTTTTTTTTAATACAATTACACAAAATAATAGTGGAAAATGTTGCTCTTGTTCTTTTTTTTTTCTTCTTTTTTTTTTTCATCATTCTTTTCTCCTTTTTTTAATTTTTTTTTGACAAGAGACAACACAAATAAAAAGGAGAATACAAATAAAATACACTAAATGGAATACAATATTAAAGTTTATTACAAAAACTCATTCTTATATGAAAAATATCCCTCTAGTAAATGTCATGTTTTAAATTCCAAAGATGTAACTTTACCAACTCAAATTATCAATAAAAGTTTAAAAAATTGTTTTCTCAACTCTCACAACTCACCAAGAAATGAAAAACTTTAAACTTGAAATCTCTCTCAACTATTTGTGTTAACAACCAATTTATATCATGTTTGGAACGTGCACAAAAGAACTCTGAAAATCTCTTCTTAATAGCTAATCATAGTAAGAACTGACTCAATTCAACAAGACAATAATGTTTTCCAAATGAATGCTAATGACACAACAATAATATTGTCCAAATGAAAGCTAATTCATGCTCACCATCCCCAACCAAAAATCAGATAGTTTCCTCAATGTCAAAATGAATAATCAATGAAAAAGGTAAGGAAAGAGAACACCTGGATGATGACCATGTCCATGAGGCGAGAGCAAAAATAGCCTAGTAACAATACCCCAAAATTAACAAAATACAAAAACGAAAAGCATACAAAAATAAAAGAAAGACAGAAAAATAAAGATAAGATAAAAAATAAAAATAAAAAGAACAAACAAACAAACCATTCAAAACTTCAGAGTGTATAGATTGGGTTCTTAAGAAGGACCTCTTCAACATGACTCACACTCTCAACGTAATGCTTCAGTCTTTGGCCATTGACTCAAAAAATTCTCCCATCGGTTGGGTCCTTGACCTCAACAGAACCGTTGGGAAATACTTGCTTCACTACAAATGGACCAGTCCATCGCGATCACAGTTTACCGGGATGCAAGTGCAAGCGAGAATCGTACAGATGCACTTTCTGATTTGGCTCAAAGGGTTTTCGCAGGATGTGTTTATCGTGAGCGATTTTCAATTTCGCTTTATAAATCCTGGAATTGTCATATGCATCGTTTCTCAACTCCTCAATTTCGGACAACTGGAGTTTGCGATTGATACCTGTGGCATTCAGATCAAAGTTTAGGGCTTTGATAGCCCAGTACGCTTTATGCTAGAGCTCGACAGGTAAATGACAAGCTTTTCCAAGGACAATTCGATAGGGAGACATCCCAAGAGGGGATTTGAAAGCAGTGCGGTATGCCCAAAAAGCGTCTAGAAGATGTGTAGACCAATCTTTGCGGTTGGGATTTTCCGCCTTTTCCATAATGTGTTTTATCTCCCTATTTGCTAACTCAGCTTGACCATTAGCCTGTGGATGATAGGCATTTGCAACTTTATGAAGTACACCGTACTTGCGCATAAGAGCCTCAAAGGATCTGTTGCAAAATGAGTGCCTTGATCACTGATGATAGCGCGAGGAGTACCGAACCTTGATAACACATTTTATTTCAAGAATTTGACAACTGTAGCGTTATCATTGGTTTGACATGGTACAGCCTCAACCCATTTGGAAACATAATCCACAGCGAGAAGAATGTAAAGGTAGCCAAAAGAAGGTGGAAATGGTCCCATAAAGTCTATCCCCCAACAATCAAATATTTCGATAACAAGAATTGGGTTCAAGGGCATCATGTGCCGACGGGATAAGGAACCTAACTTTTGGCACCTTACACAAGAACGACAAAAATCATTGGTGTCTTTGAACAGAGTGGGCTAGTAAAGGTCGCATTGTAAGATTTTTGCAGCGGTTTTCTTCATAGAGAAGTGACCACCAAAAGCATCATTGTGGAAAAAATTCAGCACACTAGACACCTCATCGTCGTGGATGCATCTTCGCATGATTTGGTCAGGGCAATACTTGAATAAGTATGGGTCATCCCAAAAGAAATTGCGCACCTCGACCAGAAATTTGTGTTTGTCTTGTGAACTCCATTCAGATGGGAGTTCACCTGTTACTAAGTAGTTGACAATGTGAGCATACCACGGTAACTTAGCAACATAAAGCAATTGTTCATCAGGGAAATCATCATGAATAGGTGGACCATCAGCGGGATCGTTGAATTCAAGTCGGGACAAGTGGTCCGCGATGATATTTTCAACACCTTTCTTGTCTTTGATCGTTATGTCAAATTCTTGCAGGAGAATGATCCACCGTATTAATTGCGCCTTAGCATCCTTTTTGGAAAGGGGATACTTAAGGGCGGAGTGATCTGTGAAGATCGTAATAGACGATCCAATCAAATAAGATCAGAATTTGTCAAAGGCAAAGAAAACGGCAAGCAACTCTTTTTCAGTAGTGGAATAGTTCATTTGAGCACTATTGAGAGTTCGACTTGCATAATAGACAACACATGGTTTCCCCTCCCTTCGTTGTCCTAGCACAGCTCCCACAGCAAAGTTGTTGGCGTCACACATGATCTCGAAAGGAAGACTCGAAAGGAAGACTCCAATCAGGTGACTGAATGATGGGAGCGGAAGTGAGTGAATTGACAAGCGTTCGGAATGATTCCTCACACTTAGGTGTCCATACAAAAGTGGCATCTTTGGCTAGGAGGTTGCTTAGTGGATGAGCAATCATTGAAATTTTTTGTATGAACCTCTTATAGAAACCAGCATGACCAAGGAATGACCTAACGTCTTTGACAGTCTTAGGAGTAGGCAGGTTGGAGATAAGGTCGACTTTGGATTGATCAACCTCAATTCCTCTTTCAGAAACAATGTGGCCTTAGACTATGCTAGAAGATACCATGAAGTGGCATTTCTCCCAATTGAGCACAAGTCCTTTCTCAATACATCGTTTTAAAACAGCTTCAAGATGAAGGAGACATGTGTCAAAGGAATTTCCGAAAACGGTTAGGTCATCCATGAATACTTCCATTGATTTTTCAATCATGTCACTAAAGATGCTCATCATGCATCTTTGGAATGTAGCGGGTGCATTACACAAGCCAAATGGCATACGCCAGAAAGCAAAAGTGCCAAAGGGACAAGTGAAAGTGGTCTTATCTTGATCCTCTAATGCAATCTCAATTTGATAATAGCCAGAATAGCCATCAAGAAAGCAATAGAAAGGATGACCAACTACACGTTCAAGGATTTGATCAATGAATGGAAGTGGAAAATGATCTTTCGAGAGGCGGCATTTAATTTTCTATAATCAATGCACATGTGCCACCCCGTCACAGTTTTTATGGGGACAAGGACCCCTTTTTCATTTTGGATCACAGTGACACTAGATTTCTTGGGCACGACTTGAGTTGGACTGATCCATTTGCTATCAGCTATTGGGTAAATAATACCAGTGTCTAGCAATTTCAAAACTTCATTTTTTAGAACTTCTTTCATCGTGGGGTTCAGTCGTCTTTGAGGGTCTCTTTGAGGGATTGCTTCGTCCTCCAGATTGATTCGATGGGAGAAAATTAAAGGGCTAATGCCTTTGATATCAACAAGTGTCCAACCTATCGCAGATTTATGCGTTCGCAGTAGCTCGAGTAACTGCAATTCTTGAGAATTTTGAAGGTTGGATGAGATGATAACTGGAACGGTTTCATCGTCTCCTAAGAAGACATGTTTCAAAACCTCGGGAAGTTGGGTCAATTGAACAATTGGAACCTCTTCGGCTGAAGTTTTCGGCTGCGCCCTCTCACGAGGTAGCTCTTCAAAGCGAAGTTGCCAAAATTGAGTCCTTCTATTGCGTGAGTCTATGTGATCTGATATTGCAAAAGTAGACTCAATAGAACTGGGAATTTAGTTGTCAGATAGAAAGAGGAGTTCATCAGGATTATCAAAGTTGCTTTGCAATTGAACCTCCTCGAGAATTAAAGAATCAATCATGAATGTTTGATAGCATTCATCATCTTCTCGGGGTTGTTTCCCGATGTGGAAGATATTGACTTCAAGAGTCATGTATCCAAACGATATATTCATTAGACCATTCTGACAATTGATCAAAGCATTTGCAGTGGCAAGGAATGGTCTACCGAGGATAATAGGAATTTTAGACTCCATGTTTACCACATATTGGGTATCTAGAATAAGAATATCTGCGGGGTAATAGAATTTTTCAATTTGAACTAACACATCCTCAACAATACCCCTAGGCTTTTTGGTCGAACAGTCAGCAAGCTGTAGCACAATAGATGCTGGCTTCATTTCTCCAAGACTGAGTTGTGAGTATACAGAGTAAGGCATGAGATTTACACTCGCGCCAAGATCAAGTAAGGCTTGGCTGACTTCATGGGTCCCAATTTGGCAAGAAATGGTGGGATAACCAGGATCTTTGTATTTTGGCGGTGTCTTTTGTTCAATCACCTCACTCAATTGCTCAGTCAAGAAAACAGTCTTCTTGACATGGTGCTTCATTTTTACAGTGCATAGATCCTTGATGATTTTGGCATAAGTGGGCACTTGTTTTATGATGTGAAGCAAAGGAAGATTAATCTTCACTTATGTCAAGTGCTCAAGGATTTCAGGTCAGTTATCAGGAAGTTTCCCAACAGGTTTTAAAGCCTGGGGAAATGGTACTTTTGGAGAGGCATTGAGTGGTGGATTTTATGGAGTAACTTTTGGAATACTGGGAGAGTTGGATTTTATGGGTGGGTCTTGCAAAGTCTTACCGCTTCTAGTCGTGATGGCATTTACTTCCTTGACATTTTGATCATTAGAATTTGAAGATTGGGCCATGTGTTGGCCTTGCACATTAAATTTTGGTTGGGAAGGAAGTTTTCCTTTTTCCGGAATGGCCAAGGATTCAGTCAATTTTGAGAATTGACATTTCATTTCCTTGATTTCTTCCATCATTTGGCGATTCAGTTTGGATTGTTCCTTTATGAATGCATGAAGAGTATTCTCGAGAGAATTTCATTGTGATGAGCATTGTATTGAGGTGCATAATACGCCTTTGATGGTTGAACTTGTTGCTCATTTCTCCATTGGCCTCCAAACGATTGAGCTTGGTTGGAATCTCTCCAACTGAAATTTGGGTGGTTTCTCCAATCAGGGTTGTACGTATGGGAGAATGGCTTGTTATATCCCCCTAAGGAATTGCATTGCTCCTTATAAACCCCCCTCATTTCATTCAAAGCTAAGCAGTCCTTAGCTAAGTGCTCCGCCCTCCACAAACAAAGCAAGGTTCTTGCGGTTCCGCTTGAGTGATCTGTTGGTTTTTATAGATCAAATAAGAGATTATACGCAGCGGAACAACAATTAAAATTGTTAAATTAACACCACAATATTTCTAGATCTACTTCTTCATATACATATATATATATTGAATCAAAGAGATGAATAGAAATTACCTCAAGTCCTTCCTTGCTGCTATCTTTTTGTACGGCAAAAATCCTTGAGATCTTAGACCAGGATCTTCCAAAATGTTCTCAGCACACAAAGAACGAGTGTGGGCTCGCTATACAAAATAATAGGCAAAATCTATTTATCAAATGTTCTCAACACATGAGATCTGATAAAGCTTGGACCTAAGTTTGTGAAGAACAATGACCTATGCTTGTATCACTGTTCTATTTTTCTCAGGGAGATTTCACGATCTGTTTTCTATCACTGAAAAGTATCGCTCTGAAAAACTGATCTCCTATATATTAAAAATAAAATATTAGTTATTTTAAACAATTTAAAAATAACTAATCAGTTATCAGATTTTTTTAAAATAATAATATTTTAATCATATTATAATATCTCATTATTTATTTAATATTTAATTAACTAAAATTGTGGAACAAAGAAACTTCTAGAAGCTTCTTGTGCGTGTAGCACAGTGACTGTGCATTGTGCTAGACGTCCACCACATGCCAGGGAAGGCATGTGATTTTTCCCAATTTTCATCATTATTTAAATACCAAAAATCCCAAAAATAAATTAATTCAAAATTAATTATATTTTTGTTAAATTAATTAATTACACATAATTATACAATAATTATGTTTAGTGCATAGAAAAATATTTTACTTATCAAATAAGTCATTTTGCCCATTTTTGTATTTATCTTTGTTAGTGTTTGTTTGAGCCATTTCGGAGACTATGAACCTAAAACATTAAGCTCCAATAAATTAAAACTAAATAATTAAACTCTTTAATTATAATAGTTAATTTATTATTTATGATATTTCTCCACTATAAATTCAAAATTTAACTCTTTATGTTATAGATATATTTTTACAGAAATCTTATTTTAAGTTGTCCATTGATATAACCATCTTACAATAGTTCAACCCTCTAATTAATTAGTTCATAAATTAGAATGGAAGAATTACCATTTTACCTTTCTAATTTACTTCTTATTCCTTAAGTACCATTAATTCACTAGTGAATAATTAATCTATAATCTAATTATAGATTTGAGCTCAAAATCATTAAGTTCCAGAATTAACCCTTAAGGGAACTAATATACGATCCGTTAGGAAATATTAGATTCTGTATTGTTGATACATGTTCTTAGCCATTCATGATATTAAATCTCCAAAACAAAAGTCATTAGCCTCATTCTATGAAGAGACCTTAACGAATGAATCAAAATATTTAATAAACATGAACAGGAGTTCATGAACACTCAGGATTTAGGTTGATCTATAAATGATTATCAATTATGATATGAATTACAAGTCTTTATTATTAAATGGTTTTTTGGATAAAGACTTTTATTCATATCGGTCCATGTCATATATAATCATATTATATAAAACACATTTACCGAGATGTCTTACCACATCAATAATCTGAATCTAGATTATTTGTATCAACATGATACTCAGCAAACCGTACTTACAGCCCCAATTAAAGAATTCCATAACTTCAATTTGTTGTTGTTGACTATTTTTATTCATTCATGTGATCTTAATTCTCTCGTACCAATACAAGATCACATCCTCAATAATGAATATGGAATTTTTCTGATATTTACAAAATTATTCAAACAATAATTTTAATAACCTAAATATAACAATAATAGACCATTGTATTTATTTATTCATCGAAATAATAAATGTCTTTTACATGCTTTTAGGACATACTCCTAACAATCTCCCACTTGTACTTAAAGCAAGTAAGGCATTTCTCTCAATCCCATATTACGTACATGACCCTCGAATTGCTTTGCAGGAAGCATCTTCGTAAACGGGTCTGCCAGGTTGTGTTTTGATGCGATTTTCAGAATGGACACATCTCCTCTATGTACGATTTCTCTTACTAAGTGTGGAGGGTAACGCTATCCCAAACCTTATTTAATAACCAATATTTATAGACAGAACAATATCGATTTTTACCATTTGTAATATTACACAATTGTTCCCAATACTAAGTGTTTTATGATTGAAATTTTATGAACAATTTTATGTTGTTTTTTTTAAAAAAAAAATCTAAATTCTAAGAAAAACTAAGGCAAAGAAAGTAAAAGCCTAAACTAAGCAACAAAATAAACAACACAAAAATAAAATAAAGAAAAGAAAATTAAAGTGAAGTGAAGATAAATTAACAAGCTTAATCTTTTTTTTTCAAATATGTGTTAAGCTAAAAAAAATAAAAATAAATTAAGAAAGAGAAATGGAGTAAGAATTAGCAAAAAAAGAAAAAAATTAATTATATAAATATATATGGTTCTTTTTTTTTAACCAAAAGAAAAGAAAATGAAAAAAAATAGAAATAAAAATAAGAATAAATATATATATAAATTTTTTTTTTACGTTTTTTTTCTTTTATAGATATGTATATATATTTATGAATATTTATATATATATATATATATATATTTTTGTTTTACCGAAGAAAAGAAAAAAAAAGAATATATATATAAATAAAGAAAAAAAAATTTGTTTATGATTTTTTTTTTAGTTTTTTTATCTTTTTATTTTTGTTATAATAATAATCTAATTAGCTAAAAATTAGTAAATAAAAAAACTATACTAACACAATATTTATTCCAACAAAAACACAAATAAAGTTACCAACATTTTTGTAAAAATTTCACTAAACCTTTGAAAACTACCTCCCCGGCAACGACGCCAAAATTTGTTTAACGCCCAAATCGTGACAACCACTAAGCGGTGGTTGTAGTATAATCGGGCGATCGATCCACAAGGAGGTAACCTAAAATCAAAATATTAGTTGAAAATAACACAAAAAATTAGTAACAAGAAATAAATAAAAAATCGAAATAAAAAGAGGTTTGAGATTTTGGTGTTGTCATTTTGATGAAATGATAAAATGAGATAAGTGAAATAAATGTAAGATGTAATCAAGAGTTTGAGAAATGGAAATGTTTCAAGAATCATCCATATGCTTGTTTAGTTACTTGGTTACTTAATTTATAAAAATACACAAGTAAATAGTTCATATCCTAACATTTACTTTGAAAATCTAACATTAAAGTCCATATTCTTTTCTAACAAAAGTCCATTTGAGTTATAAAGTTCTTTACTTTAAAAGCACAATGTTAATCTTATGAAAAATCTAAAAATGACAAAATACCCAAGGGTAATAATGCAATAGAAGATTAGACATAAAATTATGTACCAATATTACATTTACTAATTAGAATCACATAGAAAGAGCATGACTAATCCTATATACTATTAGCATAAGTAAATAAAGATAACAAAATAGAGATAGGGATGAAAGAACATAAATAACTCAAATACATTATATTAAGAACATAATAAATCAAAGTAGCAAAATAACATCTCTAGCATATGGAATCATCCCTAACCTTCCTAGGAAGATTATGCCATTATGCTCATGATTCTCACAAAATTCTAAGAAGAAAGTGAGTAGAAATTTTGCTATAGTTTCTTTACTCTCAAAATTACATAGAAATTGTGAAGGAAGAGTTCCTATTTATAGAGGGAGAAAATGACTAAAAAGAAATTAAACAATAATTTGGGGTTTACAAAATAAATCTAAAATATTAATAATAAAATATGATTTTGAAAAATCAAATCTTATTTGTTGACTGTGTTTTTAGCCAACGACGTGAGAACGTCGATAACGACAAGCCTTCAAGAGAATTTAAACGACACAGACGGTTTAATCAAGAAAAGTAAATAACACAAGAGATTTTATAGTGGTTCAGCCCCGATTGTCGGTAATAGCCTAATCCACTTAGAGTTGTGATTTATAGATCTGTACTCAAGATCAGATGGACTGAGCCAACTGAGTTTCTTCAGTACAGATTGCAAAAATACAAGAGTTCTTTCAAATATCAGCACTTTCTCTCTCTAGAATATCAGACCCAAATTTTCTCTCTCTAGAAAGAAGAAGCAGAAGAAGCCCCTCTCTCATCCCATAAGCCCTCTATTTATAGGCTTAGGGTCATACATACGGTATCCCCTAGAACCGAGATATTTTATTATATTTATTACATTTAAATTACAAAGAAACATTCAAAATTCAAAATGTAACAAACCCCCCATTTGTGGGAAGAATGAGAGATTCCCGCATATCTTGTTGAAGTTGTTTCTGGGAATCTTGACTTAGTCTCCTCTAGCTAGTTGATCCACCTCCTACTGACCACTCATGCAAGTGCTGGTCGGACATGTGCATGGTGGTAGGACATACACTTGTTGGTCGGACGTGCATGGTGGTAGGACATGCACTTCTCTCCTCATCCTTGGGGTCTCCTAGGTCCACTCTCTTGAGTTCTCCTCGGACCAAGGTCTCTTGGGCTCTCCTCCTCGGACCTCATCCTTGGGGTTTCCTAGGATCACTCTCTTGGGGTCTCCTAGGACCACATCCTTGGGGTCTCCTAGGACCACTCTCTTGAGTTCTCCTCGGATGCACTCTCCTTAGCTCTCATAGGATGCACTCTCCTTAGCTCTCCTAGAATGCATTATCCTTAGCCTCCTAGGATGCACTCTCCTTAGCTCTCCTAGGATGCATTCTCCTTAGCCTCCTAGGATGCACTCTCCTTAGCTTTCCTCAGACCAAGGTGCACTTGGCTTGGTTATGACATCTTTCAAGCAGTCCAAATTCTTCGTTAGTTTACCGGGTTACTTTTTCACAACTCTCAGGAGTCAATGTATTTATTGACTATTTAATGTGTCTTTTACGGACCATGTACTGCCATTTGTCACCTCTATTGCCACGTCATCAATCTCCATTTTTGGGGATAACATTATTATTAATATTAACCTAGCTATTTTGGTGTATGATCATTTTTCCTTTTTCTAAAATACCACAAAAACATGAGTTTTAAAGCTCAAAATAGTAATGTGCAAAACCCAATACCCACAAAACATGGGTTGAAGGTGGCTGATGGTACAATAGGGTTTTGACCCATTCCCAGCCAATGGGGAGGTGCCACGTGGCGGTTGGCTGGGAGGAGGTACCAAACGTGGTAGGCTTGGGTGTGCGTTGGGCCTTCAGAGTTGATGAGGGAGGCTGAAAGACGTGCTGGGCCTGCTGGGTTTCTTGGGAGAGGCTGGCTTTGGGCCTTGGGAGAGTTGGGCCTGCTGGGAGAGGCTGGCTTTGTTTGGGCTGAAGCTACATTGAAGGAGGCTGAAGGGAGCTTGGGCGCATGGCTGAAGGAGGCAGGGCTGGGACGCGTGGCGTGAGGCGGTTGGCTGGCTGGCAGGCTGGCAACGTCAGGCGGCTTGCAGGCGTCAGCGTCAGGCGGCTCGATTTCAGTGGGCTATAGAGGAAAATGGGCCTGGGCTGGGTCCTTTGGATTCTTGAGCCTTTTCTTTTCAATTTTGCCAATTTTCTTTTATTTGTTTTAGATTTAATTCTTTCTTTCTCTTTTCGTTTCAAAGTGCCAAAATACAACTTTAATTCCTACAAAATAACAATAAATTAAATCATAATCAAATATTTTCATTTATAAAATAAATCATATTAATTCCATGAAAATATTAATTAAAACTTAATTTATTTTGACAATTAAAATCAACAAATGTGCATTTTTCACCACTAATCATCAATCGATCCATCTCTTCATTCAATTTCTTTTTCCAAATCGTTTCCGCTCTCTTTGCTCCTCAAAGCTTTCAATCGTCTTCTTCTCTTTGATTGCTTTGTGTGCATCTATGGCGAATCCTACTGGCTCATCAACTCCGTCGTTCTCTTTGGTGGTGTTCTCCCACAATCTCTCGATCAAACTTGACCTCCACAACTTCCTTTTATGGCATCGCAGGTCTATGCGGCTATTCGAGGTCATCAACTCCAGGACTACATCGATCAATGACCACATCGTACCTGAGAAATTTCTCTCCGATACTGATCGTACTGCGAAGAAGGTTAATCTAGAATTCAGCAAATGGGAGCAATAGGATCAATTATTATATTCCTAGTTGCTTTCATCAATGTCTAAATGCAT
This sequence comes from Humulus lupulus, assembly GCF_963169125.1. Taxonomy (NCBI): domain Eukaryota; kingdom Viridiplantae; phylum Streptophyta; class Magnoliopsida; order Rosales; family Cannabaceae; genus Humulus; species Humulus lupulus. The sequence continues at coordinate 231,636,539 of NC_084794.1, forward strand.
CCTTACTCGTGTCATTGGTGGCAAGACTTCAGCTCAGGTGTGGACCATTCTTGATGCCTATTACACTCAGACCACAGCCAAAGTAGATCAGTATCAAACTCAACTAAAAAATATCAAGAAAGGATCTCTTGCTTTAAATGGTTATCTTTTTCGTGTTAAAACTCTTGTTGATAAGCTTGAGTCCGTTGGTCAAACCATTTCTACTAAGGAACACATTAATGCCATTTTCAATGGTCTGCCCTCAGATTATGATGTTTTCATCATTTCAATTAATTCTAAAAAATAACTGTATACTGTTGCTGAGATCGAAGCACTCCTCCTGGCTCAAGAAAATCATCTGGAGAAGCATAGTCAAGAACTTGATTCTTCCCCAGCGATGGCCAATATTTCTCAATCTCAGGGTTTCAAGAAACGCAATGTGTATCCTCATCAATTTTCCCTTAATAAATTTACTAATCCATTTGCTAATTCTGTCAGAGGAAACACCAACAATAATTCAGGTCGAGGCTATTGGAATCCTTATATTGCAGAAGGTAGGGGTCAATTCAACAACAACCACTCCAATATGTCCGCTCAATCTATCAGTTCCAACCGTGGAGGTTTCAACAACTCAATAGCTCCTCGCCCTATGTGTAACGACCCAAAAATACTAATAAGGCTTAAGGGCCTTGATTAGTGTGTCGGGAGGTCATAATTGGAAGTTATGTGAATTACTGGTAAAAATGCATGATTGTGTGATATGCACGATCCTATGATTATATGGATATGTGGAATGCATGTTTATGAGTATTATATAAGCATGCGGGCCCTGTTTAGCTTGTAAGGGCATAATTGTAATTTTGGCCCGTTAGGGCATAAATGTGGTTATTTGTGATAAACTGTTGAGACCACATTATTATGTGGATATATATTTGTAGCATACGACATGAGGCGATCTGAGAGAGCAAGTTAGCGGGAAAGTCACAACGGGACTCAATACCCGACTCGGGGCGAGTCAAGGGGTATTTTGGGCAATAGACATTTATTTGGGTTATTGAGTTATGAAAATAAATAATTGGAGATATATTTGAGGTTAGGAAGCTTAGGAGGGAATACTAGGGAAATTTACCATTTTGCCTTCGGGGACGTTTTTGGTACCCCGAGCCTTGGGATTAACTTAAGAGATTTAAGTTAGATAAGACAAAAGGTAGGAAATGTTAATAAGCCTGCTGAACTGACTCTCCCTCTCTAGTTACTCTCTCTTTCCTTTCAAGAAGTCTCCCAAGCTAACTTCTGGAAACCAAGGGAATTTGGGCTAGAAACTCAAGGATTTGAGCTGGAATCTTGGGGATTAATTCAGTAACAATCTGGTGATTCAGACAGGAATTTAGGTAAGAGTTGAGTTATGATTTAGCTACCTAAATTCTATAGTTTTGGCTAGGTTCTAAGTGTTTTTGGGGTTCTTGATATTGAAGATTGAATTGAGGCTAAATATTCGGGAATTAGCTCAGCAACTACTTGGTGGACTTGTTCTTCAGTAAAGGTAAGCCTTCAATTATAGTTTAGCATCTGAATTATGGAATTCCTATATGTTCTAAGAGGTTTATGAGCTTTTGGGTTTCAAGGATTAACGTGGGATTTTGAAGAGTTTCTAAGTTAGGTTATTGTTGGGTTTTGCTGTTGGAAATATGTTAGAGTGTTTGTGATAATTAATTTATGTCATTGGGATGGATTTGGGTTGATTTTAGTGAGGTTTGATTGCTAGAAATGGTGAGTTTTCTGGGTTCGAAGGGATCAGGCCGCGGCTCTGTTCTTGGTGTGTCGCGGCCCTCTAGAACAGATATGTGCCAGGAAGGAGGGCGGGCCACGGCATGGGAAGCTTAGGGCCGCGGCCCGTGTGTGTTGTCTGGGGAGGCTGGGCCTCTGGTAGGGGGCGGGCCGTGGCATGGAGGGCCTAGGGCCGCGGCTCTTAAAGGTATTTTTGGCCTTGAGGAGGTTTAAGGTGTGGGGACTTAACATAGGGTGCTCGGGATCGATTCCACTACCGTGCTTGGTGGAATTTGATGTCTTGAAGGCTAGAACTTGGTCCGGAAACCTTTATTCACTTATTATTGATGGAATCCTTTATCATGGTTATGACTAGGTGTACGCTGGGCATGATCGTGCTCGAGGGTGAGAAAACTGCACCCGGTTGTGCAACTATGTTGGGACTAAGGGTTCCCTATACTGGTATTCATTATTGTATGTTTGTATTACGCCATGTGAACATGAAATAAACGGCCTAAGAGTGTTGGAATCAATATTGGCGCACAAGATGTGGCTCAGCCACTGGTAGCCAAGGACAGTTTAATAATCACTAAGCTCGGTTTAAGCGGACCGGAGTCAGTGGGTTGAACACTGGGCTTGGCCTAAGTGAGCCAAAGATAGTGGATTAAAGAGAGGGTGTGGCCTAAGGGCATCGACCTTAGTTGTTGCATGACATGTGTACTGTTGTTAATTTGATATATATGATATGCTGAATATTTGGATGTTAGATCATTGGTTTATCGACTGTTGTCCTTAATTAAGTGAATGCTATGGATTGCTGGATAATTGATTAATGTCTTGTAAATCATTTGGTTATGCTCTATGAACTATTTGGTTATCGATATTGATTATGCTATGATGTTATAGTTTTCTTGCTGGGCCTCGGCTCACGGGTGCTACGTTGTGCAAGTAAAGGCAAAGGTAAGATGAATCGACCATGGGTTGGAGAGCTCTGGAAGCGAGGTGTACATTGTCAGCTGCTCGGCCGCCACAGTCGAGGGATTGTACAGGGAAGGAAACCTAAAATATGTATTTTTCCATTAGAGTAGCTTTGATTATTTATAACATTTGGAAATCTTGTAATTATGTCATTTAAACCTTGATTTGGGATCCCATGTACCAAGCATTTATTTTAATGAAAATTACTCGTTTATAACTAAAATCTTTTAAACCTAACCTATTCATGTCTTTAGATTCATATTTTTATTTAAATGACTTGGTTAGCAAGTCTCTTACTATTTTAAACACACAGTGTAACGGTCTTGGTTATCCAGGGCGTTACACTATGTGTCAGTTGTGCTCCAAGTAAGGTCACTTTGCTTCTAAATGCTACATGCGGTTCAATCTTGAATACCCTAGATGTGGAGCTCTTCCAGTTGACAAACAACAGTCTAATATGTCTGCTATGATTGCATTTGCTGATATGCTCAATGACCCCTCCTGGTACCTAGATTCTAGAGCTACGAATCACTGTACAAGTGATGAGTCTAACCTGATGCAGAAACAAGAATACAATGGTTCAAACAAGCTCCATGTGGGTGATGGTATTGGTTTAATGGTATCTAGTGTTAGTAAGACTATTTTTCAATCCCATTTATCTCTAAAATTATTTGTCCTCAATAATGTTGTTCATGTCCCTCACATAACTAAAAATCTGATTTCAGTCTCTCAATTTGCTAGAGATAATAATGCTTTCTTTGAATTCTACCCTGATTATTGTCTTGTCAAGGATCAGGTTTCCAAGGTGGTGTTGATACAAGGTCATCTCAGTAATGGCCTCTATGCTTTCCCTCCTTCCACCATGCGATTCACCTAACCAGCTCACTCCTCTGCCTCAAATTCAATGTTGCAGTCGTCCTCACCTTCACCTCATTCATTTGTTACTTCTATTCAATCTCTAGTTTCTTCTTGTAATTCCGAATTTGTTGTACCTCATTCTGAGTTTCACTTGTGGCATAGCAGGCTTGGGCATCAAGCTGCTAAAACAGTTAAAAATGTTCTCTCTTTGTGTAATCTTTCAATACCAAGTAAATCTCATTATGATTTTTTAATGCATGCTGTCAAGGAAAAATTCATAAATTTCCATTTCCAAATTCTGAAACTACATACTCTCCTCCTCTCCAATTGATCTATTCAGATCTTTGGGGTCAAGCATCAGTTCTATCATCTAGTGGCTACATATCTATATTCATTTTATTGATGCATATTCAAGATTCACATGGGTTTATTTGTTGAAAGCTAAATCTGATGCATTACAAACTTTCATTAACTTCAAAACACAAGTGGAAAATGAATTTATTTGCAAAATAAAAACATTTCAGTCTGACTGGGGGGTGAGTTTCAAGCATTTTCCTCTTACCTTATTGATAATGGTTGTAACGTCCAAAATTCCCTAATGTGGCTTAATGTCTGGATTAGGGGGCCAAGAGGGCCATAATTAATTTAATATGCAATTATGTGATTATATGCATGATTATGTGAGTTATATTATTATATGATGATAATTTCATGCATGTGGGCTCACTTCTTATTAGAATGGCATTTTCATAATTTTGGTCCGTTAAGGGCATAATTGTATATTTATGTGCATGTTTGTGATTTATGGGTGAGACCACATTATTATGTGGATATGCTCGAGCTCTTTGGCATGAGACGATCCTAGAATGAAAGTTAGTTGTTTAGTCATAACGGGGTTAATTACCGGGCTCGGGGTGAGCCTGGGGGTAATTTGGTAATTAGTGCATTACTGGGAATGAACGGGTAATAGGATATGATTTAATAATTATTTAAGAATATTGGGAGTAACGAGAATTGGAGGACGTTAATTATGATTAACTAGGTAGGTGGGAAATGACAGTTTTGCCCTTGTTGACTTTGAAAGATTTAAATTGGCCCTAGGGGCATTTTTGTCATTTTGACCATGGGATATGTTTAACCAAGAAGGTTGTAGAGTTACTTAGGTAGCAAAAACAGAGCAGCTCACTCTTTCTCTCTCGATTATCTTTTTCTTTCTCTCCCTCTCCTTCTCGATTGGAGTTTTGAAGCTAAGTGGAGAATTGAACTTGAGGATTAAAGCTTGAGGGTTTAGGATTGTGTTCGGCAACAATTGAAGGGTTCAATTCAGGGATTGAGGTAAGGTTTTCAGTTTAAATTTCAAGGTTTACTCTGTTTTTTAAGGTTATGTTTAGGTTTGAGATTTTGATTTTAGAAGTGGATATATGGTGATGTTTTAAGTGTTGAGAGACTTATTAGTCATCATCTGATTAAGGCTGTAAGCCTCAGAATCAATTATTTATAATGTATACATGCAGTAATAAGTTTTCTTGCTAAACCTTGGCTTACGGGTGCTATGTGGTGTAGGAAAAGGGAAAGAAAAGCTCACCCAGCCTTAAGTGGAGAGCTTAGGTGGCGATGTGTACATATGCGACTGCTTGACCACCACGACCAAGGTGTTTATCAGGGGAACTAGGTTTTAACCCTATTTTTCCCGCTTAGGTCGGCGGGTTGTAACTTTTATACTGTAATGACCATTTTGGATTGTAAATAACTTTGCAAACACTTTTATGGGCCCATGTACAGTTTAACGTATTAAATAAAATATATCCATTCCTTTTGACCAAGATTTTCACCCTGACCTGTTAATAACATCTAGATGCATGTTTACAACCTAATGATTCGTTTAGTGAGTTAAGCACTATTTAAAGTACACAGTGTGACGGTCTTGGGCTATCCAAGTCGTTACAATGACATTAGTCATAGACTTTCTTTCCCAACTACACACGAGCAAAATGGTGTAGCTGAGAGGAAACATCGCCAATTAGTAGAGTCATCTCTCACTCTTTTTGCAAATGCATCAATGCCACTTAAATTCTAGGATGAGGCAGTTAGAACTTCTGCCTTCATCATCAATCGCTTACCAACCACTGTTCTTAATGGTCTCTCCCTGTTTCAAGTTTTGTACAACAAACTCCCTGACTATACTCAACTTAAAGTATTTGGCTGCTCTTGTTTTCCAAATACCAGGCCATATAACACTCACAAACTCGAGTATAGGTCCTCTAAATGCACTTTCCTCGGATGCAGTTTGAAGCACAAGGGATACAAATGCCTAGCCTCAAATGGTCGTATCTACATATCATGAGATGTCATATTCAATGAACACCTCTTCCCATTTGCTAAGGTCACTACATCAGCTTCATCTTCATCTTCTTCTATTCCATCTAAACTTCCTTTAATTTCTATTCCTACTATTAAAAACTCTAATCTTTCTGACCACATCCCAGTAACTCAATCTATTTCTGAGACTATGTCTCACTCTCTTCCTCTCAACTCTTCTACTTCTTCACAATCTCCATCCCCTTCTTCTCCTTCTTCTTCTTCTCCTTTTGTTCCTCCTCTCCATGCTCCTCTTCCTGCCCCACCCTCTTCTCCTACTCCATAATTGATAATCATAATGAGGTTGTATCAACTGAATCTCCAACATTACCTACCATTGCTAATACCAACACTCACAAAATGGTTACTTTTTCCAAGGTCGATGTTTACAAACACAAAGCTTTTATTGTATCTAAAGAACCTCTGATTGTCAATGAAGCTTTGCAGGATCCTTTATGGAAAGCAGCCATGGATGAGGAGTTCTCGGCTTTAGTCAAAAATGGAACTTGGACCTTGGTTGATATGCCTCCTGATTGAAAACCAGTTGGATGTCGATGGCTATTCAAGATAAAGGAGAAACCAGATGGTTCAATTTTAAGGCATAAGGCCAGGCTTGTTGCCAACGGGTTCAGTCAACAGTTTGGTTTTGATTTTACAGAAACATTCATCCCAGTGGTGAAACCAACCACTATCCGTGTTCTTCTCACAATTGCTCTGTCCAAAGGCTAGGGCATTAGGCAATTCGATGTTAACAGTGCCTTCCTAAATGGCTTGTTACGAGAAGAGGTCTATATGAGCCAACCTCAAGGTTTTATTGCTTCAGGTGCTGCCTCTAAAGTCTACTGATGGACCCAAAACGGGTATGTTTTAAAAATTTATAACTCGTAGAAGAGGGGGCCCTAGGCATGATGGGCTCGGGCTGGCAGAGAGAAGCTTTGGCTGGGCCACGGTGGAGCTGCAGGAGGCAGGCAGATGGATGGTTGAACTGGGCCAAGTGGCGGGCCTTTGTGCTGGAGCTGCAGAAAGTGGCATGGGCCGCATGTAGCTTGGGTGGCTGTTTTAGAAATGCCACTTTTTGCTTTTCTTTTTTTCAGTTTTAATCTTTTCTTTTTCCATCTTTTCAAAGTACAAAAATGCAATAAATTTCCTACAAAATAAATATAAATAAATCATAATAAAATATTTTCAACTATAAAATAAATCAAGTTAATTTTTTGAAAATATTAATTATAACTTAATTTATATTTAACATTTAAGTTCAATAATACAACATTTTTTTACCTCAAATTAAACAACAATAATTCAAATAATTAACTACAACATTTTACAACAAAATAACTATAAAAACACACAAAAATATATAAAATCAAAATAAATCCAATAAATTCAAAATTACTTTAAAACTTAATAAATTAATTAAAAACTCAAGAATTAAGCAACAATTAACACATAAAAAGTGGTAAAATAACTCTATTTTGTAGAGTTATCACACCCCAAAACTTAATATTTTGCTAGTCCTCGAGAAAAAAATATTAAAAACACACAAATTTTTTTAATTGGTGATGTCAAATGTTTTCGTCAAAAATTACATAATGGAAATAGTTTAAAGAAAATCACAAATAAAAGTAAAGCTTATGTAATTAATTAAAAAGTTAAAACTGTTTTCAAAATAAATATTTAACATGCAAACACAAAAACATCAAATCATCATGTGAATATTTAGACAAGCTTATGAAAACAAAAATAAATTAAATCTCAAGAGATAATCAAGCAAATTCTAGGATTTTTTAATTTTTTTTTTAGAGATTTAAAGAATTTAATGTAATGCCCCAAATTTCCTAATAAGGTTTAGGGCCTTGATTAGGAGGCCGGGAGGACCATAATTGATTTATTATGGTATTTAATGATTATATACATGTTTACGTGAATTATATTATTATATGATGGTGAATGCATGCATATGGGAGTTTTTTTTTATTGTGAGGGTATTTTGGTAATTTGGCCACTGTGGGCGTAATTGTATATTTTGGGTGCATGGTTGTGATTAATTAATATAGCCACATTATAAGGTGGATTGGTTCGAGCTATTCGGCATGAGACGATCATGAGATGTAAGTGTTCGGTCTAGTCATAACGGGTTTAAGTTCAAGGCTCGGGGTGAGTCTCAGGGTGAATTTAATGATTAGAGCATTACCGGGAATTAAAGGGTAATGGGATATGATTTATTGGTATTTGGGAATATTGAGAATAGCGGGAATTGGAGAGCGTTAATTATAATTAACGAGATAGGTGGGAAAGGACGGTTTTACCCTCGGAAGCTTTTAGAGGGATTTATTTGGCTTAAGGGCATTATGGTCTTTTAGCTTTAAGGATTTATATCAGCCTTGGGAATTTTAGAAGGCTGTGGAATGATAATAAAACAGAGCCTATCCTCATCTCTCCCTTTCTCTTCCGTACAAGCTTCTTCCTTCACTTTTTCTTTGGATTTTGAGAGCCCAAATTGAGGAGTTGAGCTAGGAAATTAAAGGTGGATGCTTAGGAGTTTGGTTCAGCCGTTGAAGGAGGGTCAAACTCGGATTTGAGGTAAGTTTCAACCATTAGTTTCTGGTTTATACTCTGTTTTAGTTTAAGATTTCAGCTTGTGTATTCTTGGTGGTTAATTGGAATTAATGGGAGTTAGGTTGATGTTTGATTTGGGTTTTGATGAGGATTTGATATAGATGTTGTTTAGAGGTTGAATTGAGTGTTTGGAGAGGGTTTGGAACTAGTTTGGAGGCTGGGTTCTAAGGGAATATGCAGGGGAGGTCGAGCTAGTGCGTTGCTGATTTTTGGCTGATCTGGGTAATGAGCCGCGGCCTGGCTTTAGTGTGCCACGGCCTAAGGTGGCTTCTGAGGAAAATATGCCTCTGTCAGGGAGATGAGCCGCGGCATGGCTGTGGTGAGTCGTGGCCCATCAGGGTAGATTTGACCAAAATTGTGTTTTTAGCTTAGGGATGCTTACCATAGGCCTCGGGGTTGATCCTACTACTTGGTTAAGTGGGGATTGATGTCCCGGAGGCTAGATAGTGGTTTGGGGACTTAAGTTGATCATTTTTATTGATGATATCTTATATTTGGTTATGACTAGGTGACCGCTAAAGGACTAAAAGTTGATCGTTCTCAAGGATCGTTCTTTAAATCATTCTAGCTCGAATCTGAGGTAAGAAAACTGCACCCTGTGTATATGTGACATGCATGGCTATTATCGAAGCATGTTGGTTGATTATTGAGTATGACATGCATGGTTATTATTGATGCATGTCGGTTGATTATTATGTATGACATGCATGGCTATTCTTGATGCATGTTGGTTGACTATTAAACGTGACATGCATGGCTATTCTTGATGCATGCTGGATTGCTGGATATATTGCATATGATGCATGAGAAACTTGTGATTAGGACATGCTTTGTATACTGGGTATGATATTGTTCAGAGCTTGTGCCTCTGTGGTTGTGCATGGTCCTAATTGTACTAGTATTTGGTTTAGTAGGCATGCTGAACACCTTGTTTACGAGTATTGGACATGTGATATATAATTGGTGGCATGACTTACTTGTGTATGGCACTGACTAGTCAGGGACCGACCCTAAAGTCGAGAATCATGCATTGAATGGCTCTATGGCACTAATGCTAGACCGACCCTAAGGTCGATGATCATGCATTGAATGGCTCTATGACATTAATGCTAGAACGACCCTAAGGTCGATGATCACGCATTGAATAGCTCCATGGCATTAATGCGGGACCGACCCTAAGGTCGAAGAACTTATAAGCGCTTGCCTGGTCTATGACCAGATGTTTATAGCCAAGGTATATGACCCCGGTGACTGTTTGTCACATGGCTAGGGGACGATGTCCATAGCACGACTCTAGAGTCGGGAGGAAGGTTATGTTGGTGACCATTCACCATACACCTATCCTGTTCCAACTTATGAAAGGTTCTCATATCAGTTAGGCCCCGGTGGCCCTATCGTCACATGGCAAGAAGGAGTTGTATCCACCTTTGTGACTTTTACTACAGTCACCTATCTATTTTGGACTGAAAGTCCTGGATGACTACTATGGTTGTTGTTGATATTATATCATGCTTTATTGTGTTTTCTTGCTGGACTTCGGCTCACGGGTGCTATGTGGTGCAGGTAAAGGCAAGAGGAAGCTGTACCATCCTTGAGTTGGAGAGCTTAGGTGATGACGTGTACATATGCAGCTGCTCGTCCGCCACGGCCGAGGTTTAAAGTGGAACTAGGGTTGAACCCTGTTTTGCCGATTAGAACGGCCTATTGTAAATATTTTCTGTAATAAACTCTGAAACTTTATTTTCGAGATCCCAATGTATATATTAAACGTTCTAGTGAAACGTTACATCTTAACCAAAAATTTTAATCCCTAAACCGCTAATCATACTTAGTTCACGATTTTGGCCAAATGACTCGATTAGTGAGTTTAGCACTGTTTACAAGGCACACCGTAACGGTCCCAGGAGTTGGGGCGTTACATTTAATGTTTAAATAAACTATATCCAAATATCACAAATTTGAATAGAATACAAAAGTGACATATTATAAAAAATATATATTTAAACAAAACTAACTTAAAAATTAAAAGTAAAGCTTAATAATTATTTATATATTTCTAAGAACTAAGAACAATTTCAATCATAATTTTTATCATTAGAAAATGAAAATCAACAATATTTTTTTTAAACAAAACAAAGAAAATAATTTTTTTTTTTAATTTTACAACAAATGAAAACATGCAAAAACACAAGGAAAACACATAAACATCAAGAAAAACACATACACCTACCCCCAAACTTAAATGAAACATTGTCCTCAATGAGTAATAAAATGGAAAAAGTTAAGATCTACTCCCTTGGATGAATGCTTCCTTGATTTGGCTCATTTTTTTTCTTCTCTTCTTTTCTTTTTGGGAAAGAAATTTCCTTCAAGCTTTTTGGAATTTGAAAAGAAAAAAAGAAACATAACACACAACAAAAGTGAAATAAAAAATGAAACATAAAAAGTATGAGTTGTCTCCCACAAAGCGCTTTAGTTTATAGTCTTTAGCTCGACTATAAATAAATTTTTTCTTTCAACCTACACCCAATCGATGGTGTAAAATTTCATTAGTAGGATGAGTTATGACTTTGATGCAAATGCCATAAATAATAATTGATAACATCACACCTACAAGAAACTTAGAAATATGCAATTTTAATGGAATATCAATAAAATAAGAAAATTGCATATCTATATTAGACTCCTTTTTATTTTGAGTAAATATACAAATTTGTTCATTTATGGGCTCTTGAGATATAATTATATATTTTCATTTTCCTCATGAGCCTCGAAAATTATTTCATTCAACTCTTTTGTTTCATAAAGGGGTTGGATGCATGTTACAAGTTCTTCAACAACTTCATTCTCCTTTTCATTTTCAATTTGACTATTTGGATTGGGAATGTGTTGGTTGGGGTAAACTTGTTTTTCCGACTCTATAACAATTGCAAGTTGTCCTACTATTGTCTCAATTTTTGAGATTGACTGAGACTAAGCAAGTAAGATTTGGTAGGTTGATTGCATGAACTGTTGTAGGGTATCCTCTAAAGATGGGCTCGTTTCTTGTTGAATGGGATATGCTAGGTCGGATTGGGCATGACTTTGATTAGATATGTTGAATTCATGCTCTTGATTCATTGGAAATTGGGTATGGCTCCATGAAAAAGTTGGATTATGGGCGGGGGTAAAATGGGTATCAAAAGATTCATGCATAGCATACATATCATTAGTTTCTCCATAATTTAAATTTGAGTGCTCATAATAGTTGTACTCAGAATTCCAACTATAATTAAAATGATCCATATGGTAAAAACTAAATGATATTATATATATTTTTAAAATGACAATTAAGGTAAAAAGAAAAATAAAATAAAATTAAATTAAGAGAACAAAAACAATGTTAAGATATTAAACAAAATTTAGGAGGCACAAGTACCATCAACTGATTACAATATAATAAAATAAAAAGTTAGGAGGCACAAATGCCATCAACTATCACAAAATAACAATAATAAGAACATAAAAGCTAGGAGGCACAAGTGTCGTTAACTAACAAAGTTATAAACGAAATAAAATTACAACAAAATTAGGAGGCACAAGTGCCATCAACTATAAAATTAAAAGGATAGATAGGAGGCACAAGTGTCGTCAACTATAAAAAATTAAAATAATAGATAGGAGGCACAAGTGCCGTCAACTATAAAAATTAAAATGATAGAGCCGTCAACTAAAATACAATAAATATAAATATATAAGTAAGTTTTTTTTATGGGTGGTAGAACCGTCCCAAATTTTATTTTTATCACTTTTTTTTAGATTTTATATAAATATATAATAATTTTTTTATATTTTTGTATGTATAGTTTTTTTTTTGCAAAAATTAATATAACTAGTAGAAGAATTCACTAACCTTGAGATAAATTTTGTTTCTTTTCCTTGCAACTCCCCGGCAACGGCGCCAAAAACTTGATGGACCCAAAATGGGTATGTTTTAAAAAATTTATAACTCACAAGTGCACGAATCGTATATGTTCGTGTAAGCACGAGATCGAACCCAAAGGAGTTGTCTAAAATCGAAGAGAAAACTATTTTAAATCAAAATTAATAAATTCTAACCTAGCACCAAAGATTGATGAAATTTTTGTAACAATAAAATCTAATAAGAGACAATAATAAAGAAATGTAAGACAATAAATAAAAATAAATTAATATTAGAAATCAAGATGGTAAAATAAGATTATTAAGGATTAGAATCCATAAAATATAAGTTCAATAATATTTATAAGTACATTGATTCCCAAGTTTTAGTGATAGTTAAAACAAATCAAACTATCAATTTCCAAATAGATTTATAGTTTTAAGCACAAATTACTTCTAAATAGATAAGATTTTTCTTCACTTTTCAAAAAGTTATAATTTCAAAGTATTTAATGTAAATCAACCTAACGAAATAACAAATAAATCAATGAACATTATTTATAAGGCAAAACATAATATTTTTTGTTCTAAGCATGGATGTGTACAATTTAATGACACATCTTACACAAAGAATATTATGTTTTTGCACTAATGAAGAACAAAGTGTAAATATGTGATAACAATCCAAAATACATGATATTTAAGATGAAAGAAGATATTTGAAGAAGAAAATTTCATAAACTTTGTGTTGACTGTGTTTTTAGCCAACAACGTGAGAACGTCAAATACGACAAACCTTCAAGAGAATTTAAATAACACAGATAGTTTAAACAAGAAAAGTAAATAACACACAAGATTTTTATAGTGGTTCAGCCCCGATCAATCGGTAATAGCCTAATCCACTTAGAGTTGTGATTATAGATCTGTACTCAAGATCAGATGGACTGAGCCAACTGAGTTTCTTCAGTACAGATTGCAAAAATATAAGAATCCTTTCAAATACCAGCACTTTCTCTCTCTAGAATACTCAGACCCAAATTTTCTCTCTCTAGAATACTCAGACCCCAAAAGTCTAGAAAGAAGAAGCCGAACCCCCTCTAATCCCATAAGCTCTCTATTTATATGCTTAGGGTCATACATATGATATCCCCCAAAATCGGGATATTTTATTATATTTATTACATTTAAATTACAAAAAAACATTCAAAATGTAACAAAACCCCCCATTTGTGGGAAGAATGAGAGATTCCCGCGTATCTTGTTGAAGTTGTTTCTGGGAATCTTGACTTAGCCCTCCTCTAGCTAGTTGATCCACCTCACCTCCACTCTGGTCGATCATACACATGCTGGTCGGACATACACTTGCTGGTAGGACATGCAAGTGCTGGACATGCACTTCTCTCCTCTAACATGACACTCTTCTCTAGCATGCCATTTCTTTATTTGGATAACCATGCACTGGTTGGACATACGCATAAAGACCAAATTCTTGGGCTCTCCTCAGACCAAATCCTTGGGGTCTCCTAGGACCACATCCTTGGGCTCTCCTAGGATGCACTCTCCTTAGCTCTCCTAGGATGCACTCTCCTTAGCTCTCCTCGGACCACACCCTTGGGATCTCCTAGGATGCACTCTCCTTAGCTCTCCTGGAATGCACTTGGCTTGGTTATGACATCTTTCATGCAGTCCAAACTCTTCACCAGTCTACCGGGTCACTGTATCACAACTCTGAGGAGTCAATGTATTTATTGACTATTAATATGTTTTTTAGTGACCATGCACTGCCACTTGTCATCTTTATTGCCACGTCATTGATCTCCAATTTTTAGGGATAACATTTGCCCCCCAAGTTTATTATACGATTTTCCTCGTATGATAAACTTTTCTTCTAGCAAAATGTTCTCGAGGTCATCCAAAAGCTCCTATCCGGTTGATAACTTTCACGTAAACTCCCACGCCTGAACTTGTCTTGTGATTTCTTCAAGCTCTATTTTCTTGATATAATGAAAACACAACCTTCCTTTTGATTCTCCCTTTGTCTATTTTATCATCGTATAGACAGGTTGTTGAGTATCCTCGATTTGGTTTCTTAATCCTAGCGCAACCAAATCGAGGATACTCAACAACCTGTCTATACGATGATAAAATAGACAAAGGGAGAATCAAAAGGAAGGTTGTGTTTTCATTATATCAAGAAAATAGAGTTTGAAGAAATCACAAGACAAGTTTAGGCGTGGGAGTTTACGTGAAAGTTATCAACCGGATAGGAGCTTTTGGATGACCTCGAGAACATTTTGCTAGAAGAAAAGTTTATCATACGAGGAAAATCGTATAATAAACTTGGGGGGCAAATGTTATCCCCAAAAATTGGAGATCAATGACGTGGCAATAAAGGTGACAAGTGGCAGTGCATGGTCAGTAAAAGACATATTAATAGTCAATAAATACATTGACTCCTCAGAGTTGTGATACAGTGACCCGGTAGACTAGTGAAGAGTTTGGACTGCTTGAAAGATGTCATAACCAAGCCAATTGCATCCTAGGAGAGATAAGGAGAGTGCATCCTAGGAGATCCCAAGGGTGTGGTCCGAGGAGAGATAAGGAGAGTGCATCTTAGGAGAGCCCAAGGATGTGGTCCTTGGAGACCCCAAGGATTTGGTCTGAGGAGAGCCCAAGAATTTGGTCTTTATGCGTATGTCCAACCAGTGCATGGTTGTCCAAATAAAGAAATGGCATGCTAGAGGAGAGTGTCATGTTAGAGGAGAGAAGTGCATGTCCAACACTTGCATGTCCTACTAGCAAGTGTATGTCCGACCAGCATGTGTATGATCGAACAGAGTGGAGGTGAGGTGGATCAACTAGCTAGAGGAGGACTAAGTCAAGATTCCCAGAAACAACTTCAACAAGATACGCGAGAATCTCTCATTCTTCCCACAAATGGGGGGTTTTGTTACATTTTGAATGTTTTTTGTAATTTAAATGTAATAAATATAATAAAATATCCCGATTCTAGGGGATATCAGATGTATGACCCTAAGCATATAAATAGAGAGCTTATGGGATTAGAGGGGGTTCGGCTTCTTCTTTCTAGACTTTGGGGTCTGAGTATTCTAGAGAGAGAAAATTTGGGTCTGAGTATTCTAGAGAGAGAAAGTGCTGGTATTTGAAAAGATTCTTGTATTTTTGCAATCTGTACTGAAGAAACTCAGTTGACTCAGTCCATCTGATCTTGAGTACAAATCTATAATCACAACTCTAAGTGGATTAGGCTATTACCGACTGATCGAGGCTGAACCACTATAAAAATCTTGTGTGTTATTTACTTTTCTTGTTTAAACTGTCTGTGTTATTTAAATTCTCTTGAAGGTTTGTCATATTTGACGTTCTCACGTCGTTGGCTAAAAACACAGTCAACACTTTGTTGCACAAAATGGGAAATCAACATACAAAATAAATACTATCTAGTTACATATTGTTTCATCATCACCTTAATAATCTTAAAAAGATTAGAAACTCATAACTAGAATAGCAAATACAAAATAAAAATTACAAACATAAATAGGAAAATTTGGAAGATGAACCCCCAAATTTTTCCTCTAAAAACACATAGAAAATTTACAACAAAGAAGAAGAAGAAAATTGAGAGGTCTTGAAAGTGTAGAACTTGTGGTATGGTAACCTCCTCCAAAAATATGCACACCCCAAAATGGTCTTGAAAGTTCTCTATTTATAGCAAAAAAAAGGGTATTAAAATAATCAATTTAAATTAATTAAATTGATTAAATTAATTGAAGTAATAATAATATGGAAAATAGGATAAATTATAAGGTGTAATAATGATTTTTGGGTAAAATGTGTAGAAAAATTTGGGTAAAAATTAGTATTTTAGGGACAAAGGGACAAGGGTACAAAATGTATTGTTGGGCTCAAAAAATGGTGGCTTTGGTGGGTGTTGGCAGCTTGGTCTGGCGTGGGCTTCGTGTGGCATCGGGCAAACTGGCGGAAGCTGGATCCGCTGGGTGCAGTAGGGAAGCTAGCGTTGGGCCTTGAAGCATTGGAGGACACGGGCCCATGGTGGGCCTTGCTGGGAGCAGGCTTGGATTGGGAGGCAAGCCCGTGTGGGCTGGCTACAGAGGAGGGGGCCCTGGGCGTGATGGGCTCGGGCTAGCAGAGAGAAGCTTCGGCTGGGCCACGGTGGAGCTGCAGGAGGCAGGCGGATGGCTGGGTGAACTGGGCTAAGTGGCGAGCCTTTGTGCTGGAGCTGCAGAAAGTGGCATGGGCCGAATGTAGCTTGGGTGGCTGTTTTGGAAATGCCACTTTTTGCTTTTCTTTTTTTCAGTTTTAATCTTTTCTTTTCCATTCTTTTCAAAGTACAAAAATGCAATAAATTTCCTACAAAATAAATATAAAATAAATCATAATAAAATATTTTCAACTATAAAATAAGTCAAGTTAATTTTTTGAAAATATTAATTATAACTTAATTTATATTTAACATTTAAGTTCAATAATACAACATTTTTTTACCTCAAATTAAACAACAATAATTCAAATAATTAACTACAACATTTTACAACAAAATAACTATAAAAACACACAAAAATATATAAAATCAAAATAAACCCAATAAATTCAAAGTTACTTTAAAACTTAATAAATTAATTAAAAACTCAAGAATTAAGCAACAATTAGCACATAAAAAGTGGTAAAATAACTCTATTTTGTAGAGTTATCATCTACAAATTAAACAAGGCTATATATGGCTTAAAACAAGCCCCTCGGGCCTAGTTTGAGTGCCTTAAACAAGGCTTGCACAGTTTTGGTTTCCATGGAGCTAAGTCAGATCAATCATTCTTTATTCGAATCACTCCTTTTCGTTCTATATTTATTTCGGTATATTTAGATGATATTCTAATACTTGGAATTTCTAACATAGTGATTGATGAGATTGTTGCAGCACTTCATACTACATCTTCTCTTAAAGACCTTGAAGAAGCTCAATACTTTCATGGCATTGAACTCATCAAAACAGCTACAGGTCTTCACCTCTCTCAGCGGAAGTACCTCATTGACATCATTTGTAAAGAAAAAATGCAACTTGCAAATGGTCTTACAAACCCCCATGTGCAGTGGAGATAAACTTTCTGCTGAAGGCAGGGAATCCATTGAAGATCCCTCCACTTATAGAAGTCTAGTTGGAGCCTTACAATACACATCTTAGGAAACTTATACAGGATCTTTATTTATATTCATGCAGATCTAATATTAAACAAATTAATATGAGATAACCTAGAACATGTTTCTAAAATTGAATTCAAAGAGAAACAACGATAAGAATACTTACAGTATACGCAGGGAAATGAATGAGTCATTCCTTCAGTTTCTCTAACCCTTGTATCCTTTCTGTCACAGAGTATTATCAAGAAACTGAACCGATCTTCTATTTTCTTCACAGTCTTCCAAAGTATCCTTGGAATCATCTAGACTAGAGTGGGAAATTCTCAACACATGAGATAGATACAGAGAGAAGAAGAGAAAATAACAAAGATGCTTAGAAAATGACTTGTGTTTAGAGAGAATCTAAAACCTATCAGAAAACCAGTGATTAAACTTATCTGTCGTCTGTCTTGACTTCTCTCTAAGCACTCCTTTTATAGACTCAATTAGTCCATTTAATTTAATTAAAAAAATCAAAAAAAAAATAGCTAATTTGAAGCCCTAGGTCGAAATTATCATGGGCTTTAGGCCCGTGAAATTTCCCATTTGATTATAAGCCCATTGGACTTAAAATCAAGGCCTATATTATTTTCTATTGATTTAATTGATTAAATAATTATTTAAATCATTTATCAAATTAATTATTTATAATTTGAACCTTGATTTAAACTTATTTATTAATTTAGATACAATTTATCTTAATTAATAAATTTGCCCTAATTTATATTTTCTTCTCAAAATTACATAACTCTGTGAAACTATCCAAAATTGACCTGGTCAACTTTGATAATTCTAATTGATAATTAAATCAATTAATTGAGACTATCTAGATGATTTTATCCAAGGTACAATGGGGACCATGGGCCTATGAAATCAAGCTCCAATAAGTTATCATAAATCTAACAAATAAATTTACTAACTTATTAATTCCTCGTGACTCCACTATATACTCGTAATTGCACTCTTTAATTCATAGAACGCTCTATAACAAATATAGATACGCTATTAATTATCCATTGTTACAACTATAATTATCACCCAATCCTCTATAGACGGTCTACAATGAGATGTGACTAAAATACCGTTTTACCCCTCATTGTATTTTATCCTTAAAACACTTAGTTCCTTGTAAATGATATTTCAGTAAACTAATTTAATTACTGAAATGAGATCTCTATCATTTAACATCTTGAACCAAACTAAAAGGAAACCATCGTTTCACTTCTTCATCAAAAGCTATAGATGTTCATATCTATGATTAACACTCCCACTCAATTATACTACTGAGTTCCCAAGATGTAAGTATGGGCTAGTCTGTAGGGTAAGCTGGTAACGAACAAGTCAAAGAACTCAAATAATACAATCAGTTAGAATACTAACCACTCAGAATTTAGATTGAATTGACCTATGGTCAACTATATGATATGACTAGAATAGATAATAACAGTATGTTTACTTATCATATCAACTGTCAATATCGGTCCAGTCCGATGTAACAAATACATCTGATCTTATCTACTTTGCTAATGTTCTGGAAAGAACATAACACTACAATGTTTAAGTAGATCATATCATAGATTGGCAAGTCAGTGTAAATCCTGTGCACTGACTAATCTTAGGACTAACTTATTTTGAACATATAATCATATTTATATTCCACTGTGATTACGTCACTATAAATACGATTAGCTATATGCTCGGGATTTAATAGAAGTTTATATTAAACAAATAATCATGAAAATAAAACATGTGAGCAAAGTGATTGACCAAGTCAAAAAATGATTTCTATTCTTTTATTGATAATAAATGAGATTACAAAGAAATTAAGTTTTAATTAGGGCATAAAACCCCAACAACACAACCATCACCAGACCAGAGTTGTCATTTGTTGTGAACAAGGTCTCTCAATTCATGTAGGCTCTGATGTTGTCTCACTGGAAGGCTCTTCAAAAAATACTCAAATACATCAAAGCTACTCTAAACTATGGTCTCACTTTCCATCCGAGCTCTTCACTTGATTTGGTTGGTTTCAGTGATGCTGATTGGGCATCCGACTTGAATGTTAGGAGATCACATCCTACTTATGTGTATTCTTTGGCCAAAATCTTGTGTCCTGGTCTTCCAAGAAACAAGACACTGTGTCTTGGTCAAGTACTGAGGCTGAATATCACAGGCTAGCTCACCTGACTGCACAACTTTCCTGGCTGCAATCTTTGTTGTCTGAATTGCAACTTCCTTTGCCTTCTACTCCTCTTGTTTGGTGTGGCAACCAAAGCACCGTACTGATGGCAGCCAATCCAGTTCTTCATGCAAGAACTAAGCATATCGAACTTGATATGTACTTTGTGTTAGGGTTTCATGCCCTAATTAAAACCCAAATTCTTTGTAATCTCATTTATTATCAATAAAATAATATAAATAATTTTTTTGACTTGGTCCATCACTTTGCTCACATGTTTTATTTTCATGATTATTTGTTTAATATAAACTTCTATTAAATCTCGAGCATATAGCTAATCATATTTATAGTGACGTAATCACAGTGGAATATAAATATGATTATATGTTCAAAATAAGTTAGTCCTAAGATTAGTCAATGCACAGGATTTACAGTGACTTGCCAATCTATAATATGATCTACTTACACATTGTAGTGTTATGTTATTTCCAGAACATTAGCAAAGTAGATAAGATCGGATGTATTTGTTATATCGGGCAGGACCGATATTGACAGTTGATAGGATAAGTAAACATACCGTTATTATCTATTCTAGTCATATCATATAGTTGACCATAGGTCAATTCAATCTCAATTCTGAGTTGTTAGTATTCTAACTGATTGTATTATTTTAGTTATTTGGCTTGTTCATTACAAGCTTACCCTACAGACTAGCCCATACTTACATCTTGGGAACTCTGTAGTATAATTGAGTGGGAGTGTTAATCATAGATATGAACATCTATAGCTTCTGATGAAGAAGTGAAACGATGGTTTCCTTTTAGTTTGGTTCAAAGTGTTAAATGATAGAGATCTCATTTCAGTAATTAATATTAGTTTACTAAAATATCATTTACAAGGAACTAAGTGTTTTAAGGATAAAATACAATGAGGGGTAAAATGATATTTTAGTCCCATCTCATTGTAGTCCGTCTATAGAGGATTGAGTGACAATTATGGTTGTAACAATGTATAATTAATAACGTATCTATATTTGTTGTAGAGCGTTCTATGAATTCAAGAGTACAATTCCGAGTCTTTAGTGGAGTCACGAGGAATTAATTAGTGTAACGCCCCAACTCCTGGGACCGTTACGGTGTGCCTTGTAAACAGTGCTAAACTCGCTAATCGAGTCATTTGGCCAAAACGTGATCTAAGTATGATTAGCGGTTTAGGGTTTTAAACACTTTGGTTATGATGTAACGTTTCATTAGAACGTTTAATATATACATTGGGATCCCGAAAATATAAATTCAGAGTTTATTACAGAAAATATTTACAACAGGCCGTTCTAAGCTGCAAAACAGGGTTCAACCCTAGTTCCACTTTAAACCTCGGCCGTGACGGACGAGCAGCTGCATATGTACACGTCATCACCTAAGCTCTCCAACTCAAGGATGGTCTAGCTTCCTCTTGCCTTTACCTGCACCACATAGCACCCGTGAGCCGAAGCCCAGCAAGAAAACATAACACTTTTCATAAACATTATCAAATGATTATCATTATAACCACACTGAGCTTAAAGCTTTCAAACAAATGAGTAACACATGACTTTAGCAGGAGAGTGGCTGTTAGGAAAGCCACCAGCCTCCAAGCTCTGTTTTGTAGCGGGAGAGTGGCTGCTAGGTAAGCCACCAGCCTCCAAGCTCTGTTTTGTAGCGGGAGAGTGGCTGCTAGGTAAGCCACTAGCCTCCAAGCTCTGTTTGTTCATCGACCCTCAGGGTCGGTCAGGCATTAATGCTCCTTGAGTCATTCAATGCTAGCAGTCGATTAGATCTAATCTTTGTTGGCTTGCGTGATTCACGCTAAGGCCGTTCTGACAAGTAAGTCAGTGCTTCCTGACCTGTGTCCAGTATCACTGCCGAACCTGACAAGTAAGTCACAGCTTCACAGCTGATACTAACACTTTTGTCGATCTGACTAGTTAGTCAGTACCATGCACAAGTAAGCAATGCTATCAATATGTATCATATGCCAGTTATCCAAGAATAGGGCATTCAGCATGCTTACTAAACAGTTTCTAACATAATCATGATCAAGCACAAATTCAGAGACTCAAGCTCTGACCAATCTCATAATCATCGTTCATGACATGCCCTATCACATGTTTCTCGTGCATTACATGCATCACATTTAAACATCCAACATGCATCAATCATAGCCATGCATGTCATACTCAATAGCCAATCAACATGCATCATAATAGCCATGCATGTCATGCTCAATAATCAACCAACATGCGTCCATATTAACCATGCATGTCACATATACACAGGGTGCAGTTTTCTTACCTTGGGTTCGAGCGAGAATTAATAAAAGAAACGACCTTTGAGAACGATCAGCTTTTAGTCCTTTAGCGGTCACCTAGTCATAACCAAACATATAGGGTACCATTAATAAAATGAATAATAAAATGTTCCCAAACCAAAACCTAACCTCCGGGACCTCAAATACTACTCAACCGGGTAGTAGGTTCAACCCCGAGGCCTAAGGCTTGAATCCCCAAGCTAAAAATCCCATTCTGGCAAAAATGACCTTAAGGGCCGCGGCCCTCCTTGGCCATGCCGCGGCCCGCCCCTCAGACAGAGGCGCCCAAACCCAGTTTACACCAAGGGCCGCAGCTCTCCCTGGCCATGCCGCGGCGCAACCCCCAGTTCAGCCAAAACCCCTATTTTTCTTCCCCTACGATTTCTCTTGGAACCAATCCATCAAACCTAGTTTTAACACCACTCAAACCTCCAATACAATCCATAAACTTGTTCTATACCACACCCTTAGCAAAACCCAAGACAAACCCCAACTAAAACTCCCATCAATTCCAACAACCCTCCATAAAAACACAAGCTGAAACTAGTATCAAAACAGGGTATGCACCAGAAATTAATGCTAGAAACTTACCTCCACACGATTTGAATCCTTCCCAATGGCTGTACTAAAGCTAAACCTCCCCAAGCTTGACTCCTTAGCTTGCTTCCTCAAGATAGGCTCTCAAAACTCAAAGAAAAGGGTGAAGGAAGACTTGTACGGGAAGGAAGGGAGAAGGATGAAGATAAACTCTGTTTCTGTTCTGTTTTCCACAGCTTTCCTATGTTATATATATCCAAAACCCAAAATGACCAAAATACCCTTGAGCCAACAAAAGCCTCTAAACCATTTCAAGGGTAAAATTGGTACTTTCCGCCTATCCCGTTAATCATAATTAACGCTTTCCGATTCCCACTAATCTCCATATTCTCAAATACTAATAAATCACATCCCATTACCCTTTAATTCCCGGTAATGCTCTAATCATTAATATCACCCCGAGACTCACCCCGAGCCCCGAACTTAAGCCCGTTATGACTAGACCGAATACTTACATCTCATGATCGTCTCATGTCGAAAAGCTCGAACCAATCCACATACAATGTGGTAAAATTATAATTAATCTCAACCATGCACCCAAAATATACAATTACGCCCACAGTGACCAAATTACCAAAATGCCCTTGCATTTAAAATATGAGCCCATATGCATGCATTCACCATCATATAATAATATAATTCACATAAACATGCATATAATCATTAAATATCATAATAAATCAATTATGGTCCTCCCGGCCCCCTAATCAAGGTCCTAAACCTTATTAGGAAATTTGGGGCATTACAATTAGTAAATTTATTTGTTAGATTTATGATAACTTATTGGAGCTTGATTTCATGGGCTCAAGGTCCCCATTGTACCTTGGATAAAATCATCTAGATAGTCTCAATTAATTGATTTAATTATCAATTAGAATTATCAAAGTTGACTATGTCAATTTTGGATAGTTTCATAGAGTTATACAATTTAGAGAAGAAAATATAAATTATGGCAAATTTATTAATTAAGATAAATTGATATGTAAATTAATAAATAATTTTAAATCAAGGTTCAAATTATAAATAATTAATTTGATAAAGGATTTAAATAATTATTTATTTAATTAAATCAATAGAAAATAACAATGGACTTATAATCAAATGAGAAATTTCACGGGCCTAAAGCCCATGATAATTTCGACCTAGGGCTGATTATTGGCTATTATTTTATTGATTTTTTAATTAAATAAATGACCTAAATGAGTCTATAAAAGGAATGTTAAGTGAGAGTTGAAATCAGATGATAGACACTGGTTTTCTGATAGGTTTTAGATTCTCTCTAAACATAAGTCATTTTCTAAGCCTTATTGTTCTTTTCTCTTCTTCTCTCTATATCTATCTCATGTGTTAAGAATTTCCCACTCTAGTCTAGGTGATCCTAAGGATACTTTGGAAGGTTGTGAAGAAAATTGAAGATCGGTTCAGTTTCTTGATAATACCCTGCGATAGAAAAGGATACAAGGGTTAGAGAAACTGAAGGAATGACTCTATTATTCCGCTGCATATAATGTAAAGTATTCTTATCATTATTTCTCTTTGAATTCAATTTTAGAAACATGTTCTAGGTTGTCTCATATTAACTTGTTTAATATTAGATCTTCATGAAAATTAATAAAGATCTTGTATAAGTTTTCCCAATAACTGGCCTCAGAGCCTTTAGTAATCTTTATTTTCATGCATGAACATGTTAAAAATTGAATTATTTGATGTGTTTAAATAATTGGATGGATTTTCATATTTTTATGAAGCATATTGATTTTATGTGATTATTAGCAATTTTTAGGTTATTTTGTTGTGTTTTCTATGCCATTAATTTTTATATATGCTTTATTTTGTGTAAAACATGTTAAAAATTAGTTAGAAAATGGTATTTGTTTTTGAAAAATTGCACAAAAAAAAAAATTTCCAGAAATTTTTGGCCTGGCTGCCCATGCGTGCGCGTACCAGCGCGCACACCCGCGCGTGCGTCCCTTGTAGCCCAGCCAATCTGCTCCTTCACACGGTGAACAGTACTCGTACTGTTCATCCATAATTTAAAAAAAAATGTGAAAATTGATTATTTATAATCAAAACAAAAAATATCAGATTTGTTTTATCATTTAAAAATGTTTTTTAAAATAAGATATTTTGGTTGTTTGAGATTTAAATAATTAGATATTTTTACAAAGATTCGAATTCAAATTTAAAAATAGACTAACAACTTAATTTTAAATTAAAATATTAGAATTAAGATATTTAAGATATTTTCTTTTAAATACTTGTTTGTTTACCCTAAAAATGGCTACTGATGACGTAACAAGGATTTCTCTTACGTGGTTGACACATGGCAGAAGTGTTGCTCGACTATCGACCAGAGGCACATCGCTTCGCCACCGGTTAACTTTTAGATACGACCAGGCTGGTCGTATAACCTGATTTATTTCCTTCTTAAAATGTAATCTTATAATAATTGCATTGAATATTTCTTCATTATTATCTTGATACGCGATTATTATGGAGAGATTATGCACGTTGGCATATGTAACCCTCCTTGAGCCTATAAATATACATGAAATAGATCAAGGAAATGACTTTTGATTCCTGAATCTTTTTGCTAAGATAGAGAAAAAGAGAGAGCTATAGTGCAATTATCCATCGTTTTATTGTATTTCTTTCAAGGTTGTGAAACTCAAGAACCCTAGTTCTTTGATCACTACTTTGAGATTCAATCTTAATAATAGCACTAAGTGGACGTAGGTCATTACCATCTTTTGGGGCCGAACCACTATAAATCCTTGGTGTTTTCTTCTCTTCCATTAGATTATCTTTCTTACTTGTCGTTTTATCTTTTGTCGTATATTTGACTCCGTGTCGTTGGCCAAATCGTGGGTCAACATTGTTATTTTTATTTGAAAATATAAATATATGTTTATTCTATAGTTTTTAATATTTAAATTATTTGAAATTTAAAGTTTTTTAAGTTACATATTTTTATGGATATTCGAATTTGTTTAACTTTTTTGAGATATTTTAGGATTGTTATAACTATTAATATATATTTTTTTAATGGTTAAAATATTTGCTTATAGTTGTTACAACATAAGATATTTTTTTGAAAAACAATTAAGATATTGATTTTGAAGTTTAAAATTGGTTTAATTTTGAAAAATATCATTTTTTTTCAACCAATTAATAAAATAAAATATTATTTTTGATAAATGGGATTTAAATTAACTTTGGTTAATTGTTGATAAATCCTATTTAAATTAAATTAATATTTTTCAAATTAACCTAAACCAAGTTGATTGTTGATAAATGAAATGTAAATTAACTATTCTTAATTGTTGATAAATTTTATTTAAATTGACTTATTTTTGTAAAAATTTAATTAATTCAAATTTTTTATAAATTCTAGATAATTAATTGTGATATTTTTGCAAATGAAATAAATTATGGTATTTTTGCATAAATTCATAGACTTGCTCATATAGTAACATGATTAGACACATCCAATTATAACATGTCTCTATGCACTATATGTGGTATTTTTGCAATTAGGCTTAGATGCATATAGTGGCCCATATGTTTGTTAGATATTTGGATTTTGCCAAATAAAATATTCATAAAATGATAGATTTTATTTGGGCCCATTAGAAAATGTAAAGTTTAAATTTCTCTCTTGTGGGTGATTCCACTTGTGAAGGCATATTTGCTTTGCATGACTATAGTGGGCCTAATCAATTTATAACAATTAATAAAATGAATGTTTAAATTCCTATTTTTTTGGACCTTGTATGGAAGTATGAGAGTCTTTGTAGTGGGAACGACATACTGGACCCAGCCCTCCTTCATACAAGCCCAATTGTTAAGACCCATTTACCTAAGTTGGACTTAATTGTATATGTTCATTATATTAGTTAAACCTAAATATTGATTAGCAACAAATTAATTCTAAATTAATTGAATTTGTTTCAATGTACACTTTATAATTAATAGGAAATTATAGGATTTTGATTTTAAAATTTTAATTTTTTTCAATTTTTTGGAGAACCATAGTCATTAATTTTCTAAAAATAAATAATAAAAATACTATTTTTAATTTTATAATGAGCTTGTTTTAAGAATTATACTCGATCTCCACTGTTGGTTTAACAAAGTCAATAACTTAATGGGGCCTCGAGACGCTTTGATTCGTCCCCCTACGGAAGGTGTTCATTAGTTATTTTGACAATGTTAGATTTCAAAAGATAGATAATTTTAGGTTAAATTCTACTAAACTCACCCCTACGGTGACTACTTGGACTAAATCTATTGATTATCGAAACCGTGGGTCTAGCTCATAAAATAAGAGATTTTGTTTTCTTATTTTGATCGAATAGTAGGTTGTTAATAATTGTGTCCATTATTAAATAAGTTTACAACTTTATTTAACTAGTGGTATTTTTTACTCTCGCCAATCAGGACAAGGATATCATAGATTTGTTAAAAACCTAAAGAAATAGAGATATGATTATTTTGGTATTTTTTCTCATGTCTTACATATTTTTTATATATGTTGTGCTATTTCTTGAATTTTGTGTGAATAGGAGTTTTATTGAGCAAATGTGATTGATTTCTATTTTATTGATAATAAGTAGTTTTTAGTATGGCTATGTCTACTCCCATCCTTTCTCAACTTTTGATGGAGAACTCACTGGAGAAAACTTCCTTAAGTGGAAGCAAAACATCAACATTGTGTTGATTGGTGACACCTCTGAATTCGTCATGACTGAGAAATCCACAGAACGAGCACCGTCTCCGCATGTTCTTAATGGCACCGTAAATGCTTGGATAACACCGTCTCTACACGTTCGTGATGGCACCGTGAATGCTAGGATGGCACCGTGTCCGCACGTTCATGATCAACTCAACTATGGTCTAACCCAGCTCATGAAAGAGCTTCAGATTTTTGAGCCTATCATGGGTGGACCTAGTAAAGAAGGAGAAAGTAAGACTACTGCTGTTGCTGCTGATCCAGCTAAGGTTGAAGCTAACCAAGCATCGTCTTCAAAGGCTGGAAAAAAGAGGAAAGATGGACAAAACAACAACCCCAAGCCTGCAAAGTTTGCAAAGACGAGTGCACAACCAAATGCACAGATGCCTAAGGGGAAGAACAAGAAAAACAAGAAAATAAAGGTAAGTGTTTTCATTGCAAAGAAAAAGGGCATTGGAAACAGGATTGCCCTAAGTTTCTATCAACGAAAAACAAAGGTAATTATTATAGTTCATTTATCTTAGAAACACGTGTTTTAGAGAATGAAAAATTTGTTTGGATTATTGATTCTAGATCTACCAACCATGTTTGTAATTCTTTACAGCTTCTTGAATTGTGGGAGGAAGTGGACGAAGGCGGCTTAAAACTTAGAGTTGGGAATGAAGCGTTCGTTGCGGTCCAAGCTAGAAAAAGAGCTCGTTTGAAGTTCAAAAATAAAAATTTTAATTTTAAATGATGTATTTTTTATTCCGGATTTTAGTAGAAATTTAATTTCAGTTTCCATGTTGCAATTAGACCAATTTGTTATGACTTTCACAAGTTCTAATATATCTATTTCTTTCAATGGATCACAATTGTGTATTGCATGTTTGGAAAACAGGCTTTATATTCTGCGACCTAACGAACCATTTGCTCTTAACAATGATATATTCAAAGTAGCTAAATCTAGGACCAATAAACGTCAAAAGACCTTACTAATGAGAAATGGCTGGATCTCTTTCCTAACACAGAAGGAATTTGCAAATGGGACAGTAATTCAGATCATAGTTACTATGTAATCAAGAACCATGTTATAGGGAATATTGGTATCAAGCCTTTTAGGTTCTTTGACTGTTGGATGTTCCATAGTATGTTTAAAACTGTTGTTCTTGATAGTTGGAACAAAGCTACCTCTAAAGCAGGCCTTGCTGGTATTATACTAAAGCTCTTTAGGGTAAAGCACGTGTTAAAGAAATTCAACAAAAAGGATTTGGGAGACATTCCTCACAGCTATCAGGTAGCTAAGGAAAGCTTCAATCTGGCTCAGGGTGCCTTAGCTAATGACCCTCGAAACACAATGCTCCAGTTAACTGAACAGGTCAAGCTTCAAGAGTTGATTCAAGCCAGGAAGAGGTATGCTAGTTTCCTCCAACAAACCAATAAAATAACTTGGCTGCAATTTAATGATGAAAACTCACATTACTTCCATGCCATCATGAAAAAGAGGAGGGCTGAGAATAGAATTACTTCATTTGTGGTAAATGAGGAGGTGATTGATGATTATGATAAGGTGGTAGAGCATTATTTTAATCACTTCAGGAACTTCATGGGGAAGAAGAGTTCGGCCAATAGGCAGATTGATACCAATAGCCTGAGTTTTGGTGAAAAACTTACTGTTCAGCAGCAAGTCAAATTGATCAGGCCTTTCAATAATAAAGATGTGCAAGAGGCTTTGTTTAGCATTCACTCAATCAAGAGCCCCGGTCCGGATGGGTTTGGTGATGGGTTTTTCAAAGGCCTTTGGAATGAGATAGGTAATGACATTAGTATGGCAGTGTTACAATTTTTTCATGATGGTGTTCTTCCCAATGATCTTAATGAGACTGTCATCTCCCTCATTCCGAAGACTGATTCTCCAAAAACAGCAGCAGATTATAGACCTATTGCTTGCTGCAATACGCTGTATAAATGCATTTCTAAAATGCTTTGTTCTCGTTTGTCTGAAGTTCTCCCTATTTTAATTCATGGTAATCAAGGGGCTTTCATCAAGAATCGTCTCCTGGCTCATAATATTCTTATTTTTCAAGACTTGCTCAAGGGTTATATGAGGAAGAACATTTCAGCTAGATGTATCATGAAGATCGACATTAGCAAAGCTTACGATACAATAGATTGGCAGTTTGTGGCTAACTTGCTCAAGGGTCTTTGTTTCCCTTCAAGGTTCATTCATTGGGTGCTAGTTTGCTTAAAGGGAACTTCTTATTCGTTGATGCTCAATGGTCGGCTTCATGGTACCTTTAGAGGGGAAAAGGGTCTGAGACAAGGAGATCCGATATCTCCTCTTTTGTTTGTTTTGATTATGGAGTATCTGACTCGGCTCTTACTTCAGACTTCTAAACAAAAAGGTTTTGGTTTCCATCCCTTATGCAAGCATGTAAATCTTGTCAATCTCTATTTTGCAGATGATCTAGTTATTTTTTGCAAGGGTAATGTGAAATCAATGAGACTTACACAGTCTGCTATTGATAGCTTTTGTATTACAACAGGTCTTTCAATCAATAACACAAAGTCCCATATCTACTTTGGAGGCATAAAAGATGACTGTAAATCTCAATTTTTGGAGATCACTCAAATGGAAGAAGGCTCTTTTCCGCTTAAGTATCTTGAAATTCATCTAAGACCAACTAAATGGAGAGCAGCAGACTGTGGGGAAATTATTGAAAAAATCCAACAGAACCTCCATTCTTGGGCTAGTAGGAATCTATCCTTTGCGGGCCGATCTCAACTCATTCATTCTGTCCTTCTTGGAATTAGGAATTTCTGGATGAATATCTTTATCCTTCCTCAGAAAGTTGTTGCTGTCATAGATAAATGCTGCAGAGATTTTCTTTGGGGGACGAAAGGGAATCGCAGCAAACTTCACCTCACGTCTTGGGAGCAAGTCTGTCTTCCCAAAAAGTTTGGAGGAGTTGGCTTCTTTGAGGGCAGGAAGTGGAATATTGCAATGATGGCCAAGTACATTTGGGCTATTTCGAGTAAGAAGGATTGCTTATGGGTCAAATGGATAGATTTGATCTATCTTAAAGGCCATAGTTTCTGGACTGTTCCTTTAATAAGTGACACTAGCTGGTACTTTCGGAAATTACTGAAGCTGAGGAATGTTATTGAGTGTACTGCTGTTACTACTTCGGTTTTAAGAGGTAAGTTTAAAGCGAATTTTTTTTATCTTTCTCTTACAACAGCTAGAGAGGTTCAGTATGCTTCTGCTATATGGCATCGGTTATGTGTCCCGAAACATAGATTTATTTCCTGGCAAGTGATAAATGAACATCTTCTTACTCGAGATAATCTTGGGAAAATTATGGAGCTGGCTACCTATCTCTGCCCGGTTTGTGATAGTGTCAATGAGTCCCATCAACACCTCTTTTTTGACTGCTCTTTCACTAAGAAACTTCAGCAAGAAGTTAGTTCCTGGTCCGGATTCAAGGGCTGGCCTCTTACCATGGAAGCCTGGAAGATTTGGAGCACTAGTGTTGGTTCAGACCTGCAGTCTCTGGTTTGGAATGCTATTCTTTCAGCAGTTTTTTACTCAGTTTGGTGTAATAGAAATAGGTGTGTGTTTGATTTGTGTTGTAGCTCAGTGATGGTAGTTAGTTCTTCTATAAAATTAGCTATCAAAGCTAGAGTTAAGGGAATTAATTGTACCAAGGCTAAGAAAAGAGACAGAGATGTAATTGGCCTTATAAATTCCCTTTAATTCATTCTTCTTGCTGTTTGATGTAGCTGTTAGCTACTGCTAGTCTTTTATCTATTTTGTGATAGTTGAATATAAAGTTCTTCTTTTCCTAAAAAAAAAAAAAACGTCAAAAGACCAATAATGATAATATGACGTATTTATGGCACTTGAGACTAGGTCACATTGGCTATGATAGGATTCAAAGACTTACAAAGGACGGGCCTTTGAGGGAACTCACCTTAGGTGAATTACCTGTCTGTGAATCTTTTCTAGAAGGCAAACTGACCAAGCGTCCATTCTCTACAAAGGGCGATAGGGCCAAAGAACCACTTGGACATGTGCATTCAGATGTTTGTGGACCTTTGAATGTACAAGCCAGGGGTGGTTTTGAGTATTTTGTCACTTTCACTGACGATTACTCTAGATAATCATGTCTTTACCTAATGCTTAGGAAATCAAAAACATTTTCAAAGTTCCAGGAATTCCTAGCGATGGCTCAGAACCAATCAAGTAAAACGTTAAAGATCTTGCGATCTGATAGGGGTGGAGAATATTTGGATATGCAGTTCCAAGATTATTTAACTGAACTTGAGATTTTATCATAACTTACTGCACTAGGTACTCCGCAACAAAATGGTGTAGCAGAACGCCGGAACAGAACTTTATTGGAAATTGTTAGATGCATGCTTAGTTACTTAACTTAACCAACTTCGTTCTGGGGACATGCAATTGAAACCACGTACGATATTTTCAACGTCGTGCTATCTAAATCAATCCCCAAAACACCTTTAGAACGCAGAAATGGACGTGAACCTAGTTTACGCCATTATAGAATCTGGGGATGTCCCGCCCATATCCTGAGGAAAAAGGAAGGAGAGATAGAACTATGAACTAAAATTTGCATGTTTGTTGGCTATCCAAAAGGTACTCAAGGTGGACTTTTCTATAGTCATTCAGAAAAGAAAGTGTTTACTTCTACGAATGCTACTTTTCTGGAAAATGACTATGTCAAAAACTTCAAACCATGCAGCAAAGTAGTTTTAGAGGAGATGATTAAAGAATTGACTCCAACCAATGTTCCATCATCATTAATGCGAGTTGATGATGAAATTCCCACTCTTCATGTCCAACCGACGCAAGTCGATTTAAATGAAGAAAGTACCACTGTTCCTGAGCAACACAGTCACGGAGCCTCGTCGTAGTGGGAGGATTTCTAGGAACCCAGTTCGGTATGGTATGGATGGTGAAACCAATATGGTTGTTGGTGACACTAGTGATGATGATCCATTGTCTTTCAAACAGGCAATGGATAGCCTTGAAAAGGAACTATGGCTCAAAGTCGTGAAATAGGAAATGGAGTCCATGTACTAAAATTTCGTCTGGGATATTGTGGAAGAACCTAGTGACTTTTGGGCCATTGGATGCAAGTGGATCTACAAGAAGAAATGAGGTGATGGAAATATCGAGACTTATAAAGCTCGATTAGTGGCAAAGGGTTATACCCAAAGATAAGGCGTGGACTATGAGGAAACTTTTAGTCCGGTAGCCATGCTTAAGTCCATTCCCATCCTCCTATCCATAGCAGCCGCTCTCGACTATGAAATCTGGAAAATGGACGTCAAGACAGCTTTTATTAATGGAAATCTTGACGAAGTCATTTATATGGATCAACCAGAAGGATTTAAAGTAGCTGGACAAGAAGGAAAAGTTTGCAAGTTGAATAGGTCCATCTATGGACTTAAGCAAGCTTCTCTTTCCTGGAATCTCAGGTTTGATGAAATAATCAAAACCTATGGCTTTGAACAAAATATTGATGATCCTTGTGTTTACCAACTAAAGGCAAATCAAATAGTGGTATTCCTGGTTCTTTATGTAGATGATATCTTATTCATTGGAAACAATGTTAAGAAATTATCAAATGTGAAGAATTGGCTTAGCACTCAATTCTAGATGAAAGATTTGGGGAAGCAAGTTATGTTCTAGGTATCCAGATCATTAGGGATAGAAAAAAAAGACTCTTAGCTCTATCTCAAGTAGCTTACATAGATAAAGTGCTTGAACGTTTCTCAATGACAAATTCCAAGAAATGACGTTTACCGTCCCGTCATAGAATTCATCTTTCAAAGAAGCAGTCTCCACAGACTCCTGAAGAGGAAGATGCAATGAGAAAAGTTCCTTACGCATCTGCAGTTGGAAGTCTGATGTATGCCATGTTGTGTACTGGACCAGATATCTGCTATGCAGTGGGAGTAGCGAGCAGGTATCAGTAAAATCCAGGACCAAAACATTGGATAGCAGTTAAGCATATACTCAAGTATTTAAGGTGGACTAGGGATTATATGTTAGTCTACAAGGGTGGTGTTCTGAACCATATAGGCTACACTGATTCAGATTTTCAGACTGATGTCGATGATAGGAAATCTACTTCTGGAATGGTGTTTACTCTTGGGGGTGGAGTTGTGATATGGAGAAGCGTACAGCAGTCTGCAATCTCATATTCCACCATGGAGGCTGAGTACTTAGCCGCGTCAGAAGCAGCTAAGGAAATAGTCTGGCTAAAGAAGTTCTATTCGGATCTTGGTGTTATTCCAGAAATGGATAAACTGCTTATGTTGTTTTGTGACAATACATGAGCGTTAGCCAACTCGAAAGAACCTCGTAGTCACAAGAGGAGTAAGCGTATAGAAAGGAAGTATCACATTATTCGAGAATATGTGGCCAGGGGTGATGTGAAGGCTACGAAGATTACATCTGAAGACAATTTTGCAGATCCATTTACGAAGACACTACCAGAAGCTACATTTGATAAGCATATCAAGGAAATGAGATTAGTATAATTAAGGCATTAGTTTTAATTAGTGCAAGTGGGAGTTTGTTAGGGTTTTATGCCCTAATTAAAACCCAATTTATTTGTAATCTCATTTATTATCAATAAAAGAATAGAAATCATTTTTTTTTACTTGGTCAATCACTTTGCTCACATGTTTTATTTTCATGATTATTTGTTTATGTTGACGCCGTTTTTCGTCAACTTAAATAGTAGAGTAATTAAACAATAAAATATTGGAGCAAATGAGATTAGAAGAAAACTAGTGGATTTTTACGCGGTTCAGCAGTTAACTCTGCCTAGTCCATGAGCCCATGTTATTAAGACTTGGGAGTTTTCTAGAAACTTTTCAAAGAAGAGTTGCCCATAGTGTTCTCTCCAGAAATTAGAAAGAAAAAAAAAAGGGTCTTTTACAAATGGTGTTTCCTTATCTATTTGTAGGGAAGGTTGTAGAATTCATTCCCACATATTTTAGGAAGATATTATGTAAATAAATTAACATAATGCTATTAAATGCATTATCTCCTTCATACATGGGAACGTCCCATGAAGATCGGGAACGAATAACAGATTGAATGATATCCCTTAAATATTGGGATTGTACAACAATAAACATGTTCACACGTAATGGGTTATCCCAAATGATTAATCAAATCTTCGAGATCAGCAATTGGAATTGAACTTGCCGAGGCCATGAGTCAACCATGAGCTCGTCACCTAACTTCGCGCTATGCTCAGAACAAGTAGATGCTGACGAAGCTGTTACATCCGAGCTTGTACTTCCTGAGCTCGATCCATCTCGCCTGAAGCAATCATGGAAAAATGTGTCGTGCCATGACTATTGCGAGCTTAGAGCACCCTCGAGGCTACACACCCTCGAGGTCGTTGTTTACTTCAAAGAGGTTCGATGGTGGAATCATATGATGACCGTATATGTTTCGAGCTCACACCTGACGAGCCCAACTTTTGGGGTCATAACTTTTTATCTCAAAATCTGGGTGTAACATTTTACCCCCTCAAAAGTATCAGTTCGAATCCCATGAGAAGGAAATTGTAATGCCCTGGGTACCCCAGAACAGTTACTGTGAACCGAAAATTTGACCCGCTACCCGAGTCCTTTGGTTAAAAACGTGCATCTAAGTGTTATTAACATGTTAAGGTGAAAAACCAATAAAAAGGGAAGGATATATTTTATTAAATGCATAAAACTATTCATGGGCACATCAAAAATATTTACAAGTTATTTACAGCTCAAAATGGTCATTACTGTTTCAAATTTACAAACCCATCGACCTAAGCGGAAAAAATAGGGTAAACCCCTAGTTCCTCTGAGAACTCCTTGGTCGTGGTGGTCAAGCGGCCGCATATGTACACATCACCACCTAAGCTCTCCACTCAAGGTTGGGTGAGCTTTTCTTTCCCTTTACCTGCACCACATAGCACCCATGAGCCAAGGCCCAACAAGAAAACACTATAATGCATATAAACATTATCAACTGATTATCATTATAATTACACATAGCTTATAGCTCTTAAACAGATGAGTGAATATCACTTGAGGTTCTGGTAAACCATAATGAGTGTCTGACAAGAAAGTCACTAATTTAAACAAATGAGTGACTACTGGGTAAGTCACTAGCTTAAACAGTTGAGTGACTGCAGGGTAAGTCACTAGCTTAAACAGATGAGAGACTCATGGGTAAGTTTCTAACTTAACAGATGAGTGACTGATGGGTAAGTCACACAAGCGCTTTTAGTTTTCATCGAACTTGAGGTCGGTCCGGCATTAACGCTCTTCTGAGTCATTTAATGTAGATGTCGATTAGATCTAATCTTTATTGGCTTGCATTGAATACGCTAAGGCCGCCCTGACTTATAAGTCAGCACTGTGTGACCAGTGCCCAGGACCACTGCCGAACATGACTAATAAGTCCCAGCTTCACAATTGATACTGACACCTTTGCCAAATCTGACTAATTAGTCAGTACATGCATAAGTGAGCAAGATTTGCTAAGCATTCAATAATCAATTCATGTCCACATTTACACAATCAACATGCCTCAAGAATAACCATGCATGTCATATATGGGGTGCAGTTTTCTTACCTCTGATTCGAGCAAGAAATAGAACAAGAACAACCCTTGAAAACGATCTGGCTTTTAGTGCTTTAGTGGTCACCTAGTCATAACCAAATATGGGACACCATCAATAAAATGATAAACAAGGGTTTCCAAACCAAGATCTAGCCTCCGAGACATCAATCCCCACTAATCCGGGTAGTAGGAATAATCCCAAGGCCCAAAACCAAGTTCCCGGGGCCAAAACACTCAAACGGGCTCAAACCTGTCCAAGGGATGCGGCCCTAACACCTTGGGCCACAGCCCCCAGCCACTCCAGGAGCAAGGGCCGCGACGCCCAACACCTAGGGCCGCGGCGCCCAACAAAGGAAAAATCGCTCCACCTGCTTCTTCGAGCTAGGGCCGCGACCCCCAACCCAGAGCCATCCCCAAACACATTCTCCTTCATCCCAAAGCCTCCAAATCATACCTAAATACTTCCAAATCATCAAATCAAAGTTCCCAAGCTTCCCAGTGATCTAAAACCATCAAATCCCAAGGCTTAAACGAACCAAAAGCTCAACGGTTCACAAAAGCCAATTCTAAGCTTAGAAACTCTAAAAACTCAAAACTTAAAACTTAGATTACCTTTGATTGGGTTGTTTCTCGTCAAATCCTTTGGTCAAGAAGCTTCTAATCTTTCCTAGGATTGCTATCCCTCGATCCTCGCTTGATTCCGACTCCTAGAACTTGAGATTTCTTCAAGAATGCTTCGAACGGTAAAAATGAACTAACGGGAAGAACGAGAGGTTTTCTAACGTACGTTCTATCTGACAAGCTACTTCAAGCTTAAGTAACCTCAAATAAAACCTAGTGCTCGAGGTCCCAAAAACACCCCCGGGGACATTATAGTCAAAACTTCCAGAATTTCCTCCTGATCTCAATAACTCCCAATTTATCATCAAACAACATTCTCATAACTCAATATCCCAATAAAAGACCCCCGTTATGACAAAACTGCTAATTCATAATATAAGACCGTCTCATGCCAAATAGCTCGAATATATCTCCATAATAATGGAATCTCATTCACAAATCACAATATGCACCCAAATATACAAATATGCCCTCAAAGGGCCAAATTACCAAAACACCCTAATAATCAAATGTGGACCCACATGCATGCATATAACATCATATTATAATATAATTCACATAAACATGCATATATTCATTTAATGGCACTGGCCTACTAATCCAGCCATTAAACCGCATTAGGGATTTCAGGGCATTACATAAACTTTTGAACTGCCCCTCTTGAAAACTATACCATCATTTGTACTCGAGTGTAGACACGCGTCAGCCAGGTATTGGATGGTTAGAGTACTTGAGCGTCTCTTAAACCATGCGCATGTCCATCCGCTTGTCAATTTTATGGTGCCACCCTTCTATTTGTCCCTGACCGTTCGATCATATATTGAAATTGGCCAATGGTCTAGATCATTTCGTCATTTGGCATCCTTTGTCTATAAATACACCATCGTCTTCCTCATTTCAACTTTACGTTTTCAAGTTTTCAAAGAAAAGGGAAGAACAAAAACCAAGAACTTAAAACTCGTTCTACTGTTGTATGTTCTCCAAGCCGAGGAAACAAAGCACCGTCGACCTGTTGACTCTGTGAGATTGTTTTTGCAACCTCTCCTTCGGTCATCGATTTCTTTGTACCCACCAGCCACACTATGTAAGTATTTGTTCTATGTTCATGTACATTCTATTTTTCCATGCATGTTTATTGTTGTAGTGGCATTTAGGACATTTACTAGTTTTGTATTAGAATGCTTTAGTCAACACCGTGTAGTTTTTAGGCTCTTCTGTTGTTAAGATTTTCCAAACCCAAATTTGTGCATAAATGATGCTAATATGGCTTTTACTAGGTTATCTTGATTTCGACTATCATATCATGTAGACTAAGAAACTGGGTACAAGATTAGGGTTTTCAAATTGCACGTTTCCCAAAAATATCACTTTTTGAGTAACCGTCAACTTTTTCCCTAAAAATCCGAGATTCTAAAAAATAAATACACTTTTCCCCTTTATGTAGAATGCACGCTCTGAGCCTAATCTCGCTATTTTGACCGAGCCCGTTCCATAGTCTCGAGCATTCGAGCTCAGACCGTCTTGATTTTTATTCTTAATCTCCTGTTCGTCTGGCCCTCACCCTTTTTCTTTCTTGCTAGATGTCGCAGAATTTGGAAAAGCGGTGGGGGTCAAAACTCGCGATTCCTTACTCACCGGCAACTTCGAGCTTGGAGTCACCTTTTACTCAGAATCAGTGCTTGATTCGGGAGCACGAACTAAGGTGTGAGCAAGAAGACACCTGAGCTCACTTTCGACGCCAAATCGACGAGGTCGAGGAGAAAAGGAGGAAAAAACTTAGGGTCGCGATCTATCCAGACCCGGACCTCAAGCCCAGACCAATCCCTCTCGACCCTACTCTTAAAGTGACTGTCGCATTCAAACCGAGCGATCTCAAATTTTCACTGATGGAAGAACCATCAAATCCCCCATCTACCTCGCAGCCAACCACTATTCCCACCTCGAGGGGAGAATTTTTCGAGGCCGAGCATTATTGGAGCTCCGTCTCCTCATTGGGGAAAATTTCTGACATCTTGGCCCTCCATGGAATTAGATTATTGGGCTCGCTGAGGTGTCGAGCTCCTACCTCCCATGAGCGAAGCTGTCGCGCCCCGGGAGATGGTAATCCTGATAATAAGTTAAAATATGCAGCTTGGTGCCATAAGCATATGAGGGCATGGGCCTTATTGCCCTTGAAGTCCTTTTTTAAGGACTTTTTGGATTTTGTTGGGCTCGCCCCCTTCCAACTCAACACCAACTCATACAGGGTTTTGTCAGCCCTGAGGTCGCTTTACCATGAGCTAAGGTGGGAAGGACCTTCACCAAAAGAGATTTTGTATCTCTTTTTCTTGAAAAGCAATCCCTCCCGAGCTTGGGGAGGAGATGGCTTCCACTATCTCTCGAGCTATCCCCGTGAGAAGAAAATCTTCAAGGACCTGCCGAACCATCCTCCCAACTTCAAGGTGGCGTTCTTTTGGACGGACGACTTGGCTCCCTCCAAACACTATTCGTTCAGGCGAATCCATAAGTATACGATCTTTTTTCTTTTTATGCTCGAATTTTTGCTTAGGCTCGAACCACTCATAATACATTCACTTCTTCAGCCAACTATCATCGTCCTACTCCCACTGATGAGATGAAGGAGCATAAGGAGACTTTGCTTCAACTCCTTTATGGCAGGCGCTCCCTGTGTTATCTTCTTCATGGAGATAAGCTTCGGGCCTGTGGTCTCTTAGAGAAGGATCAATCCACAAATGATTGGTCCAACAAGAAGTACACCAAATGGGAGTTTGTGCCTCTCCCAACCGGAAGCTTTCCTCCGAGGCGAAGCTCTAAGGCACGATCCCTGATAACTCTACAAAATAGAGTTATTTTACCACTTTTTATGTGTTAATTGTTGCTTAATTCTTCAGTTTTATTAATTTATTAAGTTTTTATGTAATTTTGAATTTATTAGTCTTATCATGATTTTATATGCTTTTGTGTGTTTTTATAGTTCTTTTATTATAATATGTTGTAGTTTAAATTATTTGAAATTAGTATTGTTAAGTAGGAAGTAAAAAGATGAATTTTTGAGCTTAAGTGTTAAATTAAATTAAGTTTTAATTAATATTTTCAATGAATTAATATAATTTATTTTATAATTGAAAATATTTGATTTTGATTTAATTTATGTTTATTTTGTAGGGAGTATGTTGTATTTTTTTTTTGGCTTTGAAAAGTAAGGAAAAGAAAGAAAAAATGGCAAATTAGAAAGAAAGACAGAAATTATGGTATTTTCGCCTGCACCCCTTCAGCCAGGCCCAATCCGCATCTACAGCTGCCCAGGCCCGTTAGCCTCAGCCAGCCCGTGCTCCCCAGGCTCGCGCCTCCCTCGGCCCAGATGCTGCTCTCTGCGCTTGGCCCAGCCCAGTAGCCTGTCTCTTCCACCTGCCAAGCCCGCCAGCTGCTAAAGGCCACCAGCCAATGCCTTGCCACCTTCCCAGCTGTCCACATCATTCGGCCCATCATAGCCCCTAGATGCCTCCTTCAACACACGCCGAAACCCATGCATACCCCAGCCTCACCAACGCCAGCTTCCAGCCCAGCATCACTCGGCCCACAACTCAGCCTGCCACCACCCAGGCCCAATCATGCCATCAGCTCCCCTAGGCCTACCACCAAGCTTCTTTTTCCCATTTTTTGAGCCCAACAAAATCACATTGTCCCCTTGTCCCTTTGTCTCAAAATACCACATTTTTACCCAAACTTTTCTACACATTTTACTCCAAAATCATCATTACACCCTATAATTTACCCCTATTTTCCATATTACTATTAATTTAATTAATTTAAATTGATTATTTTAATAATCTCATTTTGGCTATAAATATGGAATTTTCAAGAACATTTTTGTGCTTAATTTTGGAGGAGGTTACACTACACATTCGACACTTTTAAACCTTTCTATTCTCTTCATCTTCTTCTTCTTTTTTTTGGTTAATTTTCTATATATTTTTAGAGGAACAATTTGGGGGTTTTCCTCCAAATTTTCCTAGTTATGTTTGTAATTTTTTTGTTTGT
The DNA here is from genome assembly GCF_963169125.1 of Humulus lupulus. Classification (NCBI taxonomy): domain Eukaryota; kingdom Viridiplantae; phylum Streptophyta; class Magnoliopsida; order Rosales; family Cannabaceae; genus Humulus; species Humulus lupulus. Next base: position 231,677,366 of record NC_084794.1, read on the forward strand.
ATTTTCTATTATAGTTATGAGTTTCTAATCTTTTTAAGATTATTAAGGTGATGATGAAACAATATGTAACTAGATAGTATTTATGTTGTGTGTTGATTTCCCATTTTGTGCAATAAAATTTATGGATTTTCTTCTTCAAATATCTTCTTTCATCTTAAATATCATGTATTTTGGATTGTTAGCACATATTTATACTTTGTTCTTCATTAGTGCAAAAACATAATATTCTTTGTGTAAGATGTGTCATTAAATTGTACACATCCAATGCTTAGAACAAAAATATTATGTTTTGCCTTATAAATAATGTTCATTGATTTATTTGTTATTTCATTAGATTGATTTACACTAAATGCTTTGAAATTATAATTTTAAAAGTGAAGATAAATCTTATATTTTTATAAAAACTTGTGCTTAAATAGAGTATCTAATTTGAATAAGTGATGGTTTGATTAATTTCCACTATTACTAGAACTTGAGAATCAATGTACTTTTAAATATTATTGAACTTATATTTTGTGGATTCTATTATCTTAATAATCTTTCTTTTACTATCTTGATTTCTACTATTAATTTATTTTTATATATTGTCTTTAATTTCTTTATTATTATCTTTAATTTTATTTTCATTATACAAAAATCTCATCAATCTTTGGAGCTAGGTTAGAATTTATTAATTTTGGTTTAAAATAGTTTTCTTTTCGATTTTAGATAACTCCTTTGGGTTCGACATCCTTGCTTACACGATCACTATTCTATATGAACGATTCATGCGCTTGTGATTTATAAATATTTAAAACATACCCGTTTTGGGTCCATCAATCCCCAGCTCGCCGTCGCAGGAGTCCGTGCTCGGGGAACGAGGCCAATGACGAGGCTTCGAGCTCGAGCGACAGAGGTACGGTCATCCTTAGCTCGCCTTTATGGTTTCCTTCGCTACTTAAGCATAAGCACGACACCATAATCTTGTGCCCAGATGATAGGGACAATTTTTATGTATGGTCCTGGGTAGATGAGAGGGTCCATAGGTTTGATAACTGGTTAGGGAAGTACAATACTATGTATAGTTTGAATGAGGTCTGGGATGGAATAGTCATCCAATACGGAACGAATGATTATAGGGACCTTTCGAGGTTGACTTCCACATATAGGGAAGAGACTCCCCTTGCCTCTTTTGAAGATGGGGGAATTACGTGGTCGTCGAGCACGAGCTCGGGGGAGAGTTCCAGTTAGGTTCCTCGTTACTTGTCCTTTTATTCCTTGACTATCTGCATTATGCTAACTTTTGTGTCTTGAAATTTCTTATAATGTGGTGACTGTGCAGGTACTATGGATTCTGATCTTGAGATCGTGCTCGCCAGGGGTGAGGGGGCTAAGAAGAGTAAGCGCCTGAGAGCCTCGCAGAAGTCTGATTAGCCTGCTAAGGTCTCTAAGAGGATCGAGAAGACTCCTCCTCCCCCAACTCCCATTGTTGTGAGCCCGGCCACAGATCCCGCCTCCCAAGTCGATGCATCCACCACAGATGCTCTTCCTCTGCCTCCTGTACAGATGCTCTTCCTTTGCCTCCTGCCGTCAAGATCCTCCCCACGCTCGACCCTCCTCCGAAGAAACCAACATCCAAAGGGCGTCTGTTGTCAATTTCTACTCATGTTGATGAGTATGTCGTCGATAATGCTGCCGGGACCCATGGGGCTACACTTGGCTCGGACATCCTGTCTCAGGTAGGCCAGAGCATTAGCAGCTTTGAGGCTCCCCAGTGGCAGTTCTTGAACAATGCTTGGGACTGCAACACCCTTTATGACAAGAGTGTCGAGCTCGCTGCTGCGGTAACTTCTCTCACCTTATTATTCGTTGTTGTTGTGCTTAGTGTATGTTCTAACTTGGTTTGTTTGTGTGTCAATCTCTTACTGCATTTTCTCAGCTAAATTACAAGCTGAAAAATGAGGTCTACTCGAGCAGGTCATATGCTTAAGAGGCGAAGGATCTCCAGCTCAAGCTCGCAGACAAGTTTAAGGCCGAAAAATCAAAACTGGAGGCTGAGGTCGAGCAGATGAAGTCTAAGATAGCAGAGCTCAAGAAGTTGAATGCCGGGCTTGAGGAGCTTGAGAAGATCAACGCCAAGCTTGAGGAGGAGAAAAAGGCCACCTTCGAGATAATGGAGGGTGAAAAGGCTTGTCTTCTCGAAGAGTTCAAGGAGAGGAAGGACCGAGCAGTTGACCTGTCCATGTACAGGATCTAGGCCAGCAATGCTGATCTCGATACCAGCTTCCTAGGCTCTTTTGAGGAGGAGCTTGTGGCCAAATGGCAAGCTCGGCTTGAAGCGGAGGAGGCTGCTCGGGAGGATGCAGAAAAGGCTAAGGTGGATGCAGAAAAGGCTAAGGGGGTGCCCCTCCCTCTTGAATCTCGATCTTGGGCTGTGTCCCTTTGAGACTTTTGTAATAGTTTTTATTATTTTTTGCTTTTTATGCCCTTGGGGCTAAGACAATTTATGGCTCGTAAAAGAGCGGTTTTCTTATTATATTTACAATACCATATTTGACTTTACTTTAATATTTTTGCTTTACAACTCTTAAATCGAAATATTTTAAGCAATTTATATTAAAAGTTTGTCCTTATGTTTGTTTATTTATTCAAACACATGGTGGATTTAAGCTCGAGTTTCAATACATTCATGCACAGTTTACTCGATGTATCCGTGTCCAATCTCATTATTTGTCAAGGTCGGAACTTACTTTTACCATGAACTAGAAAGTACTTATATGGCGTGTAAGGCGGGTAGTTTAGTTATATCATGTTTTTCTAGTTACTTTTCCTCATCTTCGGGTAGCTCCCTGAGGTTATGAGGTCGAAACTATCTTTTTGCATGATATTCCAGCCTCGATCTCGACTTAATTTGAGGTGGGTTTATCTATATCCCATCTTTCTGTCGATTAGTTTTAGCTAGTTTGTTCCAAACCTATTTAGGTCATTTTTTTGGTTCGTAATCCATACACATATTTTTGATCTAGTTATATCTAGATTGCGCATTTGGTTATATCCAAATTACCTTGGCTCGCGCATTTGGTTATATGCAAACACTTTACTTTTAATAATCTGGTTATTTTAGCTCGCGCATTTGGTTACATCCAAACACTTTACTTTTAATAATCTGGTTATTTTAGCTCGCGCATTTAGTTATATCCAAACACTTTACTTTTAATAATCTGGTTATGTCCAAATTATTTTAGCTCGCGTATTTGGTTATATCCAAACACTTTTATTCTTTTCCTGTATGCTATTTTTTATTTTTTCAAGCTTACGGTATATATACCACTAATGCCCCCTTAATATCCTATGGGTGTGACCATAGGTTATTAAATCAAGAGAGTTTGCAAAAAATACAGCATACTGAAATGAAAATGAACTTTATTCAGAATTGAACAATTTATTAACAGAATCATAGTAAAGATAAACAAGCACGGTTATAGGTGACATCATTCCTACACTATTGATAGTAAGGTCGTAGATGTTCGCCATTCCATGCTCGTGGTACCAATTCCCCGTTTAATCTTGCCAATTTGTAGACGCCAGGTCGGATAACTAACTTGATTTGATAAGGCCCTTCCTAATTAGGCCCAAGCTCGCCAGCGTCTGGGTCTCGCGTGGCTAGGAACACACGCCTCAGCACCAAGTCTCCAAATCCGAATTTTCTGTCCCGAACCTTTTTATTGAAATATCGAGTAGCTCGTTGCTGGTATGCTGCATTTTTTAGCTGAGCCTCGTCTCGTCTCGTCTTTCTTCAATCAGGTCCAGACTTACTTCGAGCTGGGATTGGTTCGAAGTTTGGTCAAAAGCATGGCTACGAATAGTGGGTACTTCGACCTCAATTGTTAGCATAGCCTCGCATCCATATGCCAGAGAAAAGGGGTTATGTCCTGTTGAAGTGCGAGCTGTGGTCCGATATCCCCACAATACTTGTGGTAACTCCTCGGGAAATTTTCCCTTAGCTTCTTCCAATTTCTTCTTTATGGAACTCTTCAGGGTTTTATTCACAGCTTCGACTTGGCCATTCACTTGGGTATGAGCCACAGAGGAGAAGCTCTTTATTATCCCATTTTTCTCACAAAAATTGGTAAATAGTTCACTATCGAACTGAGTACCGTTATCCAATACAATCTTCCTTGGCATTCCATATCGACAGATTATATTTTTTACCACAAAGTCCAAAACTTTCTTTGAGGTAATTGTTTCCAAAGGTTCGGCCTCGGTCCACTTCTTAAAATAATCTACCGCGACTACAGCGTACTTAACTCCACCTTTGCCTGTTGGCAATGAGCCTATGAGGTCAATTCCCCAGACTGCAAATGGCCATGGGGAGGTCATCATAGTTAGCTCGGAAGGTGGAGCTCGTGGGATTGTAGCGAACTGTTAACACTTATCGCATTTCTTGACGTAATCAAATGAGTCTACTTTGATAGTGGGCCGGAAGTATCCTTGGCGTATAATTTTCTTTGATAAGCTATGCCCCCCAGTGTGGTCCCCGCAAAATCCCTCGTGTATCTCTTCTAGGATCTTTTTGGCCTCGGGTGGAGTCACACATCGGAGTAGTGGCATAGAGTATCCTCTCTGATATATCCTTCCTTCCACAATAATGTATCTGGGGATCTTATACATCAGTTTTCGAGCCTTGTTCCGTTCTGTTGGGAGAATGCCAGTTTCAAGGTACTCAACTATTGGGGTCATCCAGGTTGGCTCGGAGTTGATCATGCAGACATCTTCCTGTTCCGATTCGCTAATACTGGGTGTCGACAGATGCTCGATTGGCACAACATTCAGCTTGTTGACCTCGGTAGACGTGGCAAGCCTAACTAGGGTGTCTGCGTTCGAATTTTGTTCTCGGGGAACCTGCTCTATTGTGTAGAACTTGAAATGTTCTAGTGTTGTTTTTGCTTTTTCTAAATATGCAGCCATCTTTGTTCCGCGAGCTTGGTATTCCCCTAAAATTTGGTTGACCACCAACTGCGAGTCACTATAACAGTGGATCGCTTTAGCCTTGAGTTCCTTGGCTATTCGAAGTCCTGCCAATAGAGCTTCGTATTCTGCCTCGTTGTTAGATGCTTCGAAGTCAAATCTCAAGGCAGAGTGAAATCGTCTTCCAGTTGGAGTGATCAATATGATTCCTGCCCCTGATCCATTTTTGTTGGAAGACCCATCGACATAAAGTTTCCACAGCTCACGAGCTAGGGTTATAACTTCGTCGCCTGTCATTCCAGTACATTCTACTATGAAGTCTGCCAGGGCCTATCCTTTTATGGTCGTCCTCGGGTGATAAGTGATCTTGAATTGTCTGAGCTCAACAACCCATTTTAATAATCGGCCCGAGGCTTCTGGCTTTGATAAGACTTTTTGTAGTGGTTGGTCAGTCAGCACATGGATGGGGTGTGCTTGAAAATAAGGTCGGAGCTTTCGAGATGAGTGAATTAGGCTAAGAGCCAATTTCTCCATTAAAAGGTATCTCGATTCTGCCCCCAGTAACCTTTTGCTGACATAGTATATTGGCTTTTGTACCTTCTGGTCTTCTCGGACGAGTATGGCGCTGATGGCGTGCTCAGTTGAGGCGAGATATAGGTACAAAATTTCTCTTGTGATAGGTTTCGACAAGATAGGAGGCTCCGCGAGGAGCTTCTTGAGCTCCTGAAATGCTCGCATCCCCTGTTCACTTGAATTTTTTGCCCCCTCTCAACATGTTGAAAAATGGAAGACAACGGTTTGTAGATTTCGAGATAAACCTACTTAATGCCGCCATCCGTCTAGTCAAACTCTGGACATCTTTACACTTTCGAGACGAGGGCATGCCATAACGCCTGGATCTTGTCAGGATTAGCCTCTATTCCCTGTGCATTCACAATGAAACCCAGGAACTTCCTCAACAATACTCCAAAATAGCAATTTTGGGGGTTGAGCTTCATGTTGTACTTTCGTAGTACGGCGAAGCATTCTTCAAGGTCGTCCACATGGTTATTGTTATGTTTAGATTTGACCAACATATCATCAACATAAACTTCCATGTTATTACCTATATGTTCGGAGAACATCATGTTTACGAGCCGTTGGTACGTGGCTCCAACATTCTCGAGCCCGAACGGCATGACGTTGTAACAGTACAGCCCTTTATCTGTCACAAAATTCGTATGCTCTTGGTCTGGGGAATGCATGGAAATCTGGTTATATCCAGAATAAGCATCCATGAACGACATAAGTCCATGCCTGGCTGTGGCATCAACGAGCTGGTCGATCCGAGGTAGGGGAAAGCAGTCCTTAGGACATGCTTTTATTGAGGTCTGAGTAGTCGATACAAGTCCGCCATGTTCCGTTAGGTTTTGGAACTAGGACCGAGTTGGTGACCCAATCAGGGTAGAAGGCGTCTTGTATGAATCGATTTGCCTTTAACCTATCGACCTCTTCCTTTAGGGCTTTCTTCTTGTCATCGTCCAAAAGTCTTCGTTTCTGTTACTTCGGGGGGAAGCTTTTGTCAATGTTGAGGGCATGGCTTATCACATTCGGGCTTATCCCCACCATGTCTGAATGTGACCATGCGAAGACGTCCTGGTTCTTCCTCAGGAAGCAGATTAATTGCTACTTTGTTTCCTTCGACGGGTTTTTCCCTACCTTCACAGTTTTCGGGGGATCGACCTCTTCGAGCTTGATTTCTTCGAGTTCTTCTAGCGGCTCAAGATCAGCCCTTTCTTCTACTCTTGGATCAATCTCTTCGTCTATTTCGAAGACTGTCCCATCCTTATTCTAAATTACGACAAGTGTTTGTGCACTTGTCTGCTTCTTTCTTCTAATGGAAATGCTATAGCATTCCCTTCCTGTGAGCTGGTCCATTTCAGAGTTCCGATGCCACTAGAAGTCGGGAACTTGATGGTCAGATGCCTTACAGACGTAACTGCCCCCAACCCTACTAGGGAGGGTCTCCCGAGTAGTACGTTGTAGGCCGATGGAAGATCCACTACTACAAACTCCATCATCTTCATCTTGGTTATCGAGACTAGGAAGTCACCCAAGGTTACCAGGAGTTCGATGGATCCCACACAGGCAATCCCTTCTCCTGAAAAGCCATACAACGTCGTTGCACAGGCCTTTAGGTCGCGAAGCGCGAGTCCCATCTTTTCTAAGGTAGCCTTGTAGAGGATATTTATTGAGCTCCTGTTATCAACCAGGACTCGGTGTACCCTCTTGTTCGCGAGTTGAAGGGTGATGACCAGCGGGTCGTTGTGAGGAAACTGTACATGAGATGCATCGTCCTCAGTAAAAGTTACGGGTTGAGATTCAACCCTTTGTTGTTTTGGAGCTCTGGGTTTGGGTTCATAGGGAGACCCGTCACCAGTTTTCAGCTCATTCACATATCGTTTCTGGGCGTTCCTGCCCGATCCTGCAATATGTGGTCCCCCCGAAGTGGTTATGACATCATCTCCATCAATCGGGGGGGGGGGGGGGTCGTTCGTTTTCCCTTGCTCGGGAGTTATTATTCTAAGCATGTGGTGCTGCTGCTGCCCTCTGGCTGGTGGAAGCCTGATTGGGGTTTTGGTTCCTAACACATTTTCTGAAATATCCTCTCGAGATCAATCCTTCGATCTCATCTTTTAATTGCCTGCATTCATCGGTTGTATGTCCGATATCTCTATGAAATCTGCGGTACTTGTTGGAGTCTCTTTTCGCCTTTTGGTTCCTCATGGGGTCGGGCCGTCTGAAAGGGACCTGGTTTTCATTAGCCAGGTAGATATTCTCCCGAGACTCATTGAGCTCGGTATACACTTTGTATACGGAGAAATATATTTCTCCTTTCTTCTTCTTTCCCCCTTCCGCCTCGGGATTATTCCCTTCATTCTTCTTCCTTTTAGAAGGGTTGTCCCCAGGGGTTTTTAAGGTCGTAGGATCCGTTGAGGTCGAGGCATAGTTTACGTTTTTTGTTGTAGTTATGGGCTGAGAGATCATATTCAGTGCTGACCTCCCCTCTTCTACATTAACTCGGTTAGGGACCTTACGGGCTTCCTCTGCATATCCTCCCAAAGAGGACTTCTAGGCATTACTCTGGCTCGAACAGCCATTAAATGGCCACTATCGTCGACGTCACGAGCTCGTGCGACTTCCAAATTAAACCTCGTGAGGTAACTTTTCAGTGATTTGTTCGGTTGTTGTCGAACATTGGTCAAGGCAAACGCCTCGGGCCTAATGCCGACCATGGCCTTGAACTGCTTCTTGAAATCTCTTGATAATTGATCCCAAGAAGTAATCGAATGTCTCTTATACTTCTCAAACCAGTTCTTCGCAGGTCCCGTGAGCGAGGCTGGGAACAGCATGCATCTGAGCTCGTAGCCCACATTACTGGCTCGCATGATTGTGTTGAACGTGATTAAATGACTGTGCGGATCCGAATTCCCATCAAATGGTGGGACATGAGGAATTCTGAATCCCTGAGGAAACGGGGTGCTAGAAATATGCGGGGCGAAGGGCTCGAGTTCTTCATCGAACTCTTCGTCCCGTTCCCTACCTCGTTCGTTTTGTAAGAGCCTGAATGCTCTTTCCAATTGTTCAACCCTTTCTCGGACTAGATCTACAGGGGGTCTGACTTGAAGCAGCGGGAACTGGTTATCGTTGATTACAACTCCAGTTTCGTGCCTCGACACAGAGTTCTTGCGCCCATTGAGATGATCTCTCAGATCTGGGTTCGATGGATTATCATTCCCCCGATTATGGTTCAGGTGTTCTCGTAAATCTGGGTGATTTCTTCGATTCCCAGTGTTTCTACGTTCTTGGTCATATATACTGACTGATCTAGTGTCTCCCGAGCCTTCATTGACATGGCTCATTGCATGGTTGTTTCGAGACGATTTTCTTGCCGGTTGCCCCGTCTCAATAGTGTGAGATCGAGACATTTGGCTTCTCGTGGGTTGGGGACCCCTATGCTCCCTAGCAGTCTCCCCATTTCCACGCCTTTGCCCAACTCACCTTTCCTTATCACCATGGGTCGGTTGTGTGTTCCTCCGAGTTGGTGAGGGATACCTTATTGGCGATGGTGGGTGCCTCATTGGTGATGGTGGCTGCCATTAATTACAGGGCCTAGAAGATCCTGAGTTCTCTCGACCAGGTTTTGCAACGTTCTGCACGGCACCAGGATTTTGGGTCCGAGCCTCCGAGGGGGCTTGGTTATTCCCTACTCCGGCTGGTGTCTCCGCGGTTGGGTTGGCAGGGCCTCTAGCCCGGTTACTTCTCTGGGTTCTCGGCGGAGTAGGCTGTTCTGTTGGCAGTGGAGGTTGCTCCACTCTTTAGGTGACAGCATTTTTGCGTGGCCGCCCTCGAGGCCTATGTGGTGGAACATGAACATCTCGTGGAGGCGGAGCCTGATCCTCTGGCGGAGGTGGGGCCTGAGCCGTCTGCGCTTCCGCAACTAATCTGGCTAGCTCCTCGTCACGTTTCTTGGCCTCTACCAACTGCTTTCACAGTTGACGATTTTCGAGCTCCACTATCGGGACATGTCGTTCAGGATTGTAGTACATGTCCTCGTCGTCCCTGGGGGCTTGTGGTCCTCGAGAGTCAGATGAACCACTCCTCTCATCAGGGTCCGAGTTCACCATGGGCTGCTTTCCAGGGCGTTGGGGGTAGTCAGCTTCATCTAAAATTTCCTCCTCAAGAACATTGTGATCATTTGTTGCCATTGTTGATTCAGGAGGTTCTTTGACTGAACAGACTCACACACGTACTGTTTAATGGCTCTCAATGAAAGCACCAAACTATTGACGCCATTTTTCGTCAACTTAAATAGTAGAGCAATTAAACAATAAAATATTGGAGCAAATGAGATTAGAAGAAAACTAGAGGATCTTTACGTGGTTCAGCAGTTAACTCTGCCTAGTCCACGAGTCTATGTTATTAAGACTTGGGAGTTTTCTGGAAACTTTTCAAAGAAGAGTTGCCCAGAGTGTTCTCTCTAGAAATCAGAAAAAAAAAAGGTCTTTTACAAATGGTGTTTCCTTCTCTATTTATAGGGAAGGTTGCAGAATTCATTCCCACATATTTGAAGAAGATATTCTGTAAATCAATTAACATAATGCTATTAAATGCATTATCTCCTTCATACACGGTAACATCTCATGAAGATCGAGAACGAATAACAGATTAAATGATATCCCTTAAATATTGGGATTGTGCAACAATAAACATGTTCACACATAATGGGTTATCCCAAATGATTCATCAAATCTTCGAGATCAACAATTGTCATTGAACTTGCCAAGGCCATGAGTCAACCATGAGATCTTCACCTAACTTCGCGCTATGCTCGGAACAAGTAGATGCTGACGAAGCTGTTACATCCGAGCTTGTACTTCCTGAGCTCGATCCATCTCGCCTGAAGCAATCATGGAAAAATGTGTCATGCCATGACTATTGCGAGCTCAGAGCACCCTCAAGGCTACACACCCTCGAGGTCGTTGTTTACTTCAAAGAGGTTCGATGGTGGAATCATATGATGACCGTATATGTTTCGAGCTCACACCTGACGAGCCCAGCTTTCGGGGTCATAACTTTTTATCTCGAAATCAGGGTGTAACAGTTTAATATAAACTTCTATTAAATCCTGAGCAAATAGCTAATCATATTTATAGTGACGTAATCACAGTGGAATATAAATATGATTATATGTTCAAAATAAGTTAGTCCTAAGATTAGTTAGTGCATAGGATTTACACAGACTTGCCAATCTACGATATGATCTACTTACACATTGTAGTGTTATGTTCTTTCCAGAACATTAGAAAAATAGATAAGATTGGATGTATTTGTTACATCGGACATGACCGATATTGATAGTTGATAGGACAAGTAAACATACCGTTATTATCTATTCTAGTCATATCATATAGTTGACAATAGGTCAATTCAATCTCAATTCTGAGTCGTTAGTATTCTAACTGATTGTATTATTTGAGTTCTTTGGCTTGTTCGTACCAGCTTACCCTACAGACTAGCCCATACTTACATCTTGGGAACTCGGTAGTATAATTGAGTGGGAGTGTTAATCATAGATATGAACATCTATAGCTTCTGATGAAGAAGTGAAACGATGGTTTCCTTTTAGTTTGGTTCAAGATGTTAAATGATAGAAATCTCATTTCAGTAATTAATATTAGTTTATTGAAATATCATTTACAAGGAACTAAGTGTTTTAAGGATAAAATACAATGAGGGGTAAAACGATATTTTAGTCCCATCTCATTGTAGTCCGTCTATAAAGGATTGAGTGACAATTATGATTGTAACAATGGATAATTAATAACGTATCTATATTTTTTGTAGAGCGTTCTATGAATTCAAGAGTACAATTCCGAGTCTTTAGTGGAGTCACGAGGAAATAATTAGTAAATTTATCTGTTAGATTTATGATAACTTATTGGAGCTTTATTTCATGGGCCCAAGGTCCCCATTGTACCTTGGATAAAATCATCTAGATAGTCTCAATTAATTGATTTAATTATCAAAGTTGACTAGGTCAATTTTAGATAGTTTCACAGAGTTATACAATTTAGAGAAGAAAATATAAATTATGACAGATTTATTAATTAAGATAAATTGATATGTAAATTAATAAATAAGTTTAAATCAAGGTTCAAATTATAAATAATTAATTTGATAAATGATTTAAATAGTTATTTAATTAATTAAATCAATAGAAAATAATACATGCCTTGATTTTAAGTCCAATGGGCTTATAATCAAATGAGAAATTTCAAGCCCATGATAATTTTCGACCTAGAGTTGATTATTGGCTATTATTTTATTTATTTTTTAATTAAATATGTAACGCCCTGGTTACTCTAAGACCGTTACTATAAACTTTGAACCGTGCTTAACTCGCTAATCGAGTCCTTTGGTTATAAACGTGCATCTAGGTGTCATTAATAGGCTAAGGTGAAAACCAATCAAAAAGGAAATGATATATTTTGTTTAAAACATAAAACTGTTCATGGGCTCATAAAAACGTTTACAAGTTATTTACAATACAAAATGGTCATTATAGTGTAAAATTTATAACCCGCCGACCTAAGCGACAAAAATAGGGTTAACCCCCTAGTTCCTCCGAGAAACTCCTTGGCCGTGGTGGTCAAGCGGCTGCATATGTACACATCACTACCTAAGCTCTCCACTCAAGACTGGGTGAGTTTTTCTTTCCCTTTACCTGCACCACATAGCACCCATGAGCCAAAGCCCAGCAAGAAAACTCACTACTGCATGTAAATAATGTCAAATGATGATCATGATATTCATACAAAGCTTATAGCCCTAAATAGATGAGTGAATTTCACTTTGAGGTTCTATTTAACCATGATGGAGCATATAGCTCTAATCAGATGAGTGATTTAACACTTGAGGAACTGTTAACCATGATGAGTGACTGATGAGCAAGTCACTAACTTAAACAGATGAGTGACTGATGAGTGAGTCATATACGGGATCAACACCCATAGCCATGTGACGAAGCAGTCACCTGGCCCTTCTGGCCCTGGTTCTAAGTGACCAGCCATAGGCTAGACAAGCGCTTTTAGTTTTCATCGAACTTGAGGTCGGTCCGGCATTAATGCTCATGATGAGTCATTCAATGCAAATGTTGATTAGATCTAATCTTTGTCGACTTGTGTTAAACACGTTAAGACCGTTCTTGACTTATTAGTCAATACCATGTGACCAGTGCTCAGTACTACTGCCGAACTTGACTAGTGAGTCACAGCTTCACAGTTAATACTGACACCATTGCCAGTTCTAACTAATTAGTCAATGCCACGCACAAGTGAGCAAGATTTGCTAAGCATTTGATATGCAATCAATGTCCACATTTAAACACTCAACATGCCTCATGAATAACCATGCATGTCCTATATGGGGTGCAGTTTTCTTACTTCTGGTTCGAGCGAGAATTAGTAAAAGAACGACCTTTGAGAACGATCAACCTTTTAGTTCCTTGACGATCACCTGGTCATAACCAATTATGGGATTCCATCAATAAAATGAATCACAAAAGGTTCTCGGACCAAAACCTAGCCTCCAAAACATTGAATCCTACTAAACCGGGTAGTAGGAACGATCCCAAGGCCTCAGGTTTGAATCCCCACGCCAAAAACATCAGTCTGGCCAAAATGCCACTAAGGGCCGCGACCCTACACCACCATGCCGTGACCCGCCTCCTCAAACAGAAGTGGCCACTATCCACTCCCCTAACACGCGCCGCTGCCCTCCTTCACCATGTCGCGGCCCAACGACCCCTTCAGCTCACCCTTCCTCTTCAACAAGCTTGGGCTGCGATGCTCAAGAACAGAGCCGCGGCCCCACCTGAAACTCAGCCAAAAACCCCTATTTTTCCCATTCGAACTCATTTCAAGAACCCATTAAAACACTCCCAATATCACAAAGCAAAGCCACCAACTATTACCACAACTTATTCACCATATAACCAACAAAACCTAAGCCTTAAACCAATCAAAACCTCATCAAATTCCCATTTCAATGATCAAAAGTCCAATCTCAAAACCAACACAAAAACAGGGCAAGGAACCATAAACTTGAACTAAAATCTTACCTTAAGCTTGAATTGAAACCTCTTCAATGGTTGAACACTAGCCTAAGACCTCAAGCTTCAATCTCCAAGTTTGAATCCTCAAACTTGCTTCAAAATTTCAAAGGAAAAGAGAAGAGAAGGAGATGATCGTGTGGGAGGAAAGACAAGGCTCTGTTTTGGTTCTATTTTCTACAGCCATCCATTTAATATACCCTAGGTCAAATGACCAAAATACCCCTCATGCTTAATTCATCTCTTAACAGCCCCCAAGGGCAAAGCCGTCCTTTCCCGCCTATCTCGTTAATCATAATTAACACTCTCAAATTCCCACCATACTAAAATACTAACTAAATCATATCCCGTTACCCTTTAATTTCCGACAACGCTCTAATCACCAAATTATCCCCAGACTCACCCCGAGCCCATAACTTAAACCTGTTATGACCAAACTGCTAACTTGCACTCAAAGATCGTCTCAGGCCGAATGGCTCGAACAAATCCACATTATTATGTGGCCTCATCAATGATTCACCAACATGCATGAAATTACACAATTACGCCCTCAACGGGCCAAATTACCAAAATGCCCCTATAATGAAATGTGGACCCACATGCATACATTTAACATCATATTATAATATAATTCACATAACACATGCATATAATCATTTAATGGCATAATAAATCAATTATGACCCTTCCGCCTTCCAAATCCAATCATTAAACTACGTTAGGGATTTTGGGGCATTACAAAATAAATGACCTAAACGAGTCTATAAAAGGAATGTTAAGTGAGAGTTGAAATCATATGACAGACACTGGTTTTCTGATAGGTTTTAGATTCTCTCTAAACATAAGTCATTTTCTAAGCCTTATTGTTATTTTATCTTCTTTTCTCTATATTTATCTCATGTGTTAAGAATTGCCCACTCTAGTCTAGGTGATCCTAAGGATACTTTGGAAGGTTGTTAAGAAAATTGAAGATCGGTTCAGTTTCTTGATAATACCCTACGACAGAAAGGATACAAGGGTTAGAGAAACTGAATGAATGACTTTATTATTCCGCTGCGTATAATGTAAGTATTCTTATCATTATTTATCTTTGAATTCAATTTTAGAAACATGTTATAGGTTGTCTCATATTAACATGTTTAATATTAGATCTACATGAAAATAAATAAAGATCCTGTATAAGTTTTCCCAATACTTTGTGCATGAGAAAGTCTCCAACAAGCAACTCATTGTTAAGCATGTTCCCCCGGTTGATCAAATTGTAGACATCCTCTGACTGTTGCTAGATTTTCTTTACTCAGGCACAAACTTAGAGTTTCACTTCTTTCCCCTCTAAGTTTGAAGAAGAGGAGGGGGGGTTAAGATTAGTTAGAATTTTCTTTAGTTTTGGTTATTTGTACAACCTTTTCTAAATGATTGTACAACTCAAATCTATCTAACTCTTGTGTATATTTATACTTTATACTCTATCAATTGTCTAATGAGAATCAGTTCATACTTTTCATATTTATTATTTTTTACATTATGAGCCCTAGTAAAATTTTAGTAAGAATCTTATAATTATTTTAATAATTTTTAAATTTAAATAAAAATAGATTGTCAAATTAATTTTAATTTATAGTTTAAATAAAATTTTAAAAATTTGGGGCTCTTGGGCTACAGGGGTCCTAGGCAGGCCAATCTTAGACATAGGCGAGCCAGACTTATTATGGGTAGAGCCCCAATGAAAAAGGCCCACAATTTTGAAAAATACCATTATATTTATATACAAAAGGTCCCTGATTTTACAAACATACCATTTTATACATACGTATTATAAAAATAACAAATTTTGCAATAGTCCCCAATGTTTATGAATCGGACATGTAATGTTATTCGAATACACAACACATATAATAATCATATTTGTATATGTATCTAAATTTTGATACATTTGCTAATTAAAACATGTTCACATTGAGATGTTATTGTATCATGTCAACTCGAACATAACACAATAAAATGAATTGGCACCTGTAATTCTATTCAATTATTCAATATATTTGTGTTTGTCACAAAATCTCACCGTGCGTACCTTAAAAATTTCAACTCCGTCATGGAATCAAAACTTTTATTTACTTTCAGTTTTAGCATATAAGAATATGATGCTTAAAGCATGCATGTTTATCAATGATACTAAAGATGTTTTTTTTAAATAAAAAATTATTCAATAAAAACAAATGCGTGTTTGTTATTATTATTTGATTTTTAAAAAAAAAAAATAGAATTTCAAAAAATTATAATAGCAATAAAAGTTTATTTTCAATATTTTTCTAAAGAGAATAATGAATTGTCCAAACATTCTCATAACTCTCTCTCTCTCTCTCTCTCTCTCTAGTATCTCTTACACCACTTTCTTTTTTTTCTTTCTCATCAATACATCTCACAACACTTTCTCCCTCTTTGGGATCTCAGTCATTAATTTTATCTTCATATTCTTCTCTCAATTTTTTTTCTTCATTATTTTCTTTCTCAATATTAAATTATTGGTAAGTTTTTTATGAATTTTCTCTTTGTAAATATATTAATTTTTCTAACCTTAGTTATAACCCAACACATTTTTATATTGCTATTTTAAAAAAATAATACCAAAAAATTGGGAGTGGTTTCAAATGGTCGGTATTTTGGGATGCAATGGGTCCAGTTTTTTTATGTTTTTGAATACATCCAATTTTGGATAAAGCCCATAACAGCCCATTTTTGGATCCAGTTTT